>NC_071506.1:128576323-128887058 GCF_027887155.1 Malaclemys terrapin pileata | reverse complement strand
GCTGCGCTCAGAGGGCTGCATGTGTCGGGAGTGGGGGATAATTACACGCTGGCTCTGCACAGCCCTGCTGTGGCCACATCTGGAGGGATGTGTATAGCTTAGGGAGGAGGTGGTGGAACTACAGGAGGGGACAAGGAGCTGAGAGGAGACTGAGAGACTGTGAACTGGAAGGTTTTGAGAGGAGAACATAACCACAATCCATGAACGCCTCCCGCATAACCATTTGAATGGAGGGGAGCTGGGAGATGGACGCACTGGCATCTAGGTTTTGCTATTAAGAACAAGGTCCTAACGGTTCGAGCAGTTGGGTGCAGAACACGAGGCTCCCAAGAGGGGTGGTGAAGGCACCGTCCTAGCAGAGATTAATGCACAGGTATGGGTGGTGATGGTGTGGCAGGGCCCTGAGAAGTGCAGGGGAGTCAGTCTGGCTGAGCTAGGCCATCACTGTGTTTCCTGCTCCGATTCAGCACCATTGGGTGCTGTTAGTAAACCAGGGTGCGAGCTTTCCTGACCTTCCTTTCTCCAAACCCCCTCTTCAGCACCTTGTGACAGTGCAGGGCACAGCACCTGCCTTGCATAAGCTGGTGCTCATGAGCAGGGCTTGTGGGTAGCAAGGGGGGACCCTTCAAAGGGTCAGAGAAGCTCCCCAAAAGTTGTGAAGTTTCTCTGTGGCTCGTTGGCCTGCAAAATTGCATAGATAATCCTGGGAGAACAGGCCACGCTGGTGAGATGTCAGGTACTTGCTGTCTCTGGTTAGGCTGGTTATCAAGGCTCAAGAGGTTGTGTGGGATCTGGGGGGGTTATGTTATCCATCCCTACCCCAGGAGCCCCCGGGATGTCCCAGAGCAGGCAAGAGGTTGGAAATGGAAACCTCTTAATGCCCGCTGGTGCTGCACAGCCCTTTTAATCTGCTAAGGCAAACAGGAGAGAGTGGATCCTTCACTTTCAATGGGGGCTCTCTTGAGAGAGTGCCGTTTGCTTTCCAAGGAGCCCAGGCTTTTCTCCAGGCTCCAGGCCATTCTTCCTTTCTCTCCCCATTTGTTCATTTATTTCCCCACATACGCTGGGTTTTTTGTGCACTCAGTGGGGCAACCACGCCTCTGGAGACAGGCTCTGCTCAGGTGACAGAGGAAGAGGAGTTAGATTGATGAGCTTTGTCCCTAGCAGAGACTAGCCCACGACACAGAACCATGGAAGGACTGGGAGTGTCTGGGGTGGGGAGGAGGGACGGAAGTAGCAGGGTGGCGGGTCAGTGTTGAAATAGCAAAGGAGCTGCAGGTTGGCTAGCATGAGGGTGACTGGGTAAGGGCAGGACTGGATTAGCAGGGAGTGCTGTAGGTGAGAACTGAGGTACCTCAGCAGAGCTGGGGCGGGGGGGTAGGCACTCCGCTTCCCCCGGTCATTAGGAGCAATAGCTGGATGAGGAGAGGAGAGTGGGGATTGTACCAGCTTGTGATGGCAGTCTCACAGCAGTCAGAGGCTTGTGAATCTTCGTTCGGTTGTGGCGCTTTGCAGACCACTGGCTGGTAAGCAGAAGAGAGCTGGGCTGGAAGCTGCTCTTTGTTCCAGAGGGTACATGGTGGTCTGGGCAGGCAGAGGAACCTGCCCTCTGTGGGAGCTGATGCTTTCCTCAGGGCACGTTTCCCATGGACATATGGTGCTTGTTTGAAGGTGCTATTCGCCACCAGCCGCTGGGTCTCGTGGAAGTAGATGCAGACTGTTCCGTCCAGCTGGGATCCCTGGCAATCCCAAGTACATGTCCGCTGTGATTACATAGGATCCACGTGCATGGAGTTCTGTGTGTGAGCGTTTCTCCTTTTGGTTGCTACTAGCACATTGGAAGCAAAATGCTATAGATGAGAAATAACCAGACTCCCACTGTAAATACACGCTGTGACTGGGTGAGCTGCTTTGCCATGGGCCAGTTGATGCAGAGCTGACCTGACGTAGGAAGTTGTGACCCTTGCGTGCATGCGTAATTCTGCACAAGGCTTCTTCTGCCTTGGTCTCTGCTTTAGAAGGAAACCTCCTCTGATCCTATTGTTAGGGACAGAAGGTGGATTAAGGAGAGGGAACCCCCTCAGATAAGAATTGGGTTGGGTTGTGAAAGCAGCTGCTGTTGGAATTAAAATCTCCTGGAATAATCTAGGCCTGGGATCCTTGAGTCCTAGACCTACTTTTCTATGAGGCATAAGTGCAAACTGTCAGGAGATGTCTGTCACAGTGGCTGGTTCTGGACGGGGACCTGTCTGACAGTAAGTGGTCAAACCATTCCCATTGACAGTTGCCATTGTCTGAGCATTGCTGGAATGTTTGCTCAGGGCTGGTCAGAATTTGGATTCACAGACCTTCTGCTGGGGGGATGGACACTCTGGCAGACAGGTGGGTTGAGGGAATCCTCAGTTGGTTAAAGCAGAGGAGCCAGACGTCAGGCTCTGCAGAATCTTGGTCCCAGGCCAGGGTAGATGCCGGCTGCCTCTGCAGCCCAGCCTGCCGGAAAGGAGCTGCGCTAGCTGGAGCAAGGCCCCTTTTATAGCCGTGGGGTCTGCAGAGCTGGCTCTGCAGCATGGGCCCTTTGACGAAGGGCAGGGCTCAGCCCAGCGGGTTCGGCTAACCGGAGTCCAGTAAAACCGGAGCTTTTCCTGCATGTGCATATTTCTGCTGATTATTTTTTGCCTGGGGCCTCTCCAGGGCCGGCGCGCTGGGGAGGAAATGGTGAGACGTGGCAGGCCTGGAATCCCAGCCTGCTGTGGTTTCTCAAGCCTTTGACTTGTGGAACCAATTTGAAGGCTAGCAGGGCTGCTTGTCATTTCCTCTCCCCTCTTTCAGTGGAGTCCCGAGGCTCTGTGGACACAGCAGTGCCTGGTGGCAGCCCCTCATTAACACAGGATACAGCCCAGCATCTCGCTCAGGCCAGCCGCTCCCTAATTGCTTACAAAAGGGAAACGGGGTGGGGGAGGGAGGAGAGTGAGCACGGGGTGATGGGCATTGCTGCGGGGTGGGGCAGCTGCTAATTGACTGGGTGTTAGAAGCAGAACGCTGGCACTGCTCCCATTCTGAGCGATGGCTCTTGGAGGTCTCCTGGCTCCAGCTCCTGGGAGTCCCCCGTATGAGGTTTGCATTTGGAAACCCTGAGATTCTCCTTCCCCAACCCTACTTGGGTCTCCTGGTGCTTCAGGGGCTGCTTGTACCCTCAGCAGAGGGGTTTCAATGTATACGTAACTCAGGGTGGCCATTCCAGAGGGAGAGAGAGGGTCAACTGCAGGGAAACGTCCATGCGCTTAGAAACTGAGTGCTCCAGGGGCTGCTAGAGAAATGTCCAGAGGCTGGCCAGGGAGCAGCAAGTCTGACCCGGGAGGGCGGTAACACCACAGGCCAGCATGGGTGAGGTGTGTATGTGTATGAAGTGTCATTTGTATTGCAGTGGAGCCTAGAGGCCCCAACCAGGGATTGGGGTCTTATTGTGCTAGGTGCTGTATGAACATATAATGGAACGATGCTCCCTGCCCCAAAAAGCTTCCAATCAAAGTACTTGGTGAGAGGTAACTAAAGCTGCAACAGATGGGGTGGAGCACCAGATAAGAGGGAGACCATTGTGATTGGTATAGCAAGCAATAGTCAGAGCACACATGCGTACACACATAAGAACGGCCATCCTGGGTCAGACCAAAGGTCCATCTAGCCCAGTATCCTGTCTTCCGATAGTGGCCAGTGCCAGGTGCCCCAGCGGGAATGAACAGAACAGGTAATCATCAAGTGATCCATCCCGTTGTCCAGTCCCAGCTTTTGCTGGTCAGAGGCTAGGGACACCCAGAGCATGAAGTTGTATCCCTGGCCATCTTGGCAAATAGTCATTGATAGGCCTATCATCCAGGAACTTATCTAATTCTTTTTTGGCCTTCACAACATCCCCTAGCAATGAGTTCCACAGGTGGACGAAGAACTTCCTTATGTTTGTTTTAAATCTGCTGCTTATTAATTTCACTAGGTGACCCCTGGTTCTCGTGTTGTATGAAGGAGTAAATCACACTTTCTATTCACTTTCTCTGTACCACTCATGATTTTATAGCTTGTTGGCATCCTTTCGTCTGCGAGAGATGGTGGGAATTGCAGCCTATGACGTAGATGGTTTGTAATGTTTCATGTGACTGAATAGACCAATCTGAAATTTGCGTGCTCTTTGGCAGTTATTACAAATATCTACATCTTGGTTGAGAGCTGCTTGCTTCCTACACGCTCTTTTCTCTTCAAGTTGTAGGTGCCAGCTCCTGTCACAGACTCTGATGACCTGATGGAGACAATGGCACCAGTTGTTACAATCACTTGCCAAGATTTCCCATCGGTCAGGAACAATTCCAAATTCCTTCATATCTCGCTTGCATGTGTCTATATAGCAAAGCTCGGGACGTCCTGTTGTTCTTGTTCCCTCTGATAGCTCCCCATATACATGTCCTTGGGTATGTGTCATCTTCCAATCTCTTTTCCAAGTGGAACAGTCCCTGTCTTTTTAATCTCTCCTCGTATGGAAGCTGTTCCATCCCCTTAATCATTTTTGTTGCCCTTCTCTGTACTTTTTCAGATTCTAATAAATCTTTTTTGAGACAGGGCGACCAGAACTGCATGCTGTATTCAAGGTCTGGCCGTACCATGGATTTATATGGTGGCAGGATGCTATTTACTGTCTTATTATCTATCCCTTTCCTGATGGTTCCTAACATTCTGTTCGCTTTTTCAACTGCCTCCTCACATTGATTGGATGTTTTCCAAGAACCATCCACAATGACTCCAAGATCTCTTTCTTGAGTGGTAACAGCTTATTTAGACCCCATCATTTTGTATGGATAGTTGGGATTGTTTGCCCACATGCATTACTTTGCATTTATCAACGTGGAATTTTGTCTGCCGTTTTGTTGCCCAGTCACCCAATTTTGTGATGTGCTTTTGTCACTCTTCATGGTTAGCTTTGGACTTAACTATCTTGAGTAATTTTGTATTGTCTGCAAATTTTGCCTAATCTCTGTTTACCCCCTTTTCAGAAAATTTATGAATATGTTGAACAGCACAGGTCCCAGGACAGATCCCTGGGGGACCCCACTATTTACCCCTCTCCACTGTAGGGTGACCAGATGTCCCGATTTTATATTTGGGGCTTTTTCTTATATAGGCTCCTATTACCCCCTACTCCTGTCCTGATTTTTCACACTTGCTGTCTGGTCAGCCTACTTCACTGTGAAAACTGACCATTTAGTTCTACCTTTTGTTCCCTGTCTTTTAACCAGTTCCTGATCCATGAGAGGTCCTTCCCTCTTATCCCATGACTGCTTAAGAGCTGTTGGGGAGGGGCCTTGTCAAAGGCTTTCTGCAAGTCCAAGTACACTATCTCCACTGGATCACTCTTGTCTCACATGTTTGTTGATCCCCTCACACGCTCATGTAGGGGGGGAGTGTGTATATGTGCCTATGTATATATCTCATTCTGAAATGTTCCCCTCTGTATTTATTTTTCATTTATTTGTTAAGAGGCCTTGCTGGCCAGAAGATGGACTGGTGGGAAGAGAGGAGTTGGGCCCCGAGAGGCCTTACTAGTTCCCAACAGTGAATGGGCTGGAGAAACCGAAACAAAATCTGGAGACATCCACATACATGCTGGGTTTTCTTAGGGGGAACTAATGGAGTCCGTGCCCTGGTCTCTGCCTCCGGCACACACACAGCAGCCATTCAGCCAAGCTGGAGAAACAGCCTTTATATAAACAGCACCAACTTCAAACATCAATAACCCCTTCTCTCCCCCCTCCCTCCTTCGGTAACTGAGCCTCTCCAGGGTGCTTTTCCAGTCCACGGCGAGGCATTTTTTCCCTTTGCTTTTAAAGCATGTGTGCTCACTTGTACATGCAGACCAGCCCACTGGCAAAGTACATAGCTTCATCTTCTGTGTTTCTTTCGTGCATGGTGGAAACACTCTAGGCCCGTTTCTGATTGCACGTCCAATCCCTGTATTTCTGACAGGCCTTTTAGGAACACAGTGGTCTGCCTGGGCCAGCACCAGATGCTTCAGAGGAAGAAATCCTGCAGTCTCACTGATGAGAAAATCTGCCCCAGAGAAGTTTCCTCCTAACCCTCATTAGTTAGCTTAGTGCGTGCCTTGCAGCAGGAGGGTTTGTAGCCCTTCCCAGGTTCCTGTTTGTTTTATACTTAGTATAATATCACTGGATATTCGGTTATTCATATAAATGTCTAGTCCCATTTTGAAGCCTGCTAAATTCTCAGCCTCCATGGTGTCTTGTGGCAGTGATTTAGCTCAATTTAGTCCCAGAATCCCTCGTCTGTCCTCAAGCGCCATATCCAGCAAGAGCAGGCCCTTCTCTGCATGTACCAGCAGAGAGACTCAAAGTGCTTTACGAGCAGTAAATGAACTGAGCATAAACAGGGAGGCTGGGGCCCGATCCTAATGCGGGGTGCTGAACGCTCTTCTTTCCAGGCACTCGGCACTTTAAGGGCTTGGCCCACAGGTGAGCGTTATCTCTAGGTTGCAGATGGGCAAACTGAGGCACAGAGCAGTGAAGTGACTTGCCCAGAACCATGTCATGTTAGGAATAGACCCCAGGAGCCCTAACTCCCAGCCCCACTGGAGAGCCCAGGGATGGGCAGGTAGCGGGTTGGGGCGGAACACGGGGTTAGGGCCTGGCTCTACACTGGTGTACGTTTCTGGGAGCCTGGTGGAAGGCAGGGAGGAGCCAGGCGCGTTCCAGGAGGGGGGGAACCCTGATGGAAAAAAACCCCATTCTGCTCTTCCCATCTCCCCAGCTTTGGGATGCACCCAGAGGGAGAAGGGGAGAGGGGCTGTAGCTCTGTTATCCCAGTGACAGGAGAGTGGTGTTTCTAGCCTGCCGGGCCTCTGTATGCTCCCATTATCCCTTCCCCCAGCACTAACCCTGACCCTGCCTGCTGCTGCCCTGCCTGCTGCTGCCCTGCCCTCAAGCAGCTGGAGCCCGCAGTGCTTTTCCTAAACTGCTAATTGTCCCCCACTTCCTCTGCTGCCCTCCACTCCTCGACCAGCCAGAGCAGGTCCTGCCCCAGCTGCTTCAGCTGCATAGAAGCCAGCGACCTTGTTCAGGGTTGCGTGGGATTGGAGTTGGACTCCCAGCATGCATTCCCCAGTGAACCCACAGTTCTGTTCCTGCTGGTGCCACAGACCTGCTGTGTGGAGGGGAGTGAGCGGGGGGAAGTTGCTTAAATCTTTCTGGGCTCTGTTTTGCGGGATGAGGACGCCCGCCACAGCAGGGGGCAGGGTGAACTCATTCAAGCTCTTTAGGCACTCTGGTCAGCTCGAGATAGTACCGTTGGCCAGTCAGTTTGGGTGCCTCGTGCCTGCGTGTGACCGTAATGGAATACATCAGTCTGTTTTATTAGCCCCTCCTCAAAGACAGCTGTCAGTCTGCTAGCCCTGGCCCCTGTTTGGCGCTGCAGAGAGTCGGGCCTCCCCATGGCACGCAGGCGTCTCTCTGGCACACCTGGCTGCTGCTGGAGGCGGGGACTCTGTTACGGGAGACCGATGAGTCGTGAAGGATTGTGATCTCCTTGTGTTGCTGTGTGAACCGTGTAGCGAGCTGAAAAATGCCCGGGGCTGTCTTCTGTGGCCCAGGCCTTAGCTGGTCTGCTCCTGTCCGTGTTCAACATGACTGTTGGGGCAGGAGTTGATGTGCAGGGAAAATGAGGGAGGCATCATCACGGGTAGCTGGTGAGGCTCCTCCAGGACTGAGGCTGGAATGGAGCCGGGGGAACTGGGAGCAGCCTGGCTGGTGTAAATCTGATCCCCACTGATCTGCACGAACACCCCAAAAACGAGCAGCCCTCCAGTCGTTCCAGGCGAGGCATTTCTTCCCCTTGCCATACAGAAGAAACGTCAAATTGGTTTGCTTACCTTCAAGAGCAAGTGCAAGACTTGGTTGACGAATCCCTTTCTGGCTCCCTCCCAAATACAGGCAAACTTTATACTGAGTCAGGTGCAAGCTGTTTGTCTCCAAGCAGCAAGATATTTGTTTACCTTTGTGCTGGGAACATCCTCCCACTTCCCATGTGTCCACCGTCTTCCCCACTCCCTTTAACCCCTCCTGCACTGGCCTCCCCACTGAGGGCACCTCCTTGCTTTCCCTGCTCCCAAATGGGTATCCCGTGGTTCTTGTTTGTCCAAGCATCAGCTCTCTAGGAAAAGGACTTGTACTCCACGTGTTTTGTAGCACACTTCGTGCAGTATTTGTTAGTAGATAGTGTCCCACGTGTGATCGGGGCTTCACAGAAAGCATGGAAAGCATTGTCCTGGCCCGAGAGAGCTTAGACCGGGTCTGTGCGAGGCAGCAGGGAGGGCACAGGGCATGGCAGGGCCCTGGAGTATAGGAACAGAATTGCGGGGTGACTCCAGTTTGGCATGTGCACATGTTGTGGTGCTGTTTGGTTATTTCTGTATTGAAGCAGGTTCTCTCGGGGTATTTGGGTGGCCTGTTCCATTATGGGATCTATTTCTTTGGTGGAGTGTCCTTGTTTGATGAAGGTGTTTTTGTGTGTGATAAGGTGTGTATCCCAGACTTTCTCCTTGGAGCATATTCTGTGGTCTCTGAGTGTCTGGCTGTAGATAACAGATTTATTGGTGTGTTTGGGGTGGTTACTACTGGATCTGTGGAGGTGGGTGTAGTGACCTGTGGGTTTCTTGTGTATAGTTGGGTGCAGCACCCTTGCTGATGGTGGTGTCTAGGAAGTTGATGCTAGTGTCACCTAGTTGTTGATGCTAGTTGTCACCTATCTGGAACCCAACGGGGTATCCTCTGTTAGACTTGACTAGCTGCTTGTATCCCGCTGGCCTTCGGGGCTGGCTGGCTGGTGTGCCTGAGCAGGCCCAGTTAATGGTGTGAGACCTGACACGCTCCATGCCTGCTGCCCCTCCCAGCCGTCAGCCCCCTCTGGTTTTATAGGGATAGGTTTCCCCCTCTGATGTGCTGCAGATGTGAGGAGCTGTCTCAAGCAGCAGGCGAGTCAGGGCTCTGAGAGCCAGGAGGATGCCGGTCTGCACGGGGGCTGTGATACCATGTCAGAGGGGCAGGGCAGGCCAGTGAGTAGCCTGGGGAGTGTGGAGGGTGAAACGGGGGGCACTGCACAGACCCCTACATGTGACGTCCACCTCTGGGGCAGCCCAGCTTCTCCTTGCTGGGGCTGGCTGTGCTGATCTCCCACTCCCAGACTGCTCCCCTTGCCATGCTCCTCGCTTGATTCCTAATTGCAGCCGCCCAAGCCAGATGGAAAGTTCCACCTCCTGGATGCTCAGTGGTGGCAGGTCATGGCCCGAGGCCTCGTTGTGGAGCTAACAGGGCTGAAGTGTCGCCCTCAGACGCTGTAGAGCCGTGGTTCTCACCCTGGGGGACGTGTATCCCTGGCCTGGGAGTACACAGGGGTGTTCCAGGGGGTCCGTCAACTCAGCTAGATGTTTGCCTAGTTTTACAACAGGAGACATAGAAAGCGCTAGAAAAGTCAGTACAAGCTAAAATTCCACACAGACAATGACTGATTTATACTGCTCTATATACCATACACTGACATGTAAGTACAATATTTATATTCCAATTGATTTATTTTGTAATTATATGGTAAAAAGGAGGAAGTCAGCAATTGTTCAGTCATAGTGAGCTGGGACACATTGGTATTCTTATGGCTGATTTTGTAGGCAAGTAGTTTTTAAGGGAGGTGAAACGTGGGGGTATGCAAGACAAATCAGACTCCTGAAAGGGGTCCAGCAGTCTGGAGAGCCGCTGCTCTAGAGACTTCCCTCTGGACAGCTTCTGGCCATTGGGATAGGCAACATGACGTGATGAGGTGGGAGATCCCGAGTTGACACTGGGGGGCATTCCTTAACCGCCCCTCTCTGCCCACCTGTCCCCAGGAGAGCTTGTGGCAGAGAGACTTTTCCTCCTGCTGCTTCTTTTCCTTGCTGTTGCCTGCTGCAGAGAAAGGGGCTGCAAACTCCTGCTGCAGCCACCATCACTCTGCAAAGCCTGAGGGAGGCCTGTGTTGATCAAGCAATTGGCCCCTACAACTGCTCAGGGTCTCCCTATTCTCTCTGCTCAGTGTATGTGGGGGCCTTGGGTCCTGCTAGCTTGTGTCTGCCTGCGTTTTCCCAGCTAAGACACTCTCCCTGCCCCGCTCTCCAGTTCCCTCCTGCAGAACAGAGATCTACCCATTAGAAAACATCAGCCCTGTTTCCCTTCCTTCCCAGGGGCTGATGCAGAGCTGTTCCCTAGGGCCTCTTCTCCAGGCCACTATGAAAGGTCCCAGCTGATGACATTCTGCTGCTTCCCCTGGAGAGGCCTCTTTGTATTTATAGGGCTTGCCACACAGAGGGACTGTGTGACTGCGGTGGGTGGAAATCTCGCCCCCGTGGGTCTCTTGAAAGGGCGAAGGAGGCTGGAGCAGCTGGCGAGGGGAGGGCAGGGCACCCTCAGTGCTGAGGCAGTTAAAAGCACAGTGGCTGACTGGTGGCCCTTTTGGCAAAAGGCTGCATCTGTAAGTGCTAATTGCTGCTAAAGAGCTTTAATGAGCTGCTAGCTGAATTGGTGGGTGCGTGTTCCTTTCCCTTCCTCTCCTTTCACCCAGACTGGCTTCCGCTCCTCAGCCGGAGCAGGACTGAGGGCCCCCTTTGTGGTCAGCTAAACTGTTTACTTTGGGATAAAGAGTTGGTGCGGAGCGGCTTGAAAGGCCCTGCGCCCGGGAGCTGCTGGAATCCTGACTCGGAGCCCCGCTCAGGGACGTGCAGAGGGGACAAAGCCATTACCGCCAAGCGGCTCTGCAGAACGGCCTTCTGAGCCCTTGCAGCCCCGAGGCAGGGAGCCAGAGCCAAGGCTGGGACTGGACGGGAGTGAGGGAAGTGGGGAGAGAGACTGGGAACAGCTGAGTCCAAGTCTAGCAGTGGCCTATCAGGAGTACAGGACACATAATCTCTGAGCTGTGGGGTGTTTCTGAACCATGTCCAAGGCTGATCCCGGCTGGGCCAGCCTCAGGGACACGATCACTACTTGCTGGAGCGATGTTGTAATCATTCTCGTAGCAAATGCACCCGCTGGGGTGGCTGTGACCCGTCCCTAGTCGGGTCCTTAGAGCTTCGAGACCTTGGAGGGATTTGTGGATTCTGAGGGCCGCCGGCAGGGTTGGGGACAAAGGCAGGAAAGCGGCAGAGAGACCCAGGCAGGTAGCAGGCAAGTAAGGAGGGAGTGGGAGTCTTGTGACCAGCCTAGCCGCTGGCTGCCCCTCCAGATAGTGGCGTGTTCTCTTGTCTCCAGGAGCTGCTTGCGGTAGAGGATGCTCATGCACTTGGACAGTCCCAAGCGCTGGTTTCCTCTGTTGTTTAATGAGACGTGTGTAACGTAGACTTGGCAGGCTCCCAAGCCCGGTGCCCCTTCCCTGCAACCTCAGGGGACCCCTCAGCCTCCTCCCGACACAGCCAGGCTGCTGCTGCTTGCCCCAGCACACACTGAGAGCCCAGGGCCCTGGGCTCCTCTCCCCGCCAGCGCTCCAATTGCCTTCTCTCTGGCCCCCACCTCATTGCCCTCTGACCCTGCCAGGCCACAGCTGCTAAAGCCACCTTCTGCCCTGCCCAATGGCCCTTTCCACCCTTCCACTGGCCCCGTATGTGCGCCTCCGCCTGGCCGTCCAGACCCTGCTTCCAATCCCATGCTCCCCCCACACACACCTGTCAGGTAGGGGTCTCCCAGGGGTGTCGGATGCCATTTCCTCTCCCCCCCACCAACCCATGCTGTACCCTGCCAGCGGGGCCAGCATCTCCACCCCATGTGTCTCCTCCTTCCACTCTCCCCCTTCGCCGCCTTCCACACTGCTCCCGTAAGTGGAACAGCCCCCTGGTCCCAGCACACCAGCCTCCCCATTCAACCCCTTCGGAAAGAGCTGCTGCTCCCGTGCTTCGCCGGGAGAGAGACAGAGTCTGAATCCCTCTTCGTGCCACCCTCCTCTGGCTCATCCCACTGCCTCTCCACTCCCCACACTAGTTTGCTCTGGCTCTCCCATCACATGCAGTGCTCCTACACCCCTGCCCACCCCGCTCCTCCTTCCCTCAGACTCCTGTCTCTCTGCATGATGGCACTGTCACAGTTTTGAGGAGCTGGGGCGCTGCTGAGGAGAGCTGCTAACGGGCCATAACTATTCGTATGGGACTGAGAGATACAGGAGGTCAGACTAGATGATCGAATGGTCTCTTCTGGCTGTAAACATTACAAAGCTGACACATCTCAGTGCGTACGTTGTGGTGTCTCCAGTTTTGTTCCCCCACATCTGGCTGTGGCTAACAAAGCTGACTCCCCCCCTCCCCCCCACCGGACCACACACCTAGCTTCAGCCGGTCATGCAGGCATTTGCTGCTTGTTTAACTCAGGTTGAATAACCCCCCTTTCCCCCTTTCTCTTTCCCCCACAGGCTTTTGAGTAACAACAAGATAACGGTGCTGAAGAATGGCTCTTTCTTCGGACTGCGTGCTCTCGAGAAGCTGTAAGTGCCAGTCGGGCCATTGTGAGTTCTGAGCAGCTCTGGGCTCCTAATGAGGGACTGGGAAATTAGTGACCAAAGCAAAGCAAAAATGAAATGGGCGTGGAGGGGGAAGGGAGAGATTTTTGCTGCTGTGAAGGGGGGAGGGGGAACTGCTTGGTGTTGGAGGGGTTTTGGTAACTAAATGAAATACGCAATCCAGTGTAACCTGCTTTTTCATTGTTGCTATAAATATGGGGAAAATTGCACTTAAAACTCCATAGCACTGGCTGATGGGAGCAGGGGGGAGCAGCTGCTGTGTGTCAACATGCGAGGCATTCGGCCTGTCTCTTCCTCTACGTGAAAACGTGTGCGCCTGAGCTCGCCGTGCTGTCCCTGGCTTGTTAGGTGTCTCAAATCACTTTGTACAGGATGGCTGTGGGGATGCGTGGCCGGAGGGCAGAGTCTTTCCTTTCTAGGTTGCTGGTTAAAGCCCAACCTGTAGACCAAAAACGTTCACCCTGTCCCCACTGTGGTGGCCTGTGTGACGCGAGTTGGGAGGGTCTGAGTCCAGTTCCAAGCAAGCCGGCATTCCCCCTGCAAACACTAGCAGCACAATTGGCTCGCAATGGCCCTCGACTTGCAGCCTCAGCAAAGAGGCCAAGGAGATAGGGTGTCCCTCTGTCCTCTACAGGAGGTCTCGCCAGGATAGGTGTGAGAAACATTAGCTGAGCTTTTCCAAAGCGTCTAGATGGTTTTGGCACCCATCTTTGAGATGCCTTGAAAGGGCCTGATTTTCAGAGGCTGGATGCTCAGCAATTACTGAGAATCAGATTCCTTGGAAAAAGAACAGGAGTACGTGTGGCACCTTAGAGACTAACAAATTTATTTGAGCATAAGCTTTTGTGGGCTACAGCCCACTTCTTCGGATGCATAGAATGGAACATATAATAAGACGATATATGTATACATACAGAACATGAAAAGGTGGAAGTTGCCATACCAACTCTTTGGGTACGTCTATACTTACTTCCTGGTCCGGATGTAAGCCTCTTGTCTAGATGCGATAAATCGATCCCGGATTGATCCCGGAAGTGCTCGCCGTCGACGCCGGTACTCCAGCTCGGCGAGAGGAGTACGCGGCATCGACGGGGGAGCCTGCCTGCCATGTCTGGACCCGCGGTAAGTTCGGACTAAGGTACTTCGAATTCAGCTACGTATGTAGCTGAATTTGCGTACCTTAGTCCGAAGTGGGGGGGTTAGTGTGGACCAGGCCTAAGAGGCTAATTAATTAAGATGAGCTATTATCAGCAGGAGAAAAAAAACCTTTTGTAGTGATAATCAAGATGGACCATTTCGGACAGTTGACAAGAAGGTGTGAGGATACTTAACATGGGGAAATAGATTCAATTTGTGTAATGACCCAGCCACTCCCAGTCTCTCCTTCTCCAGTTGGGTGCCCAAGGGTGTGCATATGTGAGGGAGAGAGGGAGGAGTGAGGAAGTTTGTGTTGCTTCTTGGCTGTCGGGCTCTCACCTTCAACCAGCCCTAAATCCCCATGCTTGTACCCAGGACTCCCGCCTCCAGTGTTTGCAGCCCTGCCCTGGGATGTGGAAAACAAACAATTTGGGTGGAGGATGCAGCCGCTGTGGCGCGGCACGGAGGGTGTCAAGAAAGAAACGGTCTCGGGGAGTGAAGGGAGAGGTTCTCTCGGGGACTCCAGGAAATGAGTTCCACTTCAGAAGCTCATTGGAAAGCCACGTTTGGGTTGAAAGCATCTGAGAGGGCATTGATTTGTGGGGTCCCGTATGAAAAGCGACATTGTCCCTCGAACAAAGTCAACGTTCTCATCTCTCTGTGAAAGGCATCTCTCTGGTGGGAGCCTTTAATAAGGGGAGATTTATAGCCCTCATATGGATTTGATCTGTAGGTATGTAGGAGAGGGGTCCGCACACTGAGGGGGTTTTGTTCCCAGACGCTGCCTTTCTGAAGGACTCCTGCATTCCAGCAGTGAATCGGGGACTCTGGCTTGATGTATTGAGTGAGACTGAAAGTGCAGCGTGTGCTCCCTGTCCCGGGAGGGAGCTGAGGTTCCCCAGCAGGCTCTGGCGAGACTGGAGCTGATGGAGCTAGCCCAAAGCGGCGCTGTAAGTGGCTGTCTCGTGGATGAGGATCCGCGCCGTGCTCCCCAAGGCCCGGCCTGGATGCTCTTTGGGGGGATGACAGGGATAATGATGTTGCGTCTCCATCCCTGCGGGGAAGCTGGGCTGCAGTGCCTCTAAAAGGGGAAACAGCAAAGTTTGAGTCAAACAATCACTCGTCCTGAGGAGAAAAGGACTTAGTGATTTCAGGGCCTTGCAGCTCCATGCCAGCAGGGTGTGCGGGATCCCACGGCACAGTTTCAAAAACAGGGCTTTGCCACGCCATGCTTGGCCAACGTTTTTCTTCGCTCTTACTGCAGTGAGCTTATTGGTTGTCACTCCCCACCCCAGAAGAGGTTGTATTTCTCTAAGGTGTGAGATCCATGTGCCTTGAGGTCCTCTGGGAATGAAATGCACTATAGGGGTATGTCTGCCGTGCTCTCTGGCCAGTCCAGAGTTCTCTGGCGTAAGGGCGGGTGTGTATAACATATAGGGAAGAGGGTTCCACTGTCACTTGGGGGAATCAGCAGCAGGAGCAGTTCGACTGATACGAAAGTTGAAGATGATGCTCCCTTGCTGCTTTTGTCCAAGGAGCTCTGTGATCTACAGACGATAACTAGCCCCATTGCAAAGCCAGTATTCTCATTGCTGTTTACGGATGGGGAAATTGTGCAGGGCAGACTAAGCACCGGGCCCACGTACCTTCCCAGCGCCGGTAGCAGAACACCCAGGAATTGGTACTGTCCGTAAGACCTAGGCATTCCCTAGCTTCTGTGCAAATGAGTAACGGAGAGTGAGGAGGGGTAACTAAGCGGTCCCCGGACTGTGGGACTGGGGAGGTGGAATCTGGGCTCTCGCAAACGTCTCTTGCTGGGCAAATTTGGCTTAAAAACAAAGCCCTGAACCGGGTGCCAGTTCCTGCAACCCCTCCCCTAGCCCTCACATGGCACCACTGCTGTTCCTGCCTCCTGGACTATCTGCCGCCCCCATCCACCCTGCTAGCTTCCAAAAGAAAGGCCACTGCAAGGCCTGGTTTGGGTCTGCTCGTTCCACAAGCTGCACAAAGCAGTGCAGGTAGCAGAGTTGGGTCCCGGGGGTGGTGAGAAGAGAGGGCATGTGGAGGAGGAAAGGGGGGGAGGCCATAGAAGAGAGCTCTACTGTGCTGTGTCAGGCCGAGTGAGCCCCTGTGCAGCTGGCAGGGAGTGCACACAAATACCCCATTCACGCTGGGCTTCCGAGTCCCCTCTGCAGCACTCACCAAGGCTGCTAATGACTCACCGGCTGGGAGGGAGGCGTGTGGCTGTCTTAAAGCTGCATAGCCACGCAGGGAGCTGGGGCTGTGAGAGCGCTTGTCCAGGGGTCGTGCGGCCGAGTGTGAAGGGGTGCTGAGCAGTACCCATGGTCCCCACTGACTGGGGAGGCTGGGAGAGTGAACGCTCAGCGGGTCAGGGTCGCTTGTACTGAGGGGCCGCGGTAAGGACTGAGATGCCTGATTTTAGGCTTTCTGAATGGGAAAACTCTCTGTGTGGCCCCGTTTCTCCTCCAGTCTGGGCATGCTGATAGCCACCCGCCTTTGCAAAGTTCTCCGAGCTACATGGGCAAAAGGCGGGAGGCAGGCTCTAAGTGGGGCTATTTCCCTTCGGCACACCTGGCCCTGCGGGTATCAGTGACTCTGGAGGCCACTCTGTTGACCAGGCGGTAGAGGAAAAGGGCTGAACAGACCCCTGTAAGTGCTGGGTCCCATGTTCCAATGCTGGGTGAAAGGGAGTGTCCAGCATGGTCTGACTGCTGCCTGAGCGGAATCCCAGAGATGCTAGGCGATGGAATAGGCAGGGTCAGTGTGGGGAGCTGCTGAAAGGGAAGGGTGGGGCTGGGAGAGGCAGGGTGTGTTCTGCTAATGAAGAGTGACAGGCTGTAAGTGTGGGGCTGAGAACACCGGGAAGGAGGGGATTCAGGCCGCCATAGGGCAGAGGAGGAAGGGGGGGAGAAGGCTCACGGTCCTTGCAGCCAGTGTCGCAGTTAGTACGGTTCCCAATCAAAGGGGCCACTAAACAGTGGGTCTGGTGAAGAAAGCGTCCCTGTAGTGGAAGTGAAGTGGCATGGCCCAGCAGGCTTGGCAGCTCTGCTGTGGTGCTGCTGGTTACTCCCTTTGGAGAGCCAGGCCTGGCGCAAACCTGGGTTTCATTAGCTCCAACTCAGGAAGCGTTTATTAACGTGAGCCATGGTCTCGTTATACGGCATGCACCTGCCTCAGCCACTAGCAGATCCCAGCTGCTCCTTCAGGGGATGGGGCTTCTGGAATGTCCCTGACGTGCTGGGAAGCAGGCGGGGCTGTCGTGTGAATGCAGCTAGCAAAACTTGCCTTTCCCTGCAGAAATCTTCCATAGCATGCACTGGCTGTAGCCTGAGCAGGAAACTGAGAGATTGCTGGGGGGCTTCCAGCTGTTTCCGGTACGTTTGCCCATACGGGTGTCCCAGGCACATGCATTTATACTCTCCTTTTGTGAGGCCACATTTCCCAGTGCTCTGCACCTGCAACTGGGGCCAGATTTTCAGCAGAGCTCAGCAGCCAACGTTCACCCAACCTGCGGCGCTAATCCAGCCGCGTGTGTGGGTGTGCGAATTCTGGCCTTGGTATCGTGTCTTTCTTGTCAAGGGCGGGCAGGTGGGGCCCCGAGCCTGAGAATCTCCCATTGTTCAGGTCATTCTCATTTTGGTTGCCAGCAATTCGTTCTCTTCTGAACGGGGGCAGCTGGGAGCCCATTGCAATAAACAGGAGATGTGGCAGTGCAGTGGCACAAAGCTGGGGAGCTGTGGGATCAGCCCAGATTCAGGAAGGCTCGTGAGACTGAGCATCTTGAGACAGGGACAAGGGACTGCCCCTCGAATGGCTGCAAAGCACCTGGCCCAGCACAAGTGCTACTCTAAGCCTGAATAACATGCATCTTTTGGCTTGGCCTGGGCTGCAGGCTTTAGACCTAATGGCAGTATCGTTTTTCTGAGCCTGTCCCCAGTGTGTTTGGATGGGACACTTGCCAGATTCAAAGCCGCCGCTGAAGTTGTCAGTGCAGCCTAGAGGGTTTGATTACATTTCTTCTGTTAAAGTTAAGGAAAGAGATGTGCCTGAATCCCCTAGGCTGCTTTGGGAAACTTCGTCCAAACTTATTTGTGAAAGCCAGATGTCCTGATCTGTGTGACTAACACCCGAGACTGAGAGAGAATTCTTTCCACGGTAACTATCCTCACCGCTGCACTTGATCTCAGCACGTCACTCGCCTTGGACAGTGAAAACGAGGACTAGAAACTCTGTCGTTTGGAAGCTTGTACCTTCCACCAACAGAAGTTGGTCCAATAAAAGATATTCCCTCCCCTTCCTTGTCTCAGTCATATCCTGGGACCAGTATGGCTACCTCAGCACTGCAAGGAACTTTCTGTGTCGTCTGTTTCCTTTTCCGACTCCCCTGTGCTAGCATAGCATGGTGCTCTGATGTTTGGGTTGCAAACTCTCTAGGGGAAGTTTGTCCAAACATTCTTTACAATGAACTGCTTTTAAAAACAAACAAACAAACAAACCATGAAATCCCCTGTTAATACTTAGCTTTGCCCAGTCATTTTTTTAAACTAAATTCTAAATTTGGGGCCTAAATTATTTGTCACTGTCCCTTTAATCTCAGATTATTTTATTCTCCTCACCCACTTACTTTCAAAGTGTCAGGTCATATCCTCCCCTTGATCCTGGCGCCAAGCTCTCATTAATGGGAGGGGATTCATGCTCCCATAAGGGTAGAAAGCAGCCTGGAACGTGTTTAAAAATTTACTTTATGGATCTGACTCCTTAAGCAAAGCGTTCAGTGGGGGGGGGGGAATCACGGCTAAGGATGGTCCGAAAATATACCCTCATGTAGGAAATTTGATTTCCTGAGTCAACAGCCTCCATGTTTGTTCCCCGCAATCCTTGAACTTGACTTCTGAGTTCCTGCCTTTTCTCCACCGTCCCGCCTCTTTGCATACAAATCTGAAAAACTCTTGTCTAATTGGGTTGGACCCCTGGGTGCTGAAAATCTCTTTAAAGTCTCATTCTTCTCGTAGCCCTGAACAAACAGCACGTCCTGATCCCAGTGTGCGCAGAGCGGCATTAACCTCCCGGTCACCTCTGGAATGTTCAAATCACACCGGGAGCCCAGAGTCATCAGTCGGGAGGTGGGGGGTGGGCTGCTCCCTCTTTAGCGTTCCCCCCCCCGTCTCCTCCCCCGTGCACTCCCTCCCTCCCCCCGATTGCCACTCACTCCAGCAAGCAGTGCGGCGTGCTCTGCGGAAAGTAATTGTCCTTGACAAGGGCTGTAATTGTTTTTCATCAGCTTGATTCGGAGCTGCAGAGATAACCCGTTGACCCCATGCCCTCAATAGCTGGACAGAGGGATGGACGGACCGGGGGGAGGGGAGCAGGGGGCTGTCCCCACCGTGGCAGCGCCCAAGGAGGACTGGCTGCTGGTGTTTCTCTGTGGAAATGTGCACCCTGTTTTTTTCAGAGGTGCTGAGCACCTGCAAGGACCATCCCATCCTGGATCTCCCTTTGGCTGTCAGCAGTGGTGTGATGTGTGTGTGCAGGGACAGGAGGAGGTGTGGGGAGTTAGCAGGGATGGGAATTTGCTTCCCTTTCTTTGCATTTACCAGGCAATAAAACCCAGGATTTGTTTCTGAGAGAAGACTGAGTTTGCTGGCCTAGTCCCACTCCCCCTCCTACCCATCAGCCTTGTGCCTCTTCCTGTGGGAAAGTGTCCAGCTGATGGCGGCAGGAGTACAGGGGTGAGGAGCTGCATGGAAATCTCAGGGGGGGTCATTTAAATGCACATACGCTATCCAGCCCGTCTGTTGTGATTGTCAAACGTAGCACAGCATTTGAGGGCAGTTGCCACAGTCCATCCCTGAGGTGGCTGCATTTTCCTGGCCAGTGACTGACCCTGGTAGATTGTATAGTTTGTAGCACGCCTTGGCATCTCTGGCTGTTGGATTGTGTGGTCATTGTTGTGATGACCAGACAGGGGCAGCCGTGACTCGGACCCTCTGGATGGAGCAGTGATCTCTTGTGCCTGCCTTGCCTGCCCTCACCCGAGCATAGTCCATGTGCTGCTTGTTATCTGTGCGTCAGGCGGGCACAGAGTGGGTGCCCTGGAGACGCCCGGTACTCTGGCATTTCAGCTCAGCCTCTCTAATGATTTGCAGCTACGTAATGAGATTAATGAGTCTCCGCGGGGCTGGTATGCAGCCCAGGCCGCCGCGCTCATTAGCAACAGATCAGCTTGGAGCTGTCCTTTCCCACCAATCTAACCTGCTCTGGGAAGCCCCTAGGTACTTGTGTCGCATTTCCCTTAGCAGCGGCTGGAGGTGGCTGCAGTTTACAGATGCGGGGTGGGGGCCAGGTGGTTTGAGGTTGTGAATAATCTGTATTTGAGGGCAGGTTGGAGAGCAGCCCTGCTAATCCTTGGATGGGAGCATCATTGTGCTCCATGCCAGTAAAGAGCCCAGCTTTGACTGGGCTGAAGGTTTATTTCCCAGGATGGAGCCGCCCATCCCCTCCTTCCTTTAAAGCCCTCCACGTGGGCAGGATCAGAGCACAGCCCCACTGCTGCCATGTGGCACCGTCACAAAGGAGTGTGAGCTCCCCAGGGCGCATGTGGTTCTGCGGTTGCCAGGTGGGGTGTGTTTGAGAGTCGGTTGCAGGTGCTGGTTTCTGAGCTGAAGGTGTGGTTTTAAATGCAGATAAGTGAAGTTAGTGCTGGTGGTGGGTCCCAGAGGCTGTGGTGCTCTGGGTCGCTGGACAGTCTGGGGTAGGATAATCAACCATCAGTCAGTTTATCTGTACATCCAAGGTACTTATATGGCTCCCATAGCCATGATATCTGAGCACCTCCATCTTGAGTGCATTTATCCTCACAATACCCCTGGGAGGAAGGGCAGTGCGGTTATCCCCCCCCTGCTACTGATGGGAACTGGGGTGCAGATAGGCTAAGTGACTTGCCCAGGGCCACACAGGAAATCTGTGGCAGAGCAAGGGCTCAAACCAAGGTCTCCCAAGTCTTTCGCTAGCACCCAAATCAAAGAGCTTCCTTGCTTTGCCTCCACCAGTGTGTCTCATACCCAGCCTGCAGGGACAGCAGGGGGAGTTGGCTCTCTATGGCACAGTCATTCCTCTGGGGCTGCCAACAATCTAACCTGTGTGTTGGAGATGCCTGTTGTTTGCTGGGTCCCAGTCCAGACTCATTTAGCTCAGGCCCACTAACAGTCACCGGGTGGGAATGGCTTTCGGCCACTACGGACCTGGCTGGATTTGAGCTTGTGACCTGTAGAGAAAGGGGTGTCCCTCTCGTACAGTGCTGAGTGTCTCAGCTGAGCAGTGATGGGGAATTGGGCTTTCTCTGAATTGTGGCCATGGCAGCTGATGATACTGTGGCTCGGCAGGGCAGGGCTGTTCTAACGGGTTGACTAGTTCAGTTTAAAGATGAAACAAACAGCCAGCTCCTGGCTCTCTATAGGGCAAATTAATCTGGGGCCTTTCCCCTGCAAAGGCGCGGGCTGTGTGCATCGCAGGAGTCCCCCAGAGTCTGAATCTCGGGTGCCGTGGTTGGGTGCGGGAAGATGCTTGCCGGTGTGACGGAGCCACGCAGAGTTGGGTGTTTGCAGCTTCACTCTCTATTTGTGGCTCTCAAAGTGCATAAAAACATGCATAAACTAACCCTCCCAATCCTGCCTGCGGGGCGTGGCAGCATCACGCCTCCCGTTTACTGCATCCAACTCAGAGACGAGAACCCAGGAGTCCTGTATCCCCGTCTTCCTGCTCAGTAACTGTAAGACCACGTTTGTGTCTCCTACGTTGATTCCACGGGAATCTGGCATTGCTACATAAACCCTCACTGGGATAAACCTTCCAGTAACTGATGGGATTTCGGAAAAAGCTTCCTCTATGGGTAAATTATTCCATAATGGGGTTTCTTGCACCTTCCTCTGAGATGGGATAGGGAGGGGATGCCCCGTTGATCTGGCCTTGCCTGCCAGAGCAATTGTTATGGTAGGGCCTTAGTCTTCCCACCAGTTTCAGGGTTTTAATTAACAAAATTAAATGTGCACCCTAGAGAGAGACTTCTACCCTGTGATTTAATTTTAAAGACACAGAGAATCTATGAACTGGCCCCTACTGCTTTCTGAATAGTGTCCCCCATCCATCGGTCGTTGCATCTCGGCTGTATCCAGCATGCTTGGCTAACTCTGGCATTTGGTTGGCACGCTGCTGAGAATAGTTTCTTGTGCTCTTTGCTAAGGAGTTGCAGGCAGAGAGCCTCTTGGCGCCAAGCCCAAGAGGTTTACACCTGCCTCTGCATTGTACTGAGAAGCCTCTGCCCCTAGACCATGCTGTGGATTTGATTAAGTATATATTTGGGTTGAGTGCAGCTAGCAGAGACAGATCCAAGGGCAACATTGGGCGGTGCAGCAAAGAGGCACCGAGGAGGACAAACTCTTGTTCATTTCCAGAACATCATCAGTCCATCAGTACAGACTCTGTAGGGCCCTTCAGTGCAAACATCCCAGGGAGCTTTAAAGGCAGCTTGCATGGAAGAGACTCAAAGCTAAAGCACACATTTGAAGTGCCCAAGTAAATAAGCCTTCAGGTTGGGTCTGAGCTGAGCCATGGAGATGTGCAGGCTTTATGTCCCGCCCGGTTTATGCGATGGCTCTTACACAGACGGGTAATTTAGGGAGACAGGAGCATCCTCTGCGCTGCAGCAGGAGAGGCCGGGGGTCTGGCTGCAGTGGGGAGTGGTGGTTAATCAGCCTGGGTGCAGAGCCCATGTTGTCGCTGGTATCAGTTAATATTCAGCATGCTTTTGCTTCCAGAGGAATGCTCTGGTTTAGATTAACTGGAAATGGTTTCAATCAAAATGCCGCGGTGCTCAGCAATAGTGATCCGCTGCTCTGAATGTGTCTGGAAGTGGGCGATGAGCTATGCGGGACAGTCTGCGTTCAAGCTCTCTGTTTAAAACAGGTCAAGCCAGAGGGGGCGGATGGTCTGGGGGCTAAAACAAGGAAGTGTGAGGCTGGAGCTCTGAGTTCCGTTCCTGGCTCTGCTACAGAATCCCCGTGTGACCTTGGGCAAGTCGCTTCATCTCTCTGTGCCTGTGAAATGGGACGTGTGTGATGATACAGACCAGTGTGGTGAGGTGCGAAAGGGAGTTTAAGCTTGAATCAGGACTGTAAGGTGCTTTGAGAGGCTTGGATGGAAGGGAGCAGATTCATTTTTTTCCCCAAGATGAGCGTGCATCTCTAGGCTCCTTTACACACCTATTCTATACACAGGCCAACAAACATGCAGCTGCTTAGATAAAGACACTTGCATACTATTATCCCCATGCTACTGATGGGAACTGGGGTGCAGATAGGCTAAGTGACTTGCCCAGGATCACACAGGAAATCTGTGGCAGAGCAAGGGCTCAAACCAAGGTCTCCCAAGTCTTTCGCTAGCACCCAAATCAAAGAGCTTCCTTGCTTTGCCTCCACCAGTGTGTCTCATACCCAGCCTGCAGGGACAGCAGGGGGAGTTGGCTCTCTATGGCACAATCATTCCTCTGGGGCTGCTAACAGGGGGCTCAGTCTAGTATCAGTAAAATGCATACATCTAGAGTTATTTCTTTTTAAAAAATACCCTCTCCCCAGTCTGGCCAGTGCATTGCAGACTGCTGTGCGGCTTCCTGGGGCCTTGTAACTACTAGTGACCTCTTATGGCTGGATCGGCAAAGGGAGAGTCTAGTTTCTTGAATGTCTAAATGGCACTTCCCATTTGCCTACTTAAACATGCTATCCCCTGGTTCTGGTGATTAGTACTGCGTATGTCCTGGCCAGATTCCAGCTTGAATAGTTACATTCTGCTGACCTAAAGTCCCCCAGCAGCTTCATGGTCGGATACAACACTCTTTACTTCCTGTCCTAAACTGGTGCTGTGTGCTGTCGAACAGTGCTTGTGTACCACCCAACAGGTGGCTGCAGTTCAGTGAGAGAGAAAGCAATGCCTTGTGTGTCCCTAGTTGGTATAGCGGTTCGTAAATTTTCTGAAGTTTGGATCCTTCAGGCTGCCAGATGCTGCTTTTAATTTATTTTTGAATAGAAAAATCTATGCTTCGTAAATATCACTTGTGCTTTTATCACGTACAGAAATTCAGGCCAGAACTTTCCAACGTTGACGTTCAAAATTCAGCACTTAAATCCACACTTAGGCATGGGGGGAAAAGGAGTGGCTAGTGGCCAGGACACTGGATGTGGGCTCAAGAGACCTGAATTCAATTCCTGGCTCAGCCACAGACATCCTGTCATTTAATCTGGCATATCTCAGCGCCCCCTCTGTATGATGATACTTCTGCTAATGACCATACGGCGCTCAGACACAATGGTGATAGATATGTAGATAGTAAGAAGGCTGTTTTGTTTTTGTTTTTTCAAAAGGTGTGGTGGGCCCAGCAGTTCCCTTTGACTTTCATGGCTTAGTAGCTCTGAAAATCAGGCCCCAGTATCCTCTGCGTTTGCAGAGAGTCTGGCTGAAGATAGCAGAGCTCTGCACAGGCACAGGGTAACCAGCAGGATCCCCGGTTGGATTTAGGCATCTGGATTCAGCCACCAACATGTTAGAATTTTGGCCTCAAGCCCAAAGGACCATTCAGATCAGCCAGTTGGATGCCCTGCTTAACCCAGGCTAGAGAACCTCATCCCGTGATCTCCACATTGAAAATTTTTCCCTTTATGTTTAGTCTGAATTTTTCTAGCTTCAACTCCCAGCGATTTGGCTCTTGTTTGGCTCTGCCTGCTGGCTCACAGAGCCCTCAGGAGAAAGCCAGGCAAATATTGAGCCAGAATTGCTATGTATTCTCTGAATTCCCAGGCTGAACGGGTTTGGCTCCCTTTGCTCTGAAAGAATCTGGCCTCTGGAGTGCGAGCAGGTTTGGGGGGCAAGGGCTGGAACATGTCTGCATGCCAGAAAAGCGGTTAAACTTCTGATTGAGAGCCACGGCTTGCAAACTCTCACACGGCACTTGTAAATGAGTGGCAGCTGATAGTAACCAGATGGCCGGGGAGGATACACTGGGGGCGATCGGGGGAGGAGTTGGCTCTCAGTGCAGGGTGCTGTGGCAGGAGGTTAGTGAAAGGAGCCTGCTGGGTCCTGGTTTGTGTCTCCATCCCGGTAATGCAGATGGCCTGGTGCCCTGAGATGGAACCAGGGCAAGTACTTAGCACCACACTCCTATCAGAGAGGGGCCAACCAGAATTCCCCAGGAGCGTGCTGTGTGTCACCACGCTTGACAAGGTGACAGCATTAGGCTCTGCCATCCTTGCCCTGCATGACACCAAGAAGCTGTAGGACTCGGCACCCCCACAACACAGAGCACAAATTCCCCTGTGCCGTCGCTGTACATGGCAGGGAAGATACAAGCAGCTAGCACTGCAGGGTTGAGTTCTCCAGGCCCAGCTTCAGGGGAGATGAAAGTATCTGGTGAACAAAAGGTGGATCTGGTTCTGCTGCAGCAAACACAGGTGTCTCTGCCTGTGCTCTGCTGAAATGCTGCACCACGGACCCCATCATGTGCCACTTCTGCCATCATAGGTCTCCTATTGGCCCATTCCACATGACAGCGCATGGGCATGGCTCTATGAAAAGGGAACGAGGGAGGGATTCGGGGAGCTGAAACACAGTGGTTGTGGCTGCTTGTTTGCATCTGCCCCATTCTGTATCCAGGTGCTTTGGTCTGTCTGTGGCTATAGGGCTTTGTGTTGATTAGCACCAGATTTCCCCTCCAGGCCACTTTGCACTTGGGTCCTGTCCTGTGTGGCGTTGGCTCCCTCTCCAGTGTCTGGCACCCCAAACGGGTTTCATCCCGGCTGGATTTACACCAGAGAGGGACAGGAAGCAACTGCACCACGAGCTGAAAGAGGCTTCGTTCTTTTGAAGTTGAGAGTCAAAAAGCCTCCCCAGTCCCATTAGGGTCCTGGGCCAGGCTCCAACCATTATCGCTGTCTGGAGACTGAGAGATGCTTCCCCGGCTCCAGGGACCACCCGGATGCACCATAGAGAGCACCCACTCCACAGCCTGCAGGTTAGAGACCAGCTGCTGGCTTATAATAGCCATGTTCCTCAAGGAGTCACACCAGCCATCCCTCCGCCTGCTGAAGGCAGAGTAGCCTCTGTGCACATGTGGCTGGGAGCTGGTTGTGCCTCTTTGCCGGCAGTGGTAGCACTTACTGTGAGCTGAGCGGATGCTGAGGCAGAGCATTGGCTGTGTGTCCGTAGGGAATGACAGGGAGAGGGCACTGGGCATCCCTGAGTGCTGGAAATGAGCTGTATTGCTCCTGGGGAGCTCTGCCATGACTCAGGCTGCTCTGTGACCCTGCTGCTGGTTCTAATCTACACCGCGCCTTTGCTAGCCAAGGGGAGAGGGGCTTACGGTCTTTCTGCATTGGAATTAACTTTGGCCTCTGTCTACTGGTATTGGAGATGGTGGCCTGCACCCTGAAGAGCACTGGATGGATACATCTGAGTTCAGACACCTGACGATTGCCTCCAACTGGGCAATCTGCTCTTTGGTGTGTCAAGCAGCAATGCCATGCTAGCTATTGCAGGGGGGATGGTGTTGAATGGGGTCAACTGCAGCCTCGGTGTGAGCAGGTACAGTGCCCTCCAAATGCCAGGGCGACTCTATTGCAAACCTCCGTGGATCTCTGCTGGCTCCTGGTTGGGAGCTCGAAGCACAAGAGGACTAGTGTGGGTACCAGCACTTCAGATCCGGCAGGGACTGGACTCCTACCCTGTCTTCAGGAAATGCAGCAGCCATGTGTGCAGCTTTCCCTTCTGCTCTGGGTGAAAACTGTCGAGGCTGAAGATGGGGGTGCAGCGCGGGGAAATGAGGCTGAAATGGTCACTGTCTTCCCCAGCCCCTCAGGGGAACGTAGCACGGGTGCTGCTGAGACAGCACAGACCCATTTCCATATCGTTCTGCCCTGCTCTGTGGGATGTGGTGGAGTCTAAAGGAAACCTTAGAAAGGAGCCCAGTGCTATACCTGGCAGGAGTACTGAGAGCCTGTGTTCGGATCACGGCCACCTCCCTTGATTATTTTAGGCCCCATGTGTGGAAATTCAGAAAGGGAGAGAGGCAGGCGGCGGCTGAGGAGCCGAAACACATTAGTTTACTCCAGCCCTGAAAGGCTCTGGTGTAACGTCGCCCGGAGTCAGAGAGAAAAGTAGCTTTCATGGTAAATCAATCCCATACTCTGTAAACACTGGCTGGCAGTTTGCTCCGGCTGAAAGCGGCTATTAACTTTCCTTACATGAAAGAGCCGGGAAGGTCTGAGAAATCCTCTTACAGGAACTAATGTGCTGCACAAATACTGCTGGGCAGGGGAGGGAAAATATGAACCGGCTTCTCTATTTGCCATCTCTCAGATTCCGAAGCTTGGAGCGAGCTAAGAAAGCAGCCAGGGGCAGATTTCCTGCAGCACAGAGTTAGGCGGGCTCTGAAATGTTGGCACAGAAATGTTGAGAGAGAGCAGGCCTCTCCAAGGCCTTGTCTATGCTTAAAAGCTTTGCCACATGGCTATCCTTAGTGCAGACACAAGGTGTGCCTGTAAAAAGGTCCTGTTGCTGATAGGGCTTATGCCAATTTCCCAGCAAAATAAGCTCTACCGGCAAAAGCACTTTTTTGCTGGTATAACTGGGTCTGCACTGGGGCTCTTGCTGGTACAGCTATGTCGGCAAAACATCACACCCCCTAACTGACCTTGCTATGCCAGCAAAAGCTGCCAGTGTAGACTAGGCCTAAGCTGCAGTGTGCACATGCCCTTATGAGCAGGTGTGCTGCAGGATTGTTTGCAGGAGGGAGTCTCATGTTTACAGCCAGGTTCCTGCAGCAGTGGCACCAGGGACGAGAGAAGGTGGCTTGTGGCTCAGAAGTGATTCATAGATTCACGGCTCTCGAGGCCAGACGAGACCATTGTGATCAGCTAGTCTGACTTCCTGCATAACGCAGGCCATAGAACTTCCCCAAAATAATTCCTAGGACAGAGCTTTCAGAAAAACATCCCATCTTGATTTAAAAATTCAGTGATGGAGGAATCCACCCCCCCTCCCCCTTGGTAAATTGTTCCCGTGGTTCTCTAAAGAATCTGTCTGACCTAGTGTGCAAGTCCTCTTTAAGCTCCGTTGGCCGTTACATTTTTTCATGGGTACAGGATCTGAATTCCTAAGGACCCTGAGCGACATCATGCCTTCTGCCCCTTGTGGGCCTGCACCAGTCAGCTAGCTCAGGCCATCCAGTACCTCTGGCCGGGGGGCACAGGAAAGCTTCACCAGTTCCGAGCAGTCTCAGACCTTGTCTCCATTTCTGCATGTTTGACTCAGCTTGCTCTAAGTTCTGATGGGTGGTCTGCAAGCCTGGTGCTCTCTTCGGTTGGCTTGAGTGGCATGGATGTGCATGCCCCGTGTATTTCAATGATGCCTAAAAGAGCAAGAGCAACTCCAGCAGTGTTGATAGCAATTAATGAGGGCATTCACCCACAGATCTCGGAGGGGCTTGCAATGAACGTTCTCCTCTCCTGTTGTCACTGCAGCAGCATGGGAACTGGAAGACAGTTTCAGGTGAGCACCTTTACACCTGGGACCTGAAAGTGAGGTGGAGGAAAGACAAAGGAGGAGCATAGGGAGTGGGAGGGGCCGGAGACTGAGAAGGGGGGCTGGATCTGTGCAGAGTCCAGGGGGTTGGGGATGAAAATGAAGGCTGTGAGTGGCTGGGGAGCCTTCATTAGCAGGACACACTGCTAGCTGCGCTCACGTCTGTAGAATATCAACAGGGGGCTGATTTGTGCAGGGAGGAGGGAAAGTCTTGGGACTGGAGGAAACACTAAGCCAAACAAAAGTAATGGAGAGAGAAGAGCCTTATCGTAAATCTGCAAGAGAGTGGAGGCTCTGGCCGGCTGGGAAAGGAAGTAACTTAATGAAAAATGTATCCTGATGAGAGAACCACGCATTGCACTTGCCTGGGGTTCTGCTTGGCCTCCCCTGAGACTGTGATGCAAACAACCCCGCAACCCAGCCCGACCTGGCGCTCCGCGCTCCGCGCCGGGGCCTCCTCAGAGACAGGCCCTGATTCCAGGCTGAGCCTGTCTCTGGCCCCAGCGGAGGGCTCCAGCCCCCTGTTGGCTGACTGCTCTAACATGGAGGCTTTCCAAGGCAGATGTAAACACATGGGCTCTGTCTGGATAACGTCTCTGCACAGCCCGCGGCAACAGTGAGCTCGCCCGCAAAATGAGACGGGACAAAGGATTTTCCTCATTAACCCCCGTATGGCCGAGGGGGAGCACAGATTGCAGCTTCCTGTCAGGAAAGAACATTCTTTCTGAAACCCCAGCAACCCTGTCTGCCCACTAAGGTACCCGGGGCAAACCGTAGGCCATGTACGTTTAACAGCAGTTAAATTTTTATGGCTGTTTGATCACATCAGAAAGCACTTAGAAGGTAAGGTTGCCAATTCTGGTTGGATGTCTTCCTGGAGTTTTCATCGCATGACATTTGCACCGATTTTAACCTAAAGCATGATTTTTAAACTGGTTTAGTTAAACTGGTACGAAAGACTCTATGTGAACATTCCCATTTCAGTTTAGACCAGGCTTATTTCCATTTAATTTAAGCCTATCAGGAGCAACAGGTTTAAGCTAAACTGAAATATACGCCCCTCTGAAACTGGTGCAGGAGAGCCCACAGAGGGGTTTGCATCCGTCTAACTCACCCTGTTTAATGAAACCAGATCAAGTTTGTGGGATGACAAGGCCTTAATCCATATTAGAAAAGGGCTGGAATCGTATGGGAAATGGAGTGTTGGAGAAGCCAGTTCTCAAGAGGTGCTGGCCTGGTGTTACTGAAACCAAGGGGTGTGTCTGTCTCTGTCAGTCTTCATAAGTGACTCAGCAACAGCCCAGCACCTGAAATAAGAAGCTGCTGGAGGCTCTTTTCATGATATGTTACATTACTGGGCCACCTCCTCAGCTGGTGTAAGTTACATAAGAACGGCTAGGCTGGATCAGACCAATGATCCATGTAGCCCAGTGTCCTGTCTTCTGACATGGCTGGTGCCAGATGCTTCAGAGGGAGTGAACAGAACAGAGCACTTTATCAAGTGATCCATCTGCTGTCATCCACTCCCAGCTTCTGGCAGAACGAGGCTTAGAGACACCCATAGCTATTGATGGACCTATCCTCCAGGAACATATCTAATTCTCTTTTAAACCCAGTTATACTTTTGGCCTTCACAACATCCCCTGGCAATGAGTTCCACTGGTTGACTGTGTGTTGGGTGAAGAAGTGCTTCCTTATTTTTGTTTTAAACCTGCCTATTAATTTCATTTGGTGACCCCTAATTCGTGTGTTATGTGGAGGGGTAAATAGCATTTCCCTCTTCACTTTCTTCACACCAGTCATGATTTTATAGACCTCTATTGTATCCCCGCTTAGTCCCAGTCTTTTAAATCTCTCCTCATATGGAAGCTGTTCCATACCCCTAATCACTTTTGTTGCCCTACTTTTTCCAATTCTACTATGTCTTTCTGGACTGGGGCAACCAGAACTGCATGCAGTATTCAAGGTGTGGGCATACCATAGGTTTATATAGTGGCATTATATTTTTTGTCTTATTATCTATCCCTTTTCTAAAGGTTCCTGACATTGTTCGCTTTTTTGACTGCTGCTGCACATTGAGCAGATATTTGTCAAGAACTATCTACAGTGACTCCAAAATCTTTCTTGAGTGGTAATGGCTCATTTAGATCCATCATTTTTCACGTATAGTGGAGATTGCATTACTTTGCATTTATCAACATTGAATTTCATCTGCCATTTTGTTGCCCAGTCACTCAGTTTTGTGAGATCCCTTTGTAACTCTTTGCAGTCTCCTCTGGACTTAATTATCTAGAGTAATTTTGTATTGTTTGCAAAGTCTGTCACCTTACTATTTACCCCTTTTTCCAGATCATTTATGAATATGTTGACGAGTATAGGTCTGAGCACAGATCCTTGGGGGACTCCATCGTTCACTTCTCTCCACTGTGAAAACTGGCCATTTATTCCTATCCTTTGTTTCTTGTCTTTTAACCAGTTACCAATCTATGAGAGGACCTTCCCTCTTATCCCACGACTGCTTACTTTGCTTAAGAGCCTTTGGTGAGGGACCTTGTCAAGGGCTTTCTGAAATTCTAAGTACACTATATCCATTGGATCACCCTTGTCCACATGTTTGATTCTAATAGATTGGTGAGGTATGATTTCCTTTTACAAAAGACATATTGACTCATCTCCAATGTATCGTATTCATCTATATCTGATAATTCTGTTATTCACTGTACTTTCAACCACATTGCCTGGTACTAACGTTAGGCTTTCTGGCCTGTAATTGCCAGGATTGCCAGTGGAGCCTTTTTAAAAAATTGACGTCATGTTAGCTATCCAACAGTCATCTGGTATTGAGGCTGATTTAAGTGATAGTTACATACCAGTTAGTATTTCTGCAATTTCATATTTGATTTCCTTCAGAACTCTTGGGTGAATACCATCTGCTCCTGGTGACTTACTACTGTTTCATGTACCAGTAGGTTCCATAATCTCCTGTACTGACCCCTCAATCTGGGACAGCTCCTCAGATTTGTCACCTCAAAAGAATGGCTCACAGCTGGGAATCTCCCTCACATCCTCTGCAGTGAAGACCAATACAAAGAATTCGTTTAGCATCTCTGCAATGGCCTTGTCTTCCTTGAGTGCTCATTTAGCACCTCGATCGGCCAGTGGCCTCACTGATTGTTTGACAGGATTCCTGCTGCTGATGTACTTAAAAGAAATTTTGCTGTTAGTTTTTGTGACCTTTGCTAGTTGCTCTTCAAATTCTTCTTTGGCCTGCTAATTATAGTTTTAGACTTGAATTGCCAGAGTTTATACTCCTTTCTATTTTTCTCAGCAGGATTTGACTTCCAATGTTTAAAATATGTCTTTTTGTCTCTAACTACCTCTTTTACTCTGTTGTGGTATTTTTTAGTCCTCTTACTGTTTGTTTGTTTTTAATTTGGGAGTATACATTTAGTCTGAGCCTCTATTAAGGTGTTTTTAGAAAGTTTCCATGGAGCTTGCAGGCATTTCACTCTTTTAATTTCCATTTAATTGGTCTCCTCATTTTTGAGGAGGTTCACCTTTTTAAAGTTAAGTGCTGCTGTGGTGGGTTTCTTTGGTATTTTCCCCCGAACAAGGATGTTAAATTTAATTACATTATGGTTCCTATTATCAGATTGTTTCAGCTATATTGACCTATTGGACCAGATCCTGTATGCCATTTAGGACTAACTAGGGAATTGCCTCTCCCCTTGTGGGTTCCAGTACTAGTGGCTCCAAGAAGTAGTCATTAATGGAGTCTAGAAATTTTATCTCTGCATCCCATCCTCAGGTGACACATTCACAGTCAGTATGGGGATGTTGAAATCCCCCATTATTGTTGAGTTTTCTGTTTTTGTAGCCTTTCTGATCTCCCTGAGTATTTCACAATCACCGTTACCATCCTGGTCACGTGGTCGATAATGTATTCCTACGGCTATATTCTTATTATTCAAACATGGAATTTCTGTCTATAGAGATTCTATGGTACTGTTGGATTCATTTAAGATTGTTGCTATATTTGACTCTATTCTTTCTTTCCCATATAGTGCCCACTTCCCCACCAGCGTGACCTATTCTGTCATTCCAGTATATTTTATACCCTGCTATTACCATGTCCCGTGGATTATCATCATTTCACCAAGTGTCTGTGATGCCCGTTATATCAATATCCTCATTTAACACCAGGCACTCAAGTTCCCCCATCTTAGTATTTAGACTTCTAGCATTTGTATACAAGCATTTATAAAATTTGTCAATATTTTGTTGTCTGCCTTTATGTGGTGTAATTGAATGAGACTCTTTTTCATTTGACTGATTCTCTTCAGTTCCTAGCTGTACTTTATCAACATCTATCCTCTCTTCTTTATTAGGATCCCCTTTAAAAATATCCTCCCCTAAGGGACGTTTATGTCTGAATGTTGTGCTCCTCCGTACCTGTTGGCTTTCCCCCAGCCCTTAGTTCAAAAACCCCTCTATGACCTTGTTACTTTTACAAGCCAGGAATCTGGTTCTGCTTTGGTTTAGGTGGAGCTCATCCTACCTGTAGAGGTGCCTCCTTTCCCAAAAGGTTCCCGGGTTCCTAATAAACCGAACTCTTTCCTCTGAGCACCATTGTCCCATTCACACATAGAGACCGTGCAGGTCTGCCTGTCTAACTGGCCCTGTGTGTGGAACTGGAAATGGAGAATGCTACCGTGGAGGCCCTGGACTTGAATCTCTTTTGTTGTCATAACTGCACTGAAGTGAATCAAGCTACCCCATCCAAGTCAAAGTAGCTGTACCAGTTTATCCCAGCTGAGTTTCTCTCCTGCTGGGTGAGCAGTTCTGCAGGAGGCATTCAGCCCTTTCCTTGCCCTCTCCCAGCTCTCCCCGAATGCAGTTTAGAGCCTGGTTCCTGCTTTGTGTCATTAGCAGGATAATGTATTGTATTTTAAACCCCCAAATGCCTGTCTGCATCCTTAGCATGCCCAGCAGGTCAGGAAACTGGGGTTGAGTGGGATAAAGCCAGTGGTATTTGCTTCTGTTGCTTCTATTGTCACTTGTTTATGTTCCTGGTGGAATGTTGGGTTAAAGTCCCAGGGACACAGCTGTTCCAAGGGAACGCTGGATGAACTTGGAAGGGGCGCGGGATGGAGAGTTTATATTATCTCTGGCTGTTTACATTAAGGCTATGGAAGTCTTTGGTCTGTATCCAAGGAACTGTCTCGAAGCAGTACGAGCACACTGCGATTTCTCCTTGGTTGAAAGGGATTCACTGAGGGTTCACCCATCCTGCTAAACTCCAGCTTCAGATGGTTTTCATTGACTCGTAAAAAGTGTGGGTGAGTAGAGCCCCTGAGAGGGTTCTGTCCAGGGGAGTCAGGCAGGGAGGCCTTAAAGCTTATGACTGCTCTCACCTGGAACATCACCTGGATGTTCCTTATTGCATGAGAGGGATGGAGACCCTTGTGCCTGACCCACTAGGTGCTGGGAAAGCCCTGCCCCCCCCCGAACCCCCCCCCCCGAGCAGGGTATTCCAGGACTGCCCACTATGAGGGCCTTGCGCCTTCCTTTGCAGCTGCTGGTACTGGCCGCTCTCACATGCAGGACATGGAATTGTACACTTGCTGCGATGCCTACAAAAAACATGACAAGTTAGGCTGTTGGTGCACTGAGACCACTGCCTGTTATGCTGACCAGGAGCGTCTCGCTGTTTCCTGTGCTCCCCCGTCTGTATGTGTCTGTCTGTTTTCTCTTCTCTTCTCCTCAGACTGGAAGCTCTGTGGGGCAAAGACTCTTTGTTCCGTGTTTGCTAGTGCAATGGGATCCTGGTCCATGACTGGGCTCCTCAATGGAAGAGCAATGCAATAATAATAGTAGTAGACGGCCCCTGGTCTGGCCCATCAATTTCTGTGACGTATCTGGAATCACAGGGAATGCTGATGGCTAGATACTTGTGCCTCCTCTCCTACTGGCAGCCAGTGCTCTCCTGAGTGCTGTGAGAGAGGATTCCTGGGCCAGCCAGCCTGCTCCTGGGAGGGTTCCAGCCCAGCTCCCCAATCCCAGGGGATGTGGATGGGCTGTAGGAGAGTCCAGATTTCGGGATGTGTTTTGGAATGTGATTTTAGGAGGTGGGATGGGGAGATGATCTAAGGTCAGTGCAGCTGAGCTCCCAGAGCCTGCAGTGACGAACCTACCCACCCTGCAGCCAGGTGAGCAGGAGCTGTTCCTTCAGCACCCCCTGTTCACCTGGAAACAGCGGGTGTTGGTGCCCTCTGCTTGGCCAAGGTGGGGGGTCTCTAGTCAGTGTTTTTTAGGGATGGTTGTAAATAATGCGACTTGCAGAGACAGAAAAGCAGCAGTACCCTGTGCAGGGACAATGAACGAGGGGCCTGCCGCATGGATTCACTGCGAGGCACAAGGCTCTCTGATCTGGGTACCATCCTGCTTGCTGTTCTCAGTTGTTCTCTCTTGGCCGCTGCTCTGCCCATGGCAGTCCCTGACTGGCGGTGGTGGAATGATGGCTCCTCTCTCCAGTGCAGTGCAGGGACTCTGCACTCAGAGGCTGGGAATCCAAGCAGTTGGTGGCAGGAGAGGAAGTGAGTTTTGAGTGAAGAGGAGCAAACAGGAGGCAGCGTCGCTGCACACGTGAGCTGCTGTAACGGGACCCTCTTCACCTCCCTGATAACGTGAGGATGGTGGGTTTGGCATGTGGCACGTCTCCCCTCGCTCTGCCATGCATGGGGGTTTGGAGAGCACTGGGAAGCCATTCACACGGCACATTGTTTCCCGAACCCAGCCAGAGACGAGCATTTTTCAGAAGGGGAAAATGCAGTTTATCAAAACAGAGGCTTCCAAGAGAAGGGAGCTGCTTGCAGGGCACGGTCTGTGCCTCTGCCTGTCCCTGCCCCTTGCGATGGGGACCAGGCTCTCGCCGGCAGAAGCCAAGGCCAGAGGGGTCCTGCCTAGTCTCGCATGTGTCTGTGGACGGTGGTTCCTTGGTTCGCTCAGGCTCCCTTTGGGTTGAAGGCCGGTTGTGTTTGAAGGGTTATCGGGTTAGAGGTTGTGCCCTCTGATCCCCATCTGCTCCCCCCACCAGCAGCCCTGGCCTGCTTCTCCTTGGGCGCCTGCCTCCCTGTCACCTCCAGGCCCAGCCTGCTCCCCCTCGAGTCTCTGCATCCCTTCCTTCGGAACTCCAGCCTCCCCACCCCCCCAACCCCCAATCTGCTCCCCCTGGGCCTCTGCATCCCTTCCTCCCGAGCTCCAGCCTCCCTCCCCCTGGGCCTCTGCATCCCTTCCTCCCGAGCTCCAGCCTCCCCGCCCCAGTCCCCAATCTGCTCCCCCTGGGCCTCTGCATCCCTTCCTTCTGAGCTCCAGCCTCCCTCCCCCTGGGCCTCTGCATCCCTTCTTTCTGAACTCCAGCCTCTATCCTCCCCCCCCCCCCCCCGATCCACAGCCTGCTCCCCCTTGGGCCTCTGCATCCCTTCCTTCTGAGCTCCAGGCTCCCACCCCAGCCTGCTCCCCCTTGAAGTCCACAGTGAAAGTCCCATTGTAAATCCTCGATTACTGTGCAACCCACAAGGAAGAAAAAATCCCAGTTGTTGGCTCAACTGGAGATATGTTTCCTCTTCCGCTCTGTGCTGAACCAAGCGCTCCCAACATGGCGCAAGGGGGCACTTTGTCTGATCTGAAGACAAAGGTGACCCCTTGTGGGTCATTAATGCTCCTACCGGACTTGATTTAAAGAGGAGAGCTGTTGATTCTGATGTCCTGACCTCGATTCCAGCTCCCTGCAGACTCAGACGGACTTGGTACCATGGCTGAGATCAGTGTATTCACTTCCTGTCCTAAACTACTGTGTAATATTGCTGTGTGCTGTTCAAATGCCTTGTGTTCCACCCTAGAGTCTTGAGTAGTGGGTGACATATGAGCCTTATGTACCAGTGTTCAATGAAAGACACCTGTGGAAGTAGTAACGATTGCTGACCTGTAGCTAACTTTCAAACCCAGATCCAATAATAATCTTAAGCAAATTTTAGAAGCAAAGAACCCTTCCCAGCTGGAAACCCTTCAAGCCAAGATCCCGCTCAGAGATGAGCAGTTCCAACGTTCTCAACGGCTGGAACAGGGGATGTTTCCAAGGGAACCCTGCCTGACCCAGGCCTGTAACCGTGCAAAAGGTGACAGTACTACAGCTATTCTTTAGCTGCTGCTAGAGGACAACTCTGATACGCTTTCTCTCCCGGTCCCCAGCCTGTCAGAGGGAAGAGGTGGAAATCTGCAGTAAAGCTCCTGAAGGGCACAGGCTGCTCAGAGCTCAGGAGTGCTACCGGTTCCACTTGGCTGTTTGCACCCACTAAAGCCAGGCTGTAAAAGGGTCAGGACTTTGCTCTGTGCTCATCCAGGCCATGTAAAAGTGATCCGAAAGCTCAGGGAGGCTAAGGAAAGATAGGGGCTTGGAGAGACAACACATACTGGAACTCGTGCACTGGGGCGTTTGCTGACTGCACAGCCGGGCAGCGAACAACGTTTGCGATGCGTTTCTTTCCCCTTCCTGAAGTGCAGTTGTTCTGTTTGGATTGGACACTCGGCACTACACTTAACGCCAGACGGAGTTGTCAGTAGATGAGTGTTAAATGGACGCAGGACAAAACCAGCGGGGAGCAGCAGCTGTTAAAAGAAGGGGGGAGGGGAGACAGCTTTGAAGAGAGACCTGAAGGAAAACATGAGCTGAACGTACACTCTAGTCTGCGTCAGTCCTTTCCACAGCCGGGACATGGGTCTGGTGAACAGGGGGAAGGGGATGCTTTCCCAGCATGCCCAGTGAACTGTTAGGAGCCCAGGGGTGTGGAAGAGCCTTTTATGAGCTAAAGGGAAAATTCCCCTTTGTAGATCCATGTAAATTTCCATAGGGAACGTGCAGGGTTTCAAGGGTCGAAGGCTCTGCCGTGATGGATCACATCATGGGGCCATCTAGCCCAGTCTCCTTCCCCTACTAGTGACAGTTGCCTGATGCTTCAGAGGAAGGTGAAAACCCACGTCCTGTACTTAGCTAGTTCTTGCAATGCTCTGCACGATAGGGCGGGGTGTAGTTCCTTCTGACCTCCCTCTCCTCCGTCCCCCCACCTCCTCTTTGGCCCTGAGTTGACGGTCTTTCAGGCAATGAAGGGTTAATGAGCATTATGGGATCAAAGAGAGTTTGTTTCCTGTTCATTGGTGAGACTGGGTACCACTGACACCTGCTTTGTTATTCGTGAAATGCACAAGGAGAAAATAGGAATGGGACCGACTGTGTGAGAGCAGGGAACCCCTGGGCAAAGTGACAAGGAACCATAAGCGGAGATGGTCAAGCCCAAAGCAATTGTTTGGAGCCCTGATACATAGCAGGATATTTCCCTTTAGCAGAATCCCACTGATCATTTCCTTTGTGCTTCCTCCATCTCCAGTAGCCTTCCCAGTGGAAAAGCCCTTTGGAATCAGCAGATTGACCCTGTCCAGATAGGTATGGGACGCGGCTCTAGCTGCATTAACGCTGCTTTCCTTCTGGCATCTGTGATGAGTTTTTGAGCCAGTTCTTATTCAGTGCCGCTTGGTCCCATTCTCTTCCAAAGCTCTCATGGTGAGAAACCTTCCAGGTCCTAGGTTGGTTTTCACCTGCCAAATGCAGGACTCTCAGCATCTTCATTGGTTGGTAGGGCCACAGTCAGGGTAGCACGTGAATATTCCCGCTGACTTCAGTTGGACTAGCTGTGTGGTTAAAATTGAGCGTTTGCTTCGAGGCTTTGTGATGGCACCTGGCTGACCAGGAGCATTGGGTATGCTGGGCTTTTCCTACTCAACCCACGTGTTCGTTCATGGAAGGTGCCAGGTTCACAGCCCTGAAGGATGAAGGTCCTCTTCTTGTCCACAAAGCAGAGGCAGCAGGACAAGTCATCCCCCCACTCTTCCCACTGCTCCCTGCAGGAAGCTCTTGTTAGAGTGTGTGAGAGAGAGCTTCGTCTCCATGGCCATCGAATCCTTGGCGTCTTGGCTGAGGTCGCCTTCTGCGTGGTCACTTGGTGCCAGCTGTGATGGTCTTGTCCAATGGGAACTGGACTTGAGCCACTGACTTGCTTTATTTAGGATGCCAAGCAACCATCGGGGGGTAATTTCCAGATGAGAGTCAACTCAAGCCTAGGCAACAGGATTCGATCCCCAGAAGATGGGGAAGAGACAAACAGGCTGAGTGCACAGCCTTTCATCCAGCAGCCTGATAGAAACGGCATTGTTCAGTCCTTATTTCCAGGGAACAGTGTATCATTTGGTGTTTTAGTTTGCCTCCAGTGCAGCGATCTCCTTTGCAATTTGCTGCAATCTACATAGAGTTGGCATGCTTAGCAGTGGTTAGTCAAGAGTTAATAAAAATCCAAGACCTCATGAAGCTGTTCCTCTTGACTCCAGCTTCCTCTGTAAAGAACTTGGGAAACCAAACATGGGTTGTGTTGTTTTTGTTGGCAGGGCAGAGTGTGTGCAGAGATGAGGTCATCCTCCGATGCGTCATGAAATATTTTCATAATCTGAATTTTGGCCCATAATTCTTGGTCCTCTTCAGACCTGAGGAAGTAAGGTCCCTGGAAAGGAAGGGGGTCTGCAGACTGCATGGAAAAAGCACTGTTTTTACATCTGTGTGGTTAGCGATTGAATTGCTGCCAACGATCCCAAGGGAACTGAGTTTGGTGGCCTTAGAACTACTGCCAGTGGCTAGCAATATACATGACAAAACCACCAAGCAAAGCGTGGCTTGCTGGGTGCCTGTTGCTTGGCGATACCTGGGAATTAGCTGTTCTAGAAACTGCTGTGGCTAGGGGTCTGGAAAACGTGGGTGGAGAGTAATACTATGCATTGATTATCCAGTGCCTTTCATGCCAGGCTGCAGAGCTATTTACAAATTCATTAACCCACCCTATGGAATAAAGGATGTATTGTCAGGATTACTCAGCTCACCACTGACAGGCAGCCACCTCTGAGATGGAACACTGTATCAGCAGAGAAGAGGAAGTAAAGAACACAGTGTCCGACTGAAACGGCAAAGGGGGAACGTAGGGCTGCCGAATGTTCTTACCGGCATTGGAGGTTGGCTAAGCACCGGGTCTAACATCCCAACTCTTCCTAATAAATAAATACAAATGCCATGGCATCTTGAATTACCCAAAGCAGGCCAAACCTCCATGTTACGTTTGCAAATGAGGTATGGAGACTTTCGCCTGTGACAGGACTGCACTATAGTGTGTACATGTCAATAGTTAGTTAATAGACAAGGTGTCAGGAAATGGCACTCTGGAATATGTAGCATACTTGCTGGATTTTGTGGAACCCATTGCACTTGTAGGCTGCAAATGGCTTGGCCTGTGCAGCTCTTTACATCAGCACGTGCGATCCTTTCTGGTTCTGATTCAGCTCAGGTCATCATAGTCATCGGGGCATGATTGGAAGCCCCTGTGTTAACTGAGTTCTTGGGTCTCTGGTCCTGGTAAATGGATGCCCCCATTATAAAAACAAAAATCACCATCAAAATTTGCTCTCCTGGAATCCGAAGCAAGGTAGCCACGTTCCAGGCGGGAGGTTTTTATGGCCCAACCATAAAGTAAGCCTTGATGCTATTTAGAACAACTAGGCAATTGTCCTCAGGTATGTACAGTGCCCACCCGAGGCTCTGTACTGGGGCGGGGGGGAGAGAGAGAGAGTGAGTGTGTGTGTGTGTGTGCGCGCACACACAAGAGAAAGAGAGAGATTGTTCATGTCACTTGTCCCCGGCATGTTATTTTCTTCTCTACCCTGGTTAAAGCACTTGCTGTTGCGGGGGAGGTTGAAAGAGAGAGACAGAGATTTTTTCCTTCTCTCCAGGTGGGTCCCAAGCTGACTTTGGCCAGCTTAAGGGTGGTTCTCACCCTGGCGGTCGCGACTACCATCCCTTGCTGCCCAGCTGGGAGACTTGTTTTCTCTTGTAAGATGGGTCCACGGTCTGGGAAAAGCTAAGAACCCCTGAATTAGGGAAATGATCCTCCTTCATTGCCGGATTCGCACTACCAGGCACATTGGCCCTCATGTGCTGACTCTCTCGCAGGAGCAGGGACCATCTCACTGCTCTGCCAGGAGCTCCGGCTCTGTCGCATGCGGCTGAACTCTGCTCCAGATGGATGTTTCCACTTACACTAGAGCAGTTTCCTGTCGTGTGCTCTAGGCCACAGAGTCAGACACAAGGAAGAGGGCACTTAGCACCATCTAACCAGTGCTCTTGAGGTCTGTCCTGACACACCTCCCGCTTCACAACTGCCCCCGTCTGCCCCCATAATACCGTGTGGTTGATCTCTAGGCCCTTTGCATCTGCTGCTTCTTAGCAGCAGTTCTGTGTGCGGCCAGCAGCGTTTGCTCTCTGCTAGGTGGCCCCTGCGGCAGGAGCAGTTTGGGGCTGCAGTCCTAACTCCTTAACTGTGACCAGGTCTCCCCACCAGGGCAATAGGAGGTCCTGGCTGCTTTCACAAGGTGGTTCCTTTGAGTATCTTGTTGCATTAGGTTGCGGCTTAAATCCAAAATGTGCTACTCCCAAAAACCAAAACAAACTCAACCTTTCTGCTTCTGGGTCTCTTTCCCAGCAATGCCCCCCAGAGATCCCCTTTCCCTTCTCTCTCTGCCTCAGCTTTCCTATCTGTAAAACGGGGAAAAGAGACCAAACATTTCAAGAAGGTTCTGAAGCTGGCCTGGCACTTTGAGATCCTGGAGGGAAGATGCTAGAGAAGGGCAGGTGGTGAGGTTTGTTCTCTTGCCCATTTGGATAAACTTAGGAGTGAAATGGATCCTGTTCTGGAAGTTTGAAAAAGTTTGATTAACTTTATCTTAAAACAAACAAAAAAAAGTCACACTCCTCTCCTGCCACATCCTCCACTTGAATGCAGCCACCTCTAGGGTGACACGGGGCAGCCTGCGTAAGAGCCCACCACAACACCATACGGTAATTGGACAGGCAGTGAAGAGGAAGAGGACAGGAAGGTTGGAACTGCCTGTTAGTGCTCTGTAAACCCTTGGGGTGGACAGACTGAGTAAGCTGGTGTAATGTCCCAGCAGGAATATAGCAGGGGGCACTTCCCCAGATCGCAGCCGGTCGGTGAGAGGGGCAGGGGCACAGCCCAGGAGATTGCTGTACATGCAGAGGGGGTGGCCTCCTTCTGAGATCCCAGCAGAAAAAACAAGCAGCACCTCCACTTCCCCATTAACTTTGCCCTCCCCGGCTTACAGCAGCTTGGAAAAATGCTGCTTCCAGACCCAAGAGGTTGAAGGGAATTATCAGCCTGGAGAGGAAACAAAAGCCCTTCAGAGATGTCCGCTTCCTGCTCGCTTTGGCTGGAAGGATTGTAGTCAGGGTCCCCCACCTCCGCCCCTTCACATTTTAAGGGTTTTATTTTTTTATTTTTTTTATTTTTTTTTTTTTTGAAGTAAGAAAAAAAAACTCCTGATAAAATCTGGATTTTATTCCTTCTTCCGAGTGCTTCAGCTCCTGAAACGCTTCCCCAGCAGCCCTGGCCGGATGTGCTGAGACGGCGCTCCACAATAAATTCAGCTTGCCGAGCTTTGGTAAAGGAGCCATTTCCTTGTGGCGTTTGGGATCGCCCTTTCTCCTGACCGCAGCCTTCCCTCCCTTACTTCTCTCTTCAGCTCTGTCTACACAGCCGAAGCTGTGCATGGGTTCAGGGCCGCCCAGAGGGGGGGCAAGTGGGGCAATTTGCCCCAGGCCCCACAGAGGCCCCCATGAGAATATAGTATTCTATAGTATTGCAAGTTTTTTTTATGGAAGGGGCCCCCAAAATTGCTTTGCTCCAGGCCCCCTGAATCCTCTGGGCAGCCCTGCACGGGTTAGCCTACCCGAGCTAGCTGGAATCCAGCTACTGCAGGTAACAGGACTAGAAGACAGTGCAGTGTGGGCTTCAGAGGCGGCTAGCGGGCAGAGTACATACTCAAGGTCCGGGCCGGGCTTGTATTGCCAGCTCTGTGCTGTCTTTAAGGCCATCTACATGTGTGTTTGATTTCTCCTCTCAGTAAATGCTGGTTATTAATGAGGGAGACAGCTTTGTAGTTACGTGGGTGGCACTGAAGGAGAAATGGACACGGACATTTACTGATTGTAATTTAATCTTTCCATGCCCGTGCTTGAGGGTGTGTGTGTGTGTGTGGGGGGGAGTGTTGCCCTCTTCACTGCAGTGTGTGTATCCCTCAGTCTTTGACTTTGGTGCAAGCCTGCTGTTGCTCTGCAGCTGTGATTAGATACATGCTACAATCAAGCTAATAAACCGAATGAGTTTCCTCCAAGCTTGGCGAAGAACAAAGGCCTTTTGAGACCCTGTTGACAATGGCGGTGTGCTGTTATCACATGCCTCTGGCGCCTGGGATAAGGCAGCTCCAGAAACAACTTTGCCCATAGGCAGGAGCTTTCCATTGTAGCCTTTGCGAATTTCCTGCCTTTCCCCCTCTCCAGAACTAGTGCCTAGGAAATAGCCTTATCCAGTGGGCAGGAGAATATCGCAGAGGTGCTGAGTGGCTCCACACTTCAGACTGGGACCGGATTTGTCTTTTAACGGGACCTTTGCAGCCTGCTCGTTCTGAATATTTGTGGGACAAAAAGCACTTTGCCTACATGGCTGGCTCACCCACAAGTTATGGGCTGGACGTAGGGATGGCTGGGTAAGGCTCTCTGGCCTGCATTAGGCAGGAGGTCAGACTAGATGATCCAAATGGTTCCTTTTGGCCTTAAAAATCTCTAAAATGAGCCCCTGAATAATTTGTAGGCCAGTTGTTTGATGCTCCCTATAATGTGACATCTAATTCCAGAGACCCTGCAAAAGAGTGTTTCCTTCTCCTCTTGGTGATTGTGCTGACACTGCTCAGTGCAGCTGGGGTGTTGCTAGGTACATTGAGACGAGGTCAGCTCAAGTCAAATCCTGACCCTGTGCTCCAAAGGTGTGACTCTGACTTAGGCAGGCGCTTGTGTTTACTGTGTAACTCACCCGAATGCTGCTTAACCGTAACATCACAGTTCTTGTATATGTCACCGTAAGAGCATGTGGCGCTGAACAGACTGTGCCCAGCACAGGTTTCCTGCCCAGCAGAGCTTGCAGTCAAGAGGCCTGCTCCTTCTAAACCCCTACTGACTCCATCTGGAGCAAGGCCAGCCCTGATCCCCCACTGCTGACTTGGTGGTTCCCCTTGATTGCCTTGTCTCTCCCAGGACGGGGCCTGATTTGGAGAGATCCTCTTGAAACAAGTGGGAGCTGCAGGTACCAGACCCCTCCCAGAACCAGACACTCACTGCATTACGCCTGCAAGATGGAAGCCCCACTGGGAATATCCCTGTCCCCTCCCTCGCTGAGTGTCCTGGAGTCTGAGGCTCCTATGGGGGAACCAGCGGGAGAGAGCAGGTGTGGCAGAGGGGTATGAGCTCCAAAGCACAACGTATTCCCCAATTACCCAGCATAGGCTAAGCGAGGCACAGGGCCCTTGACACTGGCTCCTTTGTTAGCTGCTTCCTTTGCTTTGTCTTGTTCCTTATCTCGCTGCAATTAAATAAAACCCTTTTCTTGGCTCCCCGCAGTTGAAACCACAGAACTCATCCATCGGCTCCTCACATCTTGGTTCCTCAGGGCGTTTCTCTTGGTTTATTAGTTTTATGGACTTGGGTCATTCTCTATTTTACTTTTTTTTAATGATTGCCAAGGCCCGGGGTTGGTCTGGCTCCAGCAGTGGAGAGAGGTTCGGGGACAATAAGTACGTTCCAACTGCAGAGGACGAGCTCAGCTGTGGGGAATGGCAGAACCAGGACATGCTCTGGCACCGTGCATACTAGTGAGGGGCAGGATCATATCCAGGGTGACTTGGCCCCACGGATCTCGCTAGACTCGCATTTCTTGGCTCCAGGGGCACAGTAACTAGTGGCCCGGGTGAGAGAGATTTCACCTTCTGGCTGTGGTACAAAGAAGCCAGAGTCTTAGTAACCATAGAGTCACTCAGTTCCAGCCTGACCTCCTGTATGTCACAGGCCATTAAATTCCATCCAGACAGTTACCCCGTAGTGAGTCCAGTAAGTTGTGTTTGGCTGAAGCAGATCTCCAGAAAGGCAGCCAGTCTTGGTTTGAAGAGATGAAGAGATAGCGAATCCACCACTTCCAATGGTTATTCAACCTTACTGTTTAAAAATGTGCACCTAATTTCTCATTTAAATTTGTCTGGCTTCAGTGTCCAGCCATTGAGGCTTGTCGCTCCTCTTTCTGCTAGATCGAAGAGCTCTTTGTAGTCAGGATTTTCTCCTCATGAAGGTGCTTGGACACTGTAGTCAAGTCACCTCTCAATCTTCCTTTTAAGCAGCAAGACAGATTGAGCTTTTAAAGTCTCTCGCTGTCGGGCATTTTCTCCAGCCCTCGAATCGCTTTTGTGGCTCTCGGCTACACTTTCTCCAATTGTTCAGCATCTTTTTTAAAATGTGGGCACCAGACCTGGACACAGTGTCGGTTCCACCAACGCCGTGTACAGAGGTAAAATCACCTCCCTGCTCACTGCGCCCTTGGTTTTGTACATCCAAGGATCGCATTGGCCCTGTTAGCCACGGCATCGGGCGGGTTGCTCATGCTCAACTGCTTATCCATGGTGACCCCTGGAGCCTTGGTAGGGGGGGGTTGAGTAGAGGGATGACACAATGTCCAGCATGCTAATGAAGAGCATCAATCAATCGAAATAGAAATGGCCGGCGGAACAGAGATGGTGACTTGGGGAGAAATGCGGGGACATGGAGATGGTGCACTGCTGCATGGCTCCGGGTGGGCTGGCTCATGGCAGTGTTTAGCTCAGTTCTGATCGCGCTTTACAGAACTCTTCTTTGAACTTTCTCTTCCTTTCCTCTGCGAAGGAACCGCTGGTTGTGAAAGACGATTGCAGCTGGAGACTGATGCCAGCGATTCATTGCTGTCAGTGCCCCCAGAGAGTACGGGGGTGTGAGGTGCTCTCCACACTGTCCTTGCCCCAAAGAGCCTGTCATCTGCAGAGAAAAGACAGGCAAAGAGTGGGAAGGGAGTCAGAGGCACCGAGAAGGGAAGTGATTTGGCCAAGGTCACCCAGCAGATCAGTGGCAGAACTGGGAACACAGCCCAGGTCTCCTGAGTCCCCATTCAGTGCCCTGCCCGCTGAACCTCACTGCCTGGGGGAGGGAAAGGGTCTGTCTGCTGACCCCAAAGATGGGCTGGGTGCTCGGTCAGAGTGAGGGCTTCTGAGGGGCAGGAGATGCTTTGAGGCACTGCCTGCACCATGGGGGATTCCTAGGGGGCAGAATGGGTGCAGAGTCTGGCCCCAGTAATACAGCACGTAGAGGTGTACGCAGTGCCCAGCATGTGGAGAAAACGTTTCTCAGTGCATGCTGGGAGGAGGTGACAATGTCTCTGAAGCAGCAGCATTGGGGCACCCCTGCCCAGACCAGGGGATTTTCCCAGCCCGTCCGCGGGGCTAGGTGGGATGCACCAGATGCGTCACTAGCACAGGTCCAGAGCTGTCCTGGCTGAAGAACTTCCCGACCTCTCCGGAGGGCAGCTTGATGTTGCCGAGGGAGTCATGCGGAGGTTTTTCGGCTGCTCTCTGCTGGGCAGCCAGTGGCCGCAGGCTGGGTGTCCCCCTTCCCCCCCCTCGCTGGGAAGAGCGTGTTTGTGCTGGCCCCGGGTCAGTGGGGCTCGCAGTCCAGTTTACTCGAGTGAACTCTCCAGGCATGAGGTCAGTTGTAATGGAAATAAAGCATCATTTTCTCCCTGGCTGTGTCTCCGGGCCTGAGAGCAGAGATGTGTCTCCACTCGGGGGCCCTGCCAGGTAAAGTCTGGAGGCAGAGGGACATTTGTAAACTGTGGCGGGCAGGAGTTTAATGGAAGATGCAGTCAAATGGAAATTGGTTCAACGCATTAAAGATAAACTATGTGGGCAGGTTTGGGTTCCAGGGACCAACAAAATGCATGTCCTTCCACCTGGAGGGAGGCCCGTGTCTGCATGGGCCATGGAGGTACACAGCAGTGCATGGCTTGGCCTATGCTCCATCTCTTTTCCTCTGCAACAGGGTAGCTGCTTCAAACTGGAATTTGAATTTGAATTGAATTGAACTGGAATCCTCTAGGAATTTCTCCCCTCTCCAGCCTGGTGGTAGTAACAAGAGACTCATGAATCTCTATCGTGCCCTCCATCCCAAAACAAGCTACGGAAACTCACACACACGATGGGGGCGGGGGAGAGAAGGATCCCGTATCCAGCTGAAACTGCGGAGGAGGTTTCATAGGTAGGATGGAATTACCCGAATTGGTGGCTTGGCCAGTGCTCTGGATTCAGTGTAGAAGGTGGCAAAGCTGTGTGGAATGTTTCTGATACTCCCTTTGGGCCTTGAGACTTGGGGTGGTGAGAGAGCTGCCGGGGAGAGGAGAGGGAGCAGCAAGCGAAGGCTGAGCCCTGTGGACTATAACGTGTTAAATACATTGCAGGCGAGTGGCTGCCGCGGCTCCTGCCCCTGGGTACAGAGAGACTGCAGAGCTGCAGGATTCTCATGGGACATAAATTATGCAATTATAGGAAATGTGACCCCTCAGCTAAGGTTACGCAGAGAGGGCTCAGGGCAGGAAATGGGACCCCTGGTGCAGATGGGACAGCCCCCTCTCCCTGCAACTGTGGCAAACAGATTTGGTACAAATGGGTGGCCAACAGCTTCATGTTACTTGAAGGGCCCAGGCCCATCTCACTCCAAGGGCAGTGGGGGGTGTCTGAGGGGTGCAGCATGGCTCTGAGTGCTAGGCTAAGGGGCTAGCCTGGTAGTGTTCTCCAGGGAGCATATAGAAGGCCCCAGTTTAAGAGCACAGGGACTAAGCTGTTTCCTTCTGTTGACATTCTCTGGCTCAGAAAGACATTCCCTTCTCCGAGACCATGTGTGTGTGGGGAACACGCCAGAGAAGGCTCCCTGGTGGGAAGGAGGCGTCAAAGGGCTGTGACGTTGGGTACATCACTTATGGCCTGTTTTTCAACTCTAAAACAACAAAGAGTCCTTGTGGCACCTTAGAGACTAACTAATTTATTTGGGCATAAGCTTTCATGGGCTAGAACCCACTTCATCAGATACATGGAGTGAAAAATACAGTAGCAGGTATAAATACACAGCACATGAAAAAATGGGAGTTGCCATATCAAGTTGGGGGGTCAATGCTAACGAGACAATTCAATTAAGGTGCAAGTGGCCTATTCTTAACAGTTGACAAGAAGGGGTGAATACCAAAGGGGGAAAAATCAGTTTTGTACTGCTAATGAGGCCAGTGGAATCAAGGTGGCCCATTTCAAACAGTTGACAAGAAGGTGTGAGTATCAACAGGGGGAAATTAGTTTTTGTAGTGACCCATCCAGTCCCAGTCTTTATTCAGGCCTAATTTGATGGTGTCCAGTTTGCAAATTAATTCCAGTTCTGCAGTTTCTCGTTGGAGTCTGTTTTTGAAGTTTTTTTGTGGAAGAATTGCCACTTTTAGGTCTGTTATTGAGTGACCAGGGAGACTGAAGTGTTCTCCGACTGGTTTTTGAATGTTATGATTCCTGATGTCAGATTTGTGTCCATTTATCCTTTTGCGTAGAGACTGTCCAGTTTGGCCAATGTACATGGCAGAGGGGCATTGCCGGCACATGATGGCATATATCACATTGGTAGATGTGCAGGTGAACGAGCCCCTGATGGTGTGCCTGATGTGGTTAGATCCTATGATGGTTCCCTTTTCAACTCTGTTCAGTATGTTGGATTCAGAGTTCTTTTGAAAATCTGAACACAAGAATCACAACGGGATTGGTGGGGTGCTGGGCAGTTTTGAAACTCTAGCCTGGACTTGGAGCTGAGCCCTATTCTGGCCCTTAATTGCCCCGTGCCTCAGTTTCCCACTTTATAGATGGGAAGTAGTGATACCTGCCCAGTTTTGAGTAAAGCTCTTTCCAGCTAAGTGTTGTTACTGAGTATCCCCTAGCTCAAGCACATGACAGTTTTTAAAAGGATAATTTAAAGGAGGGACTTTGCACAAAAATGCAGGTGGGTTCTCCCAGGGTGGCTTTACCTTTGCTGTCCTCTTTAGCGCTGTGTGGATGGAGCAGGCCGCGCTGCAGCCAAGCACATTGGATGGGCTGGGGTGTGCGTCTCTCCCATCGAGTTGTCTAAGCAGAGAGTGGGGAGGAGAAGCAGTAGTTTCTGAGCAGGGAAGAGCCCAGGGCTAGAGAGCAAAGAGAAATCTAAAAGCCAAGGGTTCGTAACAGGCTGCAGAACCATAACCGACCCCAGGCCGCTCCAAGGACTCTTTGAAGCAGGGTTTAATGGAAAAGCAACCTCGGGGGCTTAGGGAACTGACCCAAGCATCACCTCCCCTATCCAATGTCTGCCTCTGCCAGGCTGGGTTCCTGGGGGATGGCCTATGGCTAACAAATCAGTCCCCATGTGTAAAAGCGAAGGGGGCTGAATTGTCGATGTGGCTCTGCAGATACAGGCAGAGACGTGGATTGCTGCCACCACGCATGGAATGGAATATGCTGAAACTCCATGGTGGCTGCACTGCTGATTCAATCTGACACTGTTAGAGCAGGACCTACCCTGATCCCACCAAACCCTGGGTGTGCTTGGATCTGGATCCAGCCTTGCTCCTCCAGCTTATCTCCCCCCTCATGGGAACGTCCCTGAATGGGCCATGCTAGCCCTGCTCCAGGATTGTGGAGAGTGCCTCCCATGTCCAGGAGGAAGGGTGCCCATCCTAGACAGTCTTACATCACTTCCATGACAGCACCGTGGCCTGCCCGTTAGGTTTTGCAGTTCTTTCAAATCCACAAGCACCAGGCTCATTAATTCCCAACAAACCGGGCTCTGCAGCACTGTTAGTGTGCATGGGGCCGTGGGTTGCTGCTCCTGCCTCTTGGGGTTTCTCACTCACTCCAGGGGCAGCCTCGGCATTTGCATTGTGCTGCCCGGACTCTGTGGGTTTCACGGAGTAGGACAAGCAGCATGGAATGGAGCCCCATGTGCTCCCAGCAGGGCCGGATTCACTTTTTGTGGGCCTGGCGCCAAACATATTTGTGGGCCCCCATTGGGGAAATAGGACATGTGATGGGGGGCGGTCCGCAAAGCGAGGGGCCGGTTGGGGGCAATGAGATGCAGCGCAGCAGGAGTGGCCCCACTCAGCCCAGCACAAGGGCACTGTTTACAAACCCCGAACTGTTAGATGCACACTGGCCCACCCAGCCCTGCGCTGCCAGGGTGCCCCTTCCACACTGCCCCCCTGCCCAGTGCCCTGCCCTTATGCCCAGCGCCCCTTCACCCAGAGACCCCCCCCAAAGATCCCTATGCCCAGCACCCCCAGCCTAAAGACCCCTTCCGCTGACCTCCCACCACAACTGCACAGCACCCGGCACACCATACCCCCCTGCCCAGCTCCCCCACCCACAGATCCCCTACTGGACAGTCCCACCATCATAGCTGTACAGCGCCCCATATTCCTGAGGGAATTCTGCATCAAATTCTGTGCATAATATTTTAAAATTCTGAAATTTTTTATAATAAATAAATGTGGAAGCTCCACAACGTACTGGGGAGCAAAGGCCACTGACTGCATGGAGGTGGGAGAATACCCTGCAGCCTCCCCCACCCCCCTGGGATAGGGACTTGGCAGTGAGACTGATCCTGACCCTGACACAGCACAAGGGCCAGGCCTGCCACAGAAACACCCTGGGGCCCTGCCCCTTTTGCGCCAGGCACACCAGATGTGGGCAGGGAGGCTCAGCCCGGCAGCAGGATCCAAGTGCAGAAGGACTTAGTGGGGGGTATCCAGATGGGGGTAAGAGGGTTCTGTGGGGGGGGGTAAGAGGTTTCTGGGGGGGGGTAAGAGGGTTCTGTGAGGGGCAGTCTGGGTGCAGGCAGCTCAGTGCGGGATCTGGATGCACAGGGAGGTGCCAGGTGCAGGGGCAATGGGAGTCTGCAGGGGGGACCAAGTGAAAGTGGTTGGAGCTCAGGGGGAGGGGGGGGGAGTCTGGGTGCAGGGGAGGTGGGGTTGTTGTGCTTAAAGTAGTGCACAGGATCTTTTCAGGGGGAATAAGGCAAACGCTACATTCATTGGTAATACATGCATCAATCAACACTGTATCATATGCATATGATCTATATTACACTCATGCACTCACATACACACACACAAACACACTCTGTCTTGTTGTTACCAACTAGTTGCTCCCCTTAACTTCACTGGCCAGATGAGTTAGATAGGGGAGGGGTGGAGCCGGGCTTCTGCCGATCCGGATCGATGCTCCGACGTTGACAAGACGAGACCCAGGGTCCTCTGCAAGACACCTCACATTTATAGCAGCTTCCCTCTCATGCAAATCTGTACCAGATTCAAAATCTGTGTCCGTTGGTCCTTTGTGCTGCTTCCTTCTGGGTGTTGTCCCAAAGCTGTTCAAAGAAGGTGTTTCCAAAAGAAGGTGCTTGCTTCTAACCCCCCTCCGAGGCCGTCAATATGTCTCCTCCTTCTTTAGTGAGCCCACTTGACAAGTTTTATTGTCCTTGGGTCTGGCTTCCATCCCCTCTCCAACTAGCTGTCTGGAGGTGCCTGCCTTCCACGCCTTGCTCATTCACACCTCATTCATTCAACACTAGGGTTACCATACGTCCGGATTTTCCCGGACATGTCCGGCTTTTGGGCGCTCAAATCCCCGTCCGGGGGGAAATCCCCCAAAAGCCGGGCATGTCCGGGAAAATCGGGAGGGAGGGCTGAGCCGGGGTCGCGGGGCCGGGCGCGCGGTGCCGGGCCGGGAGCCGGGCCGGGAGCCGGGCCGCCGGGGGTGTGCGCTGGGCAGCGGGGTCGGGCAGCCGGGGGGTGCGTTGGGCCGCGGAGCCGGGGGGTCGGGCCGGGAGCCGGGCCGCCGGGGGGGTGCGCTGGGCCGCGGGGGTCCGGGAGCCGGGGGGTCGGGCCGGGAGCCGGGCCGCCGGGGGGGTGCGTTGGGCCGCGGAGCCGGGAGCCGGGGGGGGTGCGTTGGGCCGCGGGGCCGGGAGCCGGGGGGTCGGGCCGGGAGCCGGGCCGCCGGGGGGGTGCGCTGGGCCGCGGGGCCGGGCCGCCGGGGGGGTGCGCTGGGCCGCCGGAGCCGGGGGGTGTGCTGGGCCGCCGGGGGCCGGCCGGCAGTGCTGGGCGGGCCGGGGGTGGTCGGCCGGGGGCCAGGGCCGGCACTCCAGGGCCCGAGCCGACCCAGGCTGGAGCCGCCGGGGGGGCCAGCCTGGGCCGCACCTCCTCCCCCCACACCCCCCCTTACCTGCCCAGGCTTCCCGCGAATCAAATGTTCGCGGGAAGCAGGGGAGGGGGCGGAGACTTTGGGGAGGGGCGGAGTTGGGGAGGGGGAGGGGGCGGGGCTGGGGACGGGGCCAGGGCCCCGTGGAGTGTCCTCCTTTTGGAGGCACAAAATATGGTAACCCTATTCAACACGGCAATTGATTAAGGAGGGGCGGGGGGGGGGGATCTTATTCTACTCCTAGCAAAAAGACATTTTTCTTCTACTTTAACTATCCTTAGGGACTATAACGTTATACCAAGGCTTAACACAAAGTTTTCTATAAGTTTTTCTACATAGGGATCTGATACAAAGTTCCTATATCAAAGGACTTGATACAAAGTTGTATGAAAATAGCTTAATACAGGGTTATATGAAGAGGCATAATACAAAGTCATATGAAAGTTAGAGGTTATATATGGATAGGCTTAATACAAGGTTATATGAAAGTTACGTGAAGATGCTAAATACAGAGATTTATCTACAGGGTTCATTTGGGTGGGGGTGTAGGTGGTTGGGGCTCACTGGGGAGGGTGTCTGGGGGGGCTCATCGGGGTGGTACAGATGCAGGAGAGGTGGGGCTGGTCAGGGTGAAGGTTTGATGGGCCTGCTTAACAGGGGAGCCCCAGCTGCTGCCAAGGGGATCTACATGCTGGGCCCCCATTTCCCCTATCCCAGGAATCGGCAACCTTCAGCACGCAGCCCACCAGGGTAAGCCTGGCGGTCCGGGCTGGTTTGTTTACTTGCCGCTTCCGCAGGTTCGGCCGATCGCGGCTCCCACTGGCCGTGGTTTGCCGCTCCAGGCCAATGGGGAGCTGCGAGAAGCCACGGCCAGCACATCCCTTGTCCTGCAGCCCCCCATTTGCCTGGAGCGGCGAACTGCAGCCAGTGGGAGCTGCAATTGGCCGAACCTGCGGACGCGGCAAGTGAACAAACCGGCCCGGCCCGCCAGAGGGCTTACCCTGGCGGGCTGCGGGCCAAAGGTTGCTGATCCCTGCCCTATCCCCTTCTCTTCCCCACCCCATGCCCCTTCCCCACCACTCCATCTCCTCCCCATCCCAACCCCTTCCTTCCCCACTGCCTGTCCTCCTGCCCTCGCTTCCCCTATCCCCTTCTCTTCCCCATCCCATGTCCTTTCTCCACCACTCCATCTCCTCCCCATCCCACCCCCTTCCTTCCCCATTGCCTCTGTCCCCCTGCCCTGCCTGCCCCACCATGGGCACTCACTGTTGTACAAGATGAAGGATGGCTCCCAGCACATAGAAGGGAGCTCAACCAGCACTAGGACCCAGAAGGTGGTGTGTGTCAAGCTGCAAAGTCCCCGGCAAAGTCAGCCTGGCTGTGCAGCTCTGCAGTCAGAGTAGGTATGCTCCTTCCAACCACCCCCCAGACCCCACCCCGCCTCTTGGCTGCCTCCTCTCCCCAGGTGAGCGTGGTGGGCCCTCCCTCCTGCCCGCAAACAGCTGATCGAAGCAGCTGATTGGGGCGGGGAGGGGGCGCGGAGGGAAGGGAGCAAGCTGTGAGAAGAGGCAGGGGAGGGGAGCTTGGCTGCCCTACTGCAGCAGGAGCCTCGGTGCCAGGAGCACCAAGCTTCTGCCCCCCGCAGGAGAGAGCGGGGGGGCAGAGAAGAGTGGCCCTGGCTGGGGCCCCCCTGGAGTGTGGGCCCGGCACCATGGCAAATCCGCTATTGGCTCCTAGCGACACCACGCGCCATGTCTTGGGATGTGACAAACCGTCAGCTCGTCCTGGGATGCACACCTGTATGGAAGGACGCCCTGGACTGTTTTACACGTGGGGACACCGAACATGCACGCATGGCCTGCTCGGCCAGTGAGGGGCTGGTGGGCAGACCCTTGTCTGCTGCCTCCTCTGCAGAGAGTCTGCAAGTGCTCGTTAGCACAGAGCGAGGCCCTGGCATTTTCCTCTCCTTCCAACCAGCAGGGAGCTGTAACAGTTTCCAACCTCGCTCCCTGTTCCCTTTTGAGAGATAATTAGAGAGAGATTGAATTGAAAAATTTATTAGAGCATAAGCTTTCGTGGACTACAGCCCACTTCTTCGGATGCATATAGAATGGAACATATAATGAGGAGATATATATACACACATACAGAGAGCATAAACAGGTGGGAGTTGTCTTACCAACTCTGAGAGGCCAATTAATTAAGAGAAAGAAAAAAAAAAAAAAAAAAAAAAAAAAAACTTTTGAAGTGATAATCAAGCTAGCCGAGTACAGACAGTGTGATAAGAAGTGTGAGAGTACTTACAAGGGGAGATAGAGTCAATGTTTGTAATGGCTCAGCCATTCCCAGTCCTTATTCAAACCGGAGTTGATTGTGTCTAGTTTGCATATCAATTCTAGCTCTGCAGTCTCTCTTTGGAGTCTGTTTTTGAAGTTTTTCTGTTGTAATATAGCCACCCGCAGGTCTGTCACTGAGTGACCAGACAGGTTAAAGTGTTCTCCCACTGGTTTTTGAGTATTTTGATTCCTGATGTCAGATTTGTGTCCATTAATTCTTTTGCGTAGAGACTGTCCGGTTTGGCCAATGTACATGGCAGAGGGGCATTGCTGGCACATGATGGCATATATCACATTGGTAGATGTGCAGGTGAACGAGCCTTCTTTTTGCGGATACAGACTAACACGGCTGTTACTCTGAAACTTGTCATTATGCAAGGCACTGCATTTAGCCGTATGGAATGGAAATCCATCAACCTCATGAAAAAACTCGTACAGATACAGACAGACATCATCTTCCTTTCCAAATGCAAGCAGATGGACATCATACCAAAAGGACTAAAGGTAAAAAATCCATTACAATCTACATATCACACAGACTATGCTGAGAGACTGTGTCACACACTCTCAAAGAAACTGCGAAACCACCTGATCAGCATCCTATACAGCAAACAGGGAAAGATTAAGAATGAGCTCTCAGAACTGGATACTCTCATAAGAAACCAACCTTCCACACAAACTTCCTCATGGATAGACTTTACAAAAACTAGGCAAGCCATTTACAAGACAAACTTTGCCTCTCTACAAAGGAAAAAGGACACTAAACTATCTAAACTGCTACATGCCACAAGCAGCCACAACAGTAGTTCCCTTAACCCACCCAGCAATATTGTTAATCTATCCAGCTATACTCTTAGCCCAGCAGAAGAGTCTGTCCTATCTCGGGGCCTCTCCTTTTGTCCCTCCAGACCCATGAATATGATACAGTTCTGCGGTGACCTAGAATCCTACTTTCGACGTCTCCGACTCAAAGAATATTTCCAACATACCTCTGAACAGCATACTAACCCACAGAATCCTCCCTACCAGCACTACAAAAAAAAGGATTCTGCATGGACTCCTCCGGACGGTCGAAACAACAGACTGGATTTCTACATAGATTGCTTCCGTCGACGTGCAAAGGCTGAAATTGTGGAAAAGCAACATCACTTGCCACATAACCTCAGCCATGCTGAACACAACGCCATCTACAGCCTCAGAAACAACCCTGACATCATAATCAAAAAGGCTGACAAAGGAGGTGCTGTCGTCATCATGAATAAATTGGAATATGACCAGGAGGCTGCTAGACAGCTCTCTAACACCACATTCTACAGGCCATTATCCTCTGATCCCACTGAGGATTACCTAAAGAAACTACACCATCTGCTAAAAAAACTCCCTGACAAAGCACAGGAACAAATCCGTACAGACACATGCCTAGAACCCCGACCAGGGGTATTCTATTTGCTACCCAAGATCCATAAACCTGGATATCCTGGACGCCCCATCATCTCAGGCATTGGCACCCTAACATCAGGCTTGTCTGGTTATGTAGACTCTGTCCTAAGACCCTACGCTACCAGCACTCCCAGCTATCTTCGAGACACCACTGACTTCCTGAGGAAACTACAATCCATCGGTGATCTTCCAGAAAACACCATCCTGGCCACTATGGACGTAGAAGCCCTCTACACCAATATTCCACACAAAGATGGACTACAAGCTATCAGGAACAGTATCCCTGATAATGTCACAGCTAACCTGGTGGCTGAACTTTGTGATTTTGTCCTCACCCACAACTATTTCACATTTGGGGACAATATATACCTTCAAGTCAGCGGCACTGCTATGGGTACCCGCATGGCCCCACAATATGCCAACATTTTTATGGCTGACTTAGAACAACGCTTCCTTAGCTCTCGTCCCCTAACGCCCCTACTCTATTTGCGCTACATTGATGACATCTTCATCATCTGGACCCATGGAAAAGAAGCCCTTGAGGAATTTCACCATGATTTCAATAATTTCCATCCCACCATCAACCTCAGCCTAGATCAATCCACACAAGCGGTCCATTTCCTGGACACTACTGTGCTAATAAGCGATGGTCACATCAATACCACCCTATACCGGAAACCTACTGACCGCTACACTTACCTACATGCCTCCAGCTTCCATCCAGGACACACCACACGATCCATTGTCTACAGCCAAGCTCTAAGATATAACCGCATTTGCTCCAATCCCTCGGATAGAGACAAGCACCTACAAGATCTCTATCAAGCATTCTTAAAACTACAATACCCACCTGCTGAAGTGAAAAAACAGATTGACAGAGCCAGACGAGTACCCAGAAGTCACCTCCTACAAGACAGGCCCAACAAAGAAAATAACAGAACACCACTAGCTGTCACCTTCAGCCCCCAACTAAAACCTCTCCAGCGCATCATCAGAGATCTACAACCTATCCTGAAAGATGATCCTTTACTCTCACAGTTCTTGGGAGACAGACCTGTCCTCGCTTACAGACAACCCCCCAACCTAAAGCAAATACTCACCAGCAATCACACATCACTGAACAAAACCACTAACCCAGGAACCTATCCTTGTAACAAACCCCGATGCCAACTCTGTCCACATATCTATTCAAGTGACATCATCATAGGACCTAATCACATCAGCCATACCATCAGGGGCTCGTTCACCTGCACATCTACCAATGTGATATATGCCATCATGTGCCAGCAATGCCCCTCTGCCATGTACATTGGCCAAACCGGACAGTCTCTACGCAAAAGAATTAATGGACACAAATCTGACATCAGGAATCAAAATACTCAAAAAACAGTGGGAGAACACTTTAACCTGTCTGGTCACTCAGTGACAGACCTGCGGGTGGCTATATTACAACAGAAAAACTTCAAAAACAGACTCCAAAGAGAGACTGCAGAGCTAGAATTGATATGCAAACTAGACACAATCAACTCCGGTTTGAATAAGGACTGGGAATGGCTGAGCCATTACAAACATTGAATCTATCTCCCCTTGTAAGTACTCTCACACTTCTTATCACACTGTCTGTACTCGGCTAGCTTGATTATCACTTCAAAAGTTTTTTTTTTTTTTTTTTTTCTTTCTCTTAATTAATTGGCCTCTCAGAGTTGGTAAGACAACTCCCACCTGTTTATGCTCTCTGTATGTGTGTATATATATCTCCTCATTATATGTTCCATTCTATATGCATCCGAAGAAGTGGGCTGTAGTCCACGAAAGCTTATGCTCTAATAAATTTGTTAGTCTCTAAGGTGCCACAAGTACTCCTGTTCTTCTTTTTGCGGATACAGACTAACACGGCTGTTACTCTGAAAATTGAATTGAAAGCTGCTAATGAGGTTCCTGCCCAGCACTTTGCAGCCCTGGCAACTCCTGGCTCTGATTGGCTGGGGAATCTAAACCCGCAGCAGGGACAACAATAGGGTCCCTTTCTGCTGCCCGTCCATGCAGGATCTCAAAGCACTTTCCCCCCACGTGGCTGTGTTCCCAAGAGGTTTATGTGCCCTGCCAGGCTGGTTATCCTGCCTGGCTAGCGCGGTGCAGCCGTTGTGAAGGGCGTGCAGGCTCCTGCTCCCTTGGAAAGCAGTGCTGTGAAGTGGAGCCGCGAGGATCCTGACACCCGTACTGGATAATGGGGCTGGCTGTAGAAAAAGGCACCAGAGGAGTCCAGGTCAAGGTTATTTCAACCCTATCGTCTCTCTCAGACCTGTTCATCCAGCATGGCCCGAGATCCGCCTGGGCCCTGGGGTTCCTTCTGCCCCCTCCCGGAGGGAATGTCCTTGCCAACTCCTCCCCTCCAGCCAGGCCACTTGCTGATCAAGATACGTGCTTGGCTGCTGGGAGTGGCAAGGGGTCTCCGGCAGGCGCCGCTGTACTGCCCTCATTCCGGATATTCCCGCGTGAATCGAGCTAGGGTGGAGGGGGTGCCAGTCCAGTTCCTCACGGACAGGCGCCCGCCTCAGAAGCGGTGCCACCACACAGGGCACTGATGTCCCAGCCCCATTTTTCAGCAGCCTGGGAAGTCTCTGGAAGTTCTTTTCCCATCATAGAGAAGGTGAATGGATGAAGCCATTGCTGGCATCAGCGCATCATCTTACTACCCTTGGGCAAGTGGAGGAGGAGGCCCCTCCAGGCAGCCCAGCCTTGGGCTGTGGCATTCGCTAGGCGTACCAGGTGTTTGCCAGCTGGTGCCATGGCTGCCTGTCCAAGGGACCTTCCAGCGCTGTTTGCACCAGGTCTGGGCTCCCCTGAGCTGGGTCGACACCACCTGGGGGGAGTGATCTGCCAGGAGCACTGTGCTAGGCTGCTCTGCCCCCCACCAGGATATGGAGCCTCCTGCTGGCCACTGGCTTCCTTTCTATCTATTTTCTCTCTCTCTTTCTCCAGGGACCTCAAGAACAACTTGATCAGCACGATCCAGCCCGGCGCGTTCCTGGGCCTCTTGGAGCTGAAGCGCCTGTAAGTGGCCCGGGCCCCTGGTTCACTCTTCTGGGAGAGTCGAGTCTGCCGCTGGCTCGTGGGCAGGGGCCGGTGCACAGACCAGACCCCCTCCACACAGGGTCCCCTCTCTGCGCCCCCAACCTGGGCTTTGAAACAGCCCGACTCCAGGAGCTACCTGTCCTGCTGCTTCGCCCCACACACCAGGCAGGTGCTGAGCTCCTCCAGCAGTGGGCGCACTCACAGCAGCTGCCCCGCTCTCAGCAGTGCCTGAATCCTGTCAGTTGGTTCGTTTATACAGCGCTGCTCCAAGCAGCACCAGAGGCTCCCCCCAGCAAGGCACAGCCGGCACCGGCTTCCAGCGCTCACACAGCTCTTATGTCCCTTCTGCTTGTTTCCAGAGACATCTCCAACAACCGCATCGGCTGCCTCAGCGCCAGTGTCTTCCAGGGACTCGCCAACCTCCTCCGGCTGTAAGTACCCAGGAGGGCCCGTGGGAGGGATGTGGCACTGACGGGGGGCTCCCTGAAGGGCACCTGCCCGCAGGCACAGCGCTGGCCAGGGGCTTTCGGCTGTTGCGGAGCAGGACCCCCACATTTGCTCTGCCGGTCTTGCCCTTATTCCCCTTCCCACCCGGCAGCAGCACCCTCTTCTCTGCTAGCGAGGGATGGAGCAAAGGCTAGCCTTTCCTGCCGCTCCATCTCGCTACCACCGGCCCTTAGCCTGGGACAGCCTGGCCCCCACCAGCCAGAGCCTAGCAATAGACACACTCCAACTCCTGAGTCCCCTGAGCGTCCCCCGGCCATGTCCAGCCCCTCTTCCACTGGGCACTCACCAAATTACCAGCCCTGCTGTTCCCAGCTTACCGGTTACAGCTCGGCGTCACACTCTGCACTTAGGTTGTTTACAGAGGGATCCTGTACAAGTTTATTTAATGAGGAGCAGAGATGCTGATGAGAGAAAACGGGATGTTGAAAACAAAGGGTTACACATATACGCTAAAAGCATCACATGCCTGCGAGAACCTAAACTTAGCTGATAGGATGTTGTTATGCCAGAAGAGGAAACGCTCACTTGACATCCTTCCAGCGTGTAACAGGCAGACTTGGCTGGGAGCTTCTGTTCGTGAAGTAAGCCCACTGCTTACTTCCTAGGCGATGCTACCAGGGTGTCCCCGTGCAACCCCGGAGAGATTAAAACAACCCTCTGATTTTTGTTCTGGAATTGGGCGCCCTCCCGAGGTTCCTCCCTGTAGATGTGCAATCTCCCATTGGTTTCTGAATTGCGATTAGCTGGTGGCTCAGGAGGCAGAAGGGGATCCATTGGGAAGTATACAGTGCATCTGACCCAGCTGATAGATAAGCACCTCCTGCTCGTCAGGAAGGACCATGGGTCACCTCCCAGTGCCCTGCTTTAACTCTCAGCCTTATGAACGTCATTTCCAGGATAGGTCCGTAACTCCGTAGCTGTTAATGTCCCCTTATCCTTTTGCCATGGCTGTGGTGGCCAGTGTGTTACTGGCTCTCTGTAGAGACCTCACATGCCCCCTTCAGTGAATTTTTGTGCACATAACTGACCCAGAGATCCCTAAAAAACTCTGTGCACCCTCTACGCCCTCAGGGTCACAGGGACACTAGCCCACCCAGGGTGCTGTCATCTCTGATCTTCAGCCTCTCTTGGATTTAGACACGTGGGCGGGAGTCTGGATTGTGGGGAAGAAAGGAGGAGAGAGACCCCTGTCCCTCAGCCAGCCACTCCTTGGCCGCTCCCAGCCTCCCCCCGCAGCCTGCCCAGCCGCCTGCTTGCCCAGTGGCTCCATTAGCTCTCCGGGTCCCAAGCACAGAGTGGCTTAGCTCCTGGGGGCAGACGCTTCAGAGCAGCTCCTGCCGGAGAATGCGTGTGACGATGGCTGAATGGTCTGTCTGCCAGGCGAAGGTAGCGCTCAGCGCGGAGCTCATTAAAGGCCCTTGCTGCTCAGCCTGTCGTATGGGCTCCTCTGTCCCCACCTGTCTGGGGAGCTCATTAAGTGCAGCTTGGGGATTGTGTGCATTCTTGATCAAAGTGAGCTTTAAAACCCCAAGACACAGCGGCAAGCGGGGCCGGGCCTCTTGTTTTCGCTTTTCTCCATAAAAGCAGGCCAGGGAGGGGGGCTAAGCCGGAGAACAAAAGCTGAGCGGGACTGAAATGGCTGGAGAGATTCTGGGGGGAATTGGATTAAAGCAAAAAGCAAACTTCTGCCCTGAGTTTTCAGTGTGCATCTCTGTATAATCCGTGATGCTAGCGTGTTGAGAGAGTTTGTAAAGTGAGAGGGAGTAACTGAGCCCCAGGACTCCTGGGTTCTCATCCCAGCACCTGAGGACTGGGCGTCAAGACTCCTGGCCTTACATTTTCCAAAGTGACTAGTGATTTTTGGGGTCCACATGAGACCTAAAGGGCCCTGGTTTTCAGAGGGCAGATACTCAGCACTTCCGGCATGTCAGGCCCTTTTAAAATGTGTCTCATCGGACCCCCAGAACACTTGTGACGAGGTAGGCCCTTGGGTTCTATTTCTGGGCCTGCCTCAGACAGTGTCCCCACTCTGTGCCTCAGTTTCCCATCTGTAACATGGGGATAATGGTGGTCGCCCCCTCACAGAGGGAGTAGCAAGGTGAGGCTGAATGATGGTTTGAGGTGGTCGGGCTCCATACAGGGTGAGCTGGGGCGAATTACACAGGAGATGATCTGTGGAGTGTTCTGGCTCTATGGAACTCAGGGTGTTTATTGTGTCTGGTAGCCCTCAATGGGCCAGGTGCCGTATGAACACAGCTCCCTGTCCCTGCACCAAAAGCTCTCTTTAAGGTCCCAGTTCAGCAGCCTTAGCAGTTGAGGCAAAAGCTGTCACATGCTCCCTGGAGCCAGGAGCTTTCCCGCCCCGGAGTGGGGTGTGGGGGAGGCAGAAGTGTGGGGAGAGCAGGTTTTGCAGTCTCTGGAAATACCCATTCCCTGCCCTGGCTCTGCGCCGGGAGATGTTTGCACTGGAACTTGGCTTGGTGCGTTTGCCCAGCAGGTCAGAGCGCGTCAGCCAAACCTCTGTCACCTCCAGCCCGGTTCTTGTCTCCTCTCACAGGAATGTGTCAGGGAATATTTTCTCCAGCCTCCAGCCCGGTGTCTTTGACGAGCTGCCATCTCTGAAAGTCGTGTGAGTATTTCGCTGGGAGGAAAGGGCGCGTCGCAAGGCCCCCCTCACCAGGGAGAGTCGCCCTGGCCAGCAGGGAGCTGAGCGAGAGATGTGCACGGAGCCCTGCAGGGACCAGGCTCACATCCAGTGCCCTGCAGACGAGGTGTGCTCACACGTGTGTGCTCTGGCAGTTACACGTGTGTGCAGACTGGCACGGGGACAGCAGTATGCGTAGCTGCCCATATCCTGCCGCGATGGGTACACCCTCTGTGTGCTGCTCCGGTGACGCTCCGGCCTCCTGCAGTGAGCGTCGGGGGGGACAGGCCTCCCCTTCGAGGTCTCGTGCTGTTACCTGTCCCAGCACGGACCCCGGTGGCCAGCAGTCCCCAGCCACTGAAGCATGGAGGTCCTGGCAGCGGCTGGGCTCACTCTGCCGAAACCCGTCTCTGTGGGGCCTCTGCCCTCCCTGACTCCAGCCCTTGGGTTTGCCTCTTCCAGTGACTTTGCCACCGAGTACCTGACATGCGACTGCAACCTGCGTTGGATGCTGCCCTGGTCCAGGAACCGCTCGGCTCAGATCTCCGACAAGACGCTGTGCATCTACCCCAGCCCCCTGCATGCCAAGCCGCTGAGGAGCGTCAGGGAGAGCCAGCTGCAGTGTGGTGAGGCAGCCTGGCCTTGAGCAGCACTCCCAGAGGGCAGGGGGTGGGCAGCGTGGAGTTTCTGAGGGCCAGCCCCTAAGCCGTCCGTCAGGCCTCTGATTACCAAGGCCCTGGATAACCCCCTCAGCTCACTGCGGGCCTAGTGCCAGCCGGGCTGGTGGTTTCTGTGGCGTGGATTCCAGTCTGGCTAGGGATGGGACCGAGACCGCCTCCAGCCTGTGGATCATGACCCACAGGGGCCTCCGGTCATGACCGACCTAGGTGGGCTGGGCACCGCCGGAGGGGGCTCCCTGCCCTGCCGGGGAATGAGGTGGCTCACCCAGGTATCTCGGCCCTTTCCCACAGTGGGCGCTCCGGAGCTGCACACCCACCACCTGATCCCTTCGCTGCGGCAGGTGGTGTTCCAAGGCGACCGCTTGCCCTTCCAGTGCACAGCCACCTACCTGGACAGCAGCACCCGCATCCTGTGGTACCACAACCGGATGCTGGTGGAGGGGGACGAGCAGACTGGCATCATCCTGGAGGAGAGTCTCATCCATGACTGCACCTTCATCACCAGGTACGGCGCGGGCTCCATCCTGCCCGGGGTGCTGGCCTGGGCGCTGGGCAGCGAGTCATAGGCACTGGGGGCTCTGTGGTGCAGCCAGTGTACCAAGCTGCTCTGGGCAGGGGCCTGGTTCCCAAAGGCTCAGCTCAGCCCTGGCCATGGGTCGCTCTGGACCTTGACAGCTCCTGCTGAAACTGAGCCCACAGGAGCTGGGATTCCGGACTAAGCCTCACCTGGGGTGTGGGCTGGGATCCCAGTGCCTAACTCCCCTAGGTTCCTTTATAAATCCCAGCTGGGATTTTTATTTATGGGCTAAATGGCCACATTTTCTTGTCAGCTGCCACGTCCTCCCCAGAGGTGGCTGCCTTGTGGTGGCATTTGAAATGATCCCCGGGCCTCGGTTTGTGACCCCACCCCAAAGGAAAGGGACTGCAGGAAAGCGCTGGGTGAGCCCTGGGGAGGTGTCTCGCCAGTGGGTTAGCAGTGGGTACGGATGCAGACACGCCTCTGCCTGTCGCTTGATGGGGCCTAGGGCAGTGCCAGGCGTGTCAGTGAGCGCCGCTGCCCCTCAGGCCGGGGGAGGAGAGATGCTATGTGTTCTCCTCTTGTGGCCTCCTGGCTTCTCAGATGTGAGCGTTTGCCTTGTCCCTCCCCGTCCGTCCCCCCCCAGCGAGCTCATCCTCTCCAACATCCACGTCTCTGCCAACGGCGAGTGGGAATGTGCCGTCTCCACCTCCCAGGGCAACGTCAGCAAGAAGGTGGAGATCGTGGTGCTGGAGACGTCGGCCTCGTACTGCCCGGCCGAGAGGGTCACCAACAACCGTGGGGACTTCAGGTCAGAACTGGGACTGCCGCGCCCCGACGCCCACCCTCCAGCGGCACCTCCTGGTCGCTGCCCCACACCCACTGCCCAGTTACCCGTGGAGGAAAGGGCCTGGGGTAGGAGTGGCCTCTTCACGTTTCCTGCTGGGATCGGTGTGTGGTGAGCGCCCCCAGCAGGGCACCGTGTTGCTGGCACAAGGGGCACTGGGTTTCCCTGTGGGGATGCTGAGGGTACTGGGTTGCTGGGCCAGCTGCAGTGTAGCGGAGTCCCCTTCGCCAGCTGCCCCTACAACCCTGGGGGCATCAGAGGAGTTCCCTCCTCCTTCCTCCATCGGAATGAAGAGTTCGGCTGCCTGGGAGGATCGGAGGGCATGGGGGAAAGAGGGAAGCACACGGTTTGCCCTGTGAGCCCAGTCCCCGGGTCCCTCCAGCCCAGCCTCCAACACGTGGTGCTTCTGAGAGGGGTGGAAAGCTGCACCGTGGGGTGGGGTGTGGCTGGAGATCCCTCCTGATTGATAGTTGTTGTCTGTTTGCAGAGTCCCCCAGCGCCTCTAACTCCAGACAGAGCGTGGGAGGCGGGGGGCCAGGCGGCAGCGCAGCAGGCGTGGGGGTGTCAGGGCTTTTCCGCTGGCTTCCCCACTCCTCGGGCTGCAAGCGCAGGGCGGGTGCTGAGACTCAGTCCCGCAGGTGACCCAGTGTCTGGCAGTGATTAGGCAGCCATTGATAGGGAGGCTTCTTTGAAAGGCTTCCCGTGCTGGCAGCGCAGACGGGCTCCAGAAGCAGAGGTGTTGGAATTTCTCTGGCAAGAGACGAAAGGCTTTGGGAGCCCACTGTAACCTCGGTGGGGCCTTCATGGAATATAAATTACTGGTACAGTAAATATGGCTTAAATTAGCAGGACCCCCCGCACGCCCCGCCCCCTCCCTTCCACTCCGTTCTGAGCAGGATATGGAATTAGATAGCTGGGGAAATCAGCGTTCTGCCGTGGGAACTCCCCTGCAGGCCTCTGGCACCCGGAGCTGGGCTGTGTGGAGGACACCCAGCACAGAGGGGCTTGGGGGGTTTACTTGCTGGCAGAGGGTTGGGGGAATACGGGTGTGTATGAAGAGGGTGTAGGGGGAATACGGGTGTGTGTGAAGAGGGTGTAGGGGGATGAAGGCTGCCAGGGAGTGATACAGGGCAACTGGAGACCTGTGGGGATATAGGCGGGCTTGGGGGAGGGGCACAGGGGCTGCTGGGGGGTGTACAGGGTGGCTTGGGGCCTGAGAGCGAAATGGGCTGCGGTGGGGGGGTACCGGGATTGGAAGGAGTGGGGATATGGGCTGCCAGAGGGATGCAGAGGAGGCCGGTGCCCATGGGGGTATACAGGGGGTACAAGGGCAGCAGGCTACCAAGGGGTGGGGAGGATTTGGGGGTCCAGTGGCATTACCAGGCTGTGAGAGCTGCTAGACAGGTGGGGTCCATCCTGCTGAGGGTAGAGGGGCACGGGCAGGGCGGTGTCTGGCACTGGGGCACTAAGGGGCATGAAGGGCTCAGGCAAAGCAGCCCGCCCCATCCACTCTCCCAGCTCCAGCCGGGATCAGCGCTACCTGGGGAGTTTATTCCAGAATAAGCGATGGTGTGAATTTAATGCACAACAGCTCTTTGGCGGGGGCGGGGGGGGGCACTCCAAGTCAGGGAAAACATGTCCACGCCAGACAGCTGTTCTAGTCAGTCTCCCCACACAGACGAACCCTTTGACCCTGCAGCTGTATTGGTCCCTTGTAGCCGATTGCCTGATCAGGTTCATTCCAGCCATTGGGTCTCACAATCGGTGCAAAGGACTGTGGGAAGCAGGAAGAATTCTGGGCTTGGATGTCTGCTGAGCAGAACTGGGGGAAGGCATGTGACCTCCATGGGCCTCCCTCCCGTAATCCAGCTGTTGCGGTAGCGGGGGAGCAGGGAGTGGCTCAGAAACCAGATGTTGAAACAGCTGGGCCGAGCCGAGATTTCCAGGAAGGGAAATAAATTACCCCATAAAAATCTCAGCTGCTCTGTGGATTGTCTGAAGTCTTTCTCTTTGTCATGCCCTGCACGCAGCTGGAAAACTTTTTCCTGATCCCCCTTGGGATGTTCCCCCCCCATGCACAGACGCATGCCTGCTCCCCCATTCTGTGCCAGCAGAGCTTCCTTGCTGGTTGCACCCGCCTGGTTCATGGGCGGTTGACCCAGCAGAGCCCCGAGGAAATGGTGCTCGTTAACGTACCAGATGGGGTGCTCACCGGCTGCTTTTGGTCATCGGCAAGCTGAGCCTGGGTGGGGGGTGTCTGTCCAGTTCCCAGCAGACGGGCTAGATCAGTGTTACAAAAGGAGCAGGTGGGCCAACCCCCCTTGCCTTGTGATGACAGGGTTGCCAGTGCTCCGGGTTCTCTGGCTGGCCCCTTCCACCCCTCACTAACCCACCTCCGGCACCCAGCCTGTGCTGCTCCCTGCAGCTGCTGAGCCTTCTCAGTTGTCAGCCCATCCCTGGAGGGGCCCTGAGTGCCCCAGGGGAGGGACCGTTCTGCTGGGAGCCTGCCTGCTGCCGTGCTGTGTGCTGGGAGAGCCCCAGGCAGGCTCCCGTTGCCCTCCGGCTCCCTCAGCAGGGCAGTGCGCCCAGCTCTGCACAGCCAGTTTGCATTTCTCCCCCACTATAGTTACTTGCTCGGGCTCCCTTGAGGCTGGCGGTGGGTTCCCAGGGCTGCAGCAGGGGAGCTGGGAGCGGGGCTAATCACAGCCTAGCCCAGCCATGGTGCTGACTCAGTGCGCTGCAGGAGGGCTAGGCATTATTTTCCTCTTATCATTCAGGAAATGGAAATTGGCCTGCCTGTGGCCCTCCCCCCCCCCCCCCAGTGCCGGCCTGCCTGTCCCCCCCCCTGCCTATTTCCCCCCCCCCTCTGTCTGTCTGGGCTCCAGTGGTCTCTGTAGAAGCCTGTCTCCTAGCTCCAGGTTGGGGGAAGGTGTCTGGACCCCTCAATCAGTCAGTCTCAGGAGGGGATAGCCTGGGCAGCAGGAGGCCATGCTGCCCCTGCCCACATACTTAGCAGGATACCCTGAGCGGGGAGGGGAGCCTCTGTGGCCCAGTAATAACGTCCAGGGACTGGAGCGGGGCTGGTTGCTGGAGCAGGATAGCACGTTCTCGGCTAAGGCTCTCATCCCTTCCCGTGTTCCGAGAGGCTGGCCAGCCTAGGGACATACATGCTAGAGAATGCAGCTGAAAATCCCCCCTGCAGGATCCACCTGCCTGCTTAGATTTAACCTGCTTCCACACATGCTAAGTGGTGAGTGCTGCGGGCCTGGGACTGACAGACGGAGCGGGCTGCTGTGGCTGGGAGTCAGGGCTCGGGGGTTCCCTGGTTGGCATTGCCACTGGCCTTTGGGCAAGTCCTTCTCCTGTCAGGGCAGCCTGGACAGCCGGAGCAGAAGGTGCTTGGAGGAGGCAGGCGCTGCAGCTGCTGTTGTTATTTTAAATGTCATTCTTTACGGCGCTCCAAAGCACATAGCACAGGGGCCAAGGCGCTCCTCGGTTACCCTTTATTATTGTAGGGCCTGCAGGCCAGGGCTGGGGATCAAGGCCCCATAGAGCTAGGCACGCCGAGACCAGACACTGCCCCAGCTCCCAACCCAGGATTTGGGCAGCATGCAGCGGGGCAAATTAGCCCACAAAGCGGGGTGGGGAGGTGTTAGCGGGACGGCAGTCGGACCAGTCCCCAGTGCAGGGACCTGCCAGCTCTGTGGCGAAGGGTTTCCAGCATGGACTGAAAAGGGACAATTAGGGGGCTCTGTGGATTTTGGTGGGGATCCTTCCTATCGCAGGGGCGGCAGGAGAGAGAACAGGGAGGATGCTAAGGGGGGTGCTGGGCAATGGAGAACGGTGTATCGGGGGCCTTGCAGGCCGAGCACTTTCTCACTGCGCGCCTCCCCTTTTCGTCTAGGTGGCCCCGCACCTTGGCTGGTATCACTGCCTACCAGTCCTGCCTGCAGTACCCCTTCACTTCGCTGGCCGCGAACGGGAGCCCTGTGGCGGAGAAGCAGGCGTCGCGGCGCTGTGACCGCATGGGGCGCTGGGAGGAGGGTGACTACTCGCACTGCCTGTACACCAACGACATCACCCGCGTGCTCTACACCTTTGTGCTGGTGAGTGGGGCCTGGCTGAGACACAGGGAAGGAAACAGTTTCCTCTTCGCCCATCCAGGCTGCCTCTTGATGGCATGCGTCATCTGTCTGTCTATCCGTCTGTCTGCAGTATGCATCTGGATGTGTGCATCTCTGTCTGTCCATCTGCTTGCTTCTCTGTCCATCTGCAGTGCGCATCTGTCTGCCCGCCAGCCTGTCTGTCCATTTGCAGCCTGCAATCCTCTGCCTGCCTGTCCGTCTGTCTGCAGTATGCGTTTTGCCTGCCTATCTCTCTAGCCATCTGCAGTGTGCATCTGTCTACTTGCCAGCCTGTCTGTCCCCCACACCCACTGCGCTGCCTCCCGGCCCCCTGCTTCCCACGGGGCGGCGTTTGTAGCCTTACTCTCACACTCTGTCCGGAGTTAGAGGTGCTGGGGGACTCTGCAGACAGACACCAAGTATCAACCAGGAGGGCAGGACTGGCGCCGCTGGGCTTCCATCTGCAGCGCCTCTAACTCCAGACAGAGCGTTTGCCTGCCAGCCTATCTGTCCATCTGTCTGCCTGTCATGTTTCCAGGCGAGTGTGGCCATGGTATGTCTGTGCCAATTGCAGGCTGCAGTGCCATTCAGTGACCCTTCTGTAGATCAGGGCATTTCTGAGGCAGTCTCTGCCCCAGCTGCCTGGCATGGTTGTGTTGGGCTAGCAGGAGCGGGGTATTGACCCAGCTGGTGACTCCCCCATTGCCCCTGCAGATGCCCATCAATGCCTCCAATGCCCTGACGCTGGCGCACCAGCTGCGCGTGTACACAGCTGAGGCTGCCAACTTCTCCGACATGATGGACGTCATCTATGTGGCCCAGATGATCGAGAAGTTCATTGGCTACGTGGACCAGATCAAACAGGTATGGCTTTCTCCCTTGCCCCAGCTGCCCGTCACGAGCCCTCTCTGCACAGCCCTTCCCAACCCTCTGCCCCAGTTCTCCCTCTTCCCCTCCACATGGTGCTGTCCATGAGCACTCAGCTCCTCATCCCAGTGCCAAGGTGCCTGTGAGCAGAGCCCAGCCTGGGGGTCAAGTGCTTCAGGTATTCCCCTCCTCCAGCCCGTGAGCCCCTGCCCAGAGCAGTCATTGTCCTCCAGCCAGGCAGAGTATCCCCCAGCCCCCTTTTAGGCCTCTCTGCAGGCCCCGGCTGGCGCTCACACCCACCTAGAGACAGGCTGATGTCACCACCCCAAGAGGGAGGCTGCGGCACACAGGTGGAGGGACCATCCTATGCTCCAAATCCCTGGGGAATCTTCCTTGAATCCCTGGGGCTGGGTGTGTCAGAGCCCACAACAACCACCCCTGTGCTCCCCTCCAGCTCCCAGACGTCATGGTGGAGATGGCAAGTAACATGATGCTGGTGGATGACCACATCCTGTGGATGGCTCAGACTGAGGACAAGGCCTGCACCAGAATCGTCCGCTCCTTGGAGAAGATCGCGGGCTACGTGCTCAGCAGCAACTCGCAGCATGTGGCAGTGGTAGGGCCCCAGGGCTGTGGAGCTGGGCAGGACTGGGGGAGCTCAGGGCTGGAATAGCAGGGGCTGGGGGTCAGCACTGAGGGGCGCTGGGGGAGAGTGGTCTGGCCTCTGCCTCCAAGGCCGCTAGGCTCCGTGTGGTGGGTGCCCTGCTAACGTCCTGGCTGCTTTGCACCCTCGGCAGAACTCGAGGAACATCGCCTTCGAGGCCTACTTGATCAAGCCAGAGAGCTACACGGGGCTGAGCTGCACGGCCTTTCAGAAGCGAGACAGCGGGCGCCCATCGCTGCAGGAGCAGGAGGCTGAGTCCCTGGCTGACCAGCAGCTGAAGTTCAGGTGCACCACGGGCCGTCCCAACATCTCGCTAGCCAACTTCCACATCAAGGTACTGGGGGGTGGCGATGGGGAGAGGGGGGGCCTGAGAGCTGCGCCGTCTGGGGCCTGCTAACCTGTTGCTCCCTGTCCCCTCAGAACAGCATCGCTCTGGCCTCCATCCAGCTGCCCCCCAGCCTGTTCTCCACCTCGGCCCCGTTCTCCCTGCCCCAGGCCTGCAAGGTCCAGTTCCTGGTGTTCCGGAACGGCAAGCTCTTCCGCAGCACCGGCAACTCTTCCCGCCTGGCCGACAATGGCAAGCGCCGCAGCGTGGCCACCCCTGTGATCTACGCCGGGACACGTAAGGGACCCTAGCCTGGCACTGCTGCAGGGGGACAGGGACATTCAATGGGCTCTGCAGTGTCAGGGGGCTACAAGAGAGGCTGCTGTCGTCTAGTCAGACTGCCCCACACTGGAGCCCACGTCTTCCTCCCCCAGGGGGCTGTGCACCTCTCAGCAGCTCAGACGTGCCCATCCCATGACCCAGATGTGAAGCCGTAGGGACCCCTGCTGGCCAAACTTATCTGGAAGGAGAGCAGCTGGCCTCTCCCCTGGCCATGGGAGGTCTGGGGGGGGGGCACCGCCATGGCAGCATGCAGAGGCCACGGGCCTGCCTTCCACTAAGCATTGGTTGCTGCTGCTTTACTCTCCCCTTGTGCGTCAGGTAGGATGTTGCTTATCCGGGTCCCAGGAGGCAGCTGTAGAGCAGGCTACCCCAGGTCTGGCCCTGCCTGGGGCCCTGGGCAGCAGGGAGTGGAATGAGAAAGTGAGGGATGAGCCCATGGAGTGCATCTGCTCAGCCGTTCTCCTCCCTTTCCCTCCCCAGATGGCTGTGGGGTCAGTAACCTCACCGAGCCCGTCACTGTCTCGCTGCGCCACTTCAGGGAAGGGGCCGACCCCATGCCTGCCCACTGGAACTTCGAAGTGCTGGGGGGCAACGGGGGCTGGAGTGCCGAGGGCTGTCAGCTGGCCCACCAGGAGCCCAACATCACCACCCTGCTCGGCCGGCACCTGAATAACTTCGCAGTGCTCATGGTAGGGAGGGGTGTGCTGGGGTTCCTGGGGGGCAGGAGAGGGAGGGGAGACTCTGGCCTCCTGCCTGAAGTAGACTAGGGGTGTTATCTTGGGGGGCCGGCAACTGCTCTCTCCTCTTCACACAGTGGCGCCAAAGCATCACACCATGTTTGCCCTACATTTATCCTACCCCCTCTCATAAGAACATAAGAGTGGCCGTAGTGGGTCAGACCAAAGGTCCATCAAGCCCAGTATCCCGTCCTCTGACAGTGGCCAATGGCAGGTGCCCCAAAGGGAATGAACAGACAGGTTATCATCAAGTGATCCATCCCCTGTCACCAATTCCCAGCTTCTGGCAAACAGAGGCTAGGGACGCCATTCCTGCCCATCCTGGCTAATAGCCATCGATGGCCCTATCTTCCATGAATCTATCTAGCTCCCTTTTGAACCCCGTTATAGTATTGGCCTTCACAAAACTCTCTGGCAAGGAGTTCCAGAGATTGACAATGCGTTGTGTGAAAAAATACTTTCTTGTGTTTGTTTTAAACCTGCTACCTATTAATTTCATTTGGTGACTCCTTGTTCTTGTATTATGAGAAGGAGTAAATAACACTTCCTTATTTACTTTATACCGCTCATGATTTTATAGACCTCTATCATATCCCCCCCTTTAGTTGCCTCTTTTCCAAGCTGAAAAGTCCCAGTCTTATTAATCTCTCCTCATACAGAAGCCGTTCTATAGCCCTAATCATTTTTGTTGCCCTTTTCTGAACCTTTTCCAATTCCAGTATATCTTTTTTGAGATTGGGTGACCACATCTGCACGCAGTATTCAAGGTGTGGGCGTACCATGGATTTATATAGAGGCAGTATGATATTTTCTGTCTTATTATCTATACCTTTCTTGATGATTCCCAACATTCTGTTCGCTTTCTTGACTGACGCTGCGCATTGAGTGGGTGTTTTCAGAGAACTATCCACAATGACTCCAAGATCTCTTTCTTGAGTGGTAACAGCTAATTTAGACTTCATCATTGTATACGTATAGTTGGGATTTTGTTTTCCAATGTGCATTACTTTGCATTTATCAACATTAAATTTCATCTGCCATTTTGTTGCCCAGTCACCCAGTTTTGTGAGATCTTTTTGTAGCTCTTTGCAGTCTGCCTGGGACTTAACTATCTTGAGTAGTTTAGTATCATCTGCAAATTTTGCCACCTCGGTATTTACCCCTTTTTCCAGATCGTTTATGAATATGTTGAATAGGACCGATCCCAGAACAGACCCCTGGGGAACACCACTATTTACCTCTTTCCATTCTGAAAACCGACCATTTATTCCTACCCTTTGTTTCCTATCTTTTAATGAGTTATTGATCCATGAGAGAACCTTCCCTCTTATCCCATGACTGCTTATTTTGCTTAAGAGCCTTTGGTGAGGGACCTTGTCAAAGGCTTTCTGAAAATCTAAATACATTATATCCACTGGATCTCCTTTGTCCGCATATTTGTTGACCCCCTCAAAGAATTCTAGTGGATTGGTGAGGCATGTTTTCCCTTTACAAAAAACATGTTGACTATTTCCCAACAAATTATGTTGATCTATGTGTTTGACAATTTTGTTCTTTACGATAGTTTCAACCAATTTGCCCAGTACTGAAGTGAGGCTTACTGGCCTGTAGTTGCCAGGGTCACCTCTGGAGCCCTTTTTAAAAATTGGCGTCACATTAGCTATTCTCCAGTCGTTTGGTATAGAAGCTGATTTAAATAATAGGTTACAGATGACAGTTAGTAGTCCTACAATTTCACATTTGAGTTCCTTCAGAACTCTTGGGTGAATACCATCAGGTCCTGGAGACTTATTACTGTTTAGTTTATCAGGTTGTTCCAAAAACCACCTCTACTGACACCTCAATTTGGGACAGTTCTTCTGATCTGTCACCCAAAAAGAATGGCTCAGGTTTGGTAATTTCCTTCACATCTTCAACAGGGAAGCAAAAAATTCATTTAGTTTCTCTGCAATGGCCCGATCGTCCTTGAGTGCTCTTTTAGCATCTCCATCGTGCAGTGGCCCCACTGATTATTGAGCAGGCTTCCTGCTTCTGATGCATTTAAAAAAAATTTTGCTATTACTTTTGGAATCTTTGGCTAACTGTTCCTCAAATTAATTTTTGGTCTTTCTAATTATATTTTTACACGTCAGTTGCCAGAGTTTATGCCCTTTTCTATTTTCCTCATTAGGATTTATCTTCCAGTTTTTAAAGGATGCCTTTTTGCCTCTCACTGCTTTTTACTTTGTTGTTTAACCACAGTGGCTCTTTTTTGGTTCTCTTACTAGGTTTTTTAATTTGGGGTATAGATTTAAGTTGAGCCTCTATTATGGTGTCTTTAAAAAGTCTCCACGTGGCTTGCAGGGATTTCACTGTTTGTGCTGTAACTTTTCATTTCTGTTTCACTAACCTCCTATATGCATCCGAAGAAGTGGGCTGTAGTCCACGAAAGCTTATGCTCTAATAAATTTGTTAGTCTCTAAGGTGCCACAAGTACTCCTGTTCTTCCTCATTTTTGTGTAGTTCCCCTTTCTGAAATTAAATGTGACAGTGTTGGGCCGCTGTGGAGTTTTCCCCGCCACAAGGATGTTAAATGTAATTATATTATGGTCACTATTACCAGGCGGTCCAGTTATATTCACCTCTTGGACCTGATCCTGTGCTGCATTTAAGACTAAATCAAGAATTGCCTCTCCTCTGGTGGGTTCCTGGACCAGCTGCTCCAAGAAGCAGTCATTTAAGGTGTCAAGAAACTTTATCTCAGCATCCCTTCCTGACGTGACAGGTACCCAGTCAATATGGGGATAGTTGAACTCCCCCATTATTATTATTGAGTTTTTTATTTTAATAGCCTCTTTAATCTCCCTGAGCATTTCAGAGTCACTATCACATCCTAGTCAGGTGGTCTGTAATATATCCCTACTGCTATGTTCTTATTTTTTGAGCATGGAATTACTATCCATGGAGATTCTATAGTACAGTTTAGTTCATTTAAGATTTTTATTTCATTTGATTCTACGCTTTCTTTCACATACAGTACCACTCGTGCACCAGCACGACCTGTTCTGTCCTTCCGATATATTTTGTACCCTGGTATTACTGTGTCCCATTGAGTATCCTCATTCCACCAGGTTTTTGTGATGCCTATTATATCGATATGCTCATTTAATTCTAGGCACTCTAGTTCACCCATCTTATTATTTAGACTTCTAGCATTGGTATTAAAAACTTGTCATTTTTTGGCTGTCCCTTATTGCATGACGTAATTGAATGGGACTTTTTTTCATTTGACTGTTTCTCATCAGATCTTCCCTGTATTTTATCATTTTCCATCCTCTCCTCCTTATTAGGACATACAGTTATAGATCCTACCCTAAGGGATGTCCGAACCACATGCTCCTCCGCGCCCGTCGGCTTTCCCCCAGCCCTTGTTTAAAAACTGTTCTACGACCTTTTTAATTTTAAGCGCCAACAATTTGGTTTAGGTGGAGCCCATCCTTCTGTATAGGCTTCCCCGGTTCCTAAAAATATAAACCCCTCCTCCCTACACCATCGTCTCATTCACGCATTGAGACTCTGCAGTTCTGCCTAACTGGCCCTGCGTGTGGAACTGGAAGCATTTCAGAGAATGCTACCATGGAGGTCCTGGACTTCAATCTCTTACCTAGCAGCCTAAATTTGGCTTCCAGGACCTCTTTCCTATCCTTCCCCATATCGCTGGTACCTACATGTACCATGACCACCGGCTCCTCCCCAACACTACACATAAGCCTATCTAGATGTCTTGAGAGATCCGCAACCTTTGCACCAGGCAGGCAAGTCACCACGCGGTTCTCCCAGTCATCGCAAACCCAGCTATCTATGTTTCTAATGATCGAATCCCCCATTACTAATACCTGTCTCTTCCTAATAACTGGAGTTCCCTCCCCTGAAGAGGTATCCTCAGTGCAAGAGGATATCATGACATCATCTGGGAGGAGGGTCCCAACTAAGGGAACGTTTCCCTCTGCTCCAGTTGGATGTTCTCCTTCCCTGAGACTCTCATCCTCCTCAACAGCACAGAGGCTATCAGACCAGGAGTGGGACCGTTCTACTGTCCCGGAAAGTCTCATCTATGTACCTCTCTGTCTGTCTTAGCTCCTCCAGCTCAGCCCCTCTGGTCTCCAAAGCCCGTACATGGTCTCTGAGGGCCAGGAGCTCCTTGCACCGAATGCACACATACGCCACCTGCCCATAGGGCAGGTAGTCATACATGCTGTATTGGGTGCAATAAACTGGGTAGCTCCCACTCTGTTGCTGGACTTCTACCTGCATTCTCTTTTTACTCCTGAAGCTTATTCCCTTGTTGGTGCTTTGTTTTTAATCAAGTGCTGTTTTGACCTTTAAGTGCAAAGAATGTTAGGTGTATCTAGCCCCTGTAATCTCCCTCGCCAAACTCCCATTAGCTGCTCCTGTTCGTTAGCTCCCCCCACCCCTTCCAGGTGGCCTGCAAGGAAGGGGAGTGTTCCCAGGTGGCAGAGGGGAGCATAACGGTCATTGTCCGCTCACGCACAGGATATGGGCTGAGGCAGCAGCAATCCCCTGTGGTCCTGGCATGGCGGTCTTGCCTTAGCCAGCTTACGAGCAGCCCCCTAACCCCTCTGCTGGGTGGAGCCAGATGTAGATGTGAAACTAATTTTGTTTTTGTAACTAGGAACTCAGCAATTTCCCCAGTGAGGCACCAGGCCCAGCTGAGGTTCTGCATCCTGTTCTTTACACCTGCACTGCCCTCCTGCTGCTGTGCTTGTTCACCACCATCATCACTTACATCATCAACCACAGGTGAGCTGGGGCTGCAGCAGGGACGTGGTGCTGTACTCTGTTAACCAGCTGCCACTTTCAACTCAGAGGTGGCTGCTCTTGAGTGGTTTGGGGCTGAAAGGTAGATAAACGCTCTGGCCCTTGGCCATAGACAGTGGCAGCTGGGGGAATGAGGGACCTGTCCACCAGCTTGGATTTGTTTCAGACTCACTGAGGCACTAGCCAGCAGCCAGAGCAGGATTAAGGCACTTCCTGTCAAATAGATCTTTAGGAGACTTTGCTCCAAGGTGTTTTTAGTGGAGTGAGAACGCCCTGGGCTCCTGACAGAGGACACCAGAGTCAGTCCAACAAATCCTCCTTTATTGTTCCCCGCTGCACAGTAATGCATGCAGCAGTCATCTTTCCACGGTAGAGTGCTCACACCCCAGATCTAGACGTTGGCATCAGCAATCCTGTTTTAAAAATCAAACTAAGGGTACGTATGGTGTAACCCTTACCACCACCCACTGAGAACCAAGTCACCAGAGAGCTGGGAAACCAGACACTCACTCACTGGTCTAGCTAACTATAACAACAGTGCTGATTTTGGTATGGAGAATAGGCTGTGCTTGGTAATCATTAATTTGACCCCCTTCTGACTAAACCTGAGTGGCAGTGGGACCACAGGGCCCCAGTATTGAGTGGGCATCCCTCCTACACGGAGACAGAGATGCATATGCCAAACCTGAGAGGCACTGTCCAATCCCCAGGCCGTGCCTTGTTTTCCTGCAGCTCTGCCATGAAAAATGGTAGCCTTAACTCTAAATGCTGTAGTTACTGCAAATGGGTCTGTCTGCTTCACTATGGATTCTAGTCCAGTTGGTCTCTAGGATCAGAACTGGTTCATAGACTGGAGCACATTTTCCTTATGCAAACAAGATTTTAGGGGCCACACCGTTAGGAGTGTTGTAAAATAGCGATTGAATCCATCCGTTCTCCCACTCTTGACTTTGGTAAGTTGGCAGGCGCAGGGACCAGCTGGGCCCTGGTGTAGAGCGCCCAGCACGAGGGGGAGCCCTGAGGTGCTCCTTCCATCCATAGAATACACCTAGGAGGAAGAGCTAAAAGTCTAGCCCCCAGAGGTGCATAGCGTTCACTGCAGCCTGCCCATTTGTACTCTGCTTTTCGGACATCCGTACCGTTACCCATCACCCTGCCGTCCTGGCCGGTGGGCCTGTGGGCGAGTTCTCCAGCTCTTTTCTCGGTCTGCTTCTCATCCTCTCGGGAATCAGCAAATTCTCCTCTTGGGGGTGCTTAAAATCCTTCAGGCCTCAAGTTTCCTACAATAAAGCCCAAACAGCCACTGGAGAGCCACGCCAGTTACCCTTTCTATTTCTTGCTAACCCCTTGCAGGTTAAGGAATCCAGCACGGTTTAGTTCAAGTAACAGCACTGGTATTTAGCAGCCGAATTACTTAAATATTTATTTCTGCCAGACCAAAAACATTGCACAATGCTGATGCCTTACAAAACATACACGTTTTAATAAACTTTGAATGTTTACGTCATTGTAATGAAAAGAAATTTATTTAAAGTTACAGCATTATACCTTGTTTATCAATAATTGGTTTTTGTTTATTTTAAACAATGGTGTGTTTTCTTCAATATTAACACAGTAGCATCACGGCTTGACTTGTAAAAAGCCTCACATGTAAAGTCTGGAGTTTTTCCTGACACCAGACCAAATGCACAGGCATTTTCTGAGCCATCTGTATGTGCAGAGTTCCAGAGGTGGGAGTCCAGCTATTATCTTTTCTCCTAAAAATTACAGCTCAGAATAGTTGTGTGGCATGCTTAAAGAGGTAAACGACACTCTGACAGTCTTAGTAAAACAATTCCAAAGAGATTGCGAAAGCTTCTCTTACAGCAACTAATCCAGGGTTACTGGGTACAGTGTTGCTGTTATTGACTCCTCTCTCCGAGGCGGTCCTCGGAGAGGACCTCCAAGGTACCTAGTACTATTATAATTCAGGTAAACGCTCAGTCCTTGGGAAGGCTACAACCCTGCCTCAGTAGTAGCACGTGTAGTACCTGTTTGCTAGAAGGGACTTTCAGAACACACAGCATGGTAGTGGTGAATTTAACCCCTCCAAGACCGCAGCTAATCACCACTGCCGCGCACCTCTCTTTCAGCACCATTCAGATCTCCCGGAAGTGCTGGCACATGCTGCTTAACCTCTGTTTCTACATTGCCATGACATCGGCCGTGTTTGCGGGAGGCATCACTCTGACCAACTACATGATTGTCTGCCAAGCAGTAAGTACAGCTGGTCCGGACCTAGCTGTAGACAGCCCTAGGGAAAGCAGACTTGAGTTCAAAGCGATGAGCCCAGGTTAGACGGGAGGAACATTATTCCCGGAGGCTCCATGACAGACCACTACCCCGTGTGTCACAACTGGCAGCATCCACTTCCGAGGGGCCCACACCGGGAAACGCAGATACACTCCTCAGGAAGCGCTTCAGGTCCGGGCAGAGGCGATTCCTTCTTCCGGGGCCGAGTACATTAGAAACACAGACGCAAGAGAAAAAGGGCAGCAGCAGCTGCAATGCATTTAGCAGAGCAGGCTGAAGTTCCCCCCCACATTGACTGCAGCCAGCCATTGTAACAGTAATTTATTGGTGTCTGAATCTAATGACTCCTAGCAGGAATACGCACACCTATGCCCGCTGACCTGACCGCTTTGTGACCTCTGGCCCTGTAGGTCGGCATCATTTTGCACTACTCCTCCTTATCCACTCTTCTGTGGATGGCAGTGAAGGCCAGAGTCATCTACAAGGAGGTGACGTGGAAGGCACCGCAGCAGCAGGAAGGGGACGTGCCGCAGCCAGCCCCTCGGCCCATGCTACGGTACAGATGTTGCTCTTTGGTGCAGCCATTACTAGTTTGAAGTGAATGCCAAGGGACACGCTCAGGAGAAAGCCACAGGGAGTAGCACCCAGCCTGTCTCATTCACTGCCCAGCAGCTAGCATCAGAGCACTTAAGCGAGAGGTTTTCAATTTTGACATGCATTGCAGCTGTCTTTCCTTGAAAAGTGCCCATGTGCTTAGCGTTACCTAATACAGACACTTCTTTTCGAGCCCATTTTCATCGCTTCTCTGGCTGGGCAATTTTCCTCAATTACAGCTTTCTAGCCCCCACCCTACTGTCACTATCACTGTGGTTTTTTCAAAGGGTGCCACCTCTTTGTAAGGAGAGGAAAGTGTAGTTCTTTCCCCAGATCCTCCGTCTCAAAGACGGCAGAGCCGAGTTGTTCAAACTTCCCCCAAAACGTCAGTCACATGTGGAAGAGTTCAGCCCCCAGGATGAGAGATTTAGAAAGTTACAAGGGATTGACGGGGCTGAGATCGATTAGGCAACCCGCAGTGTAATTCCAGCTGGCATAAAGGGAGTAACACCTGCAAATAGGCACAGTCCTAACTGATACCCTGTCACCCCCAGGGAATGTAAACTGTGGCTTTGTTCATGTTACAGATTCTATCTGATTGCTGGCGGGATCCCCCTCATCATCTGTGGGATCACAGCGGCTGTCAATATCCACAATTACCAAGATAACAACCCCTAGTAAGTGCTACAGGAGCAGGGAATTGTTCCTCCCTTACCACCTTGCTGCCTCCTTCAGGCACTAGTGCTTAGCCTCGGGGGAGGAGAGGGGGCCTGGTCGGGAAAGGCCGATGTTGCGGCAGTGTAGAGCAGAGACATGCAGAGAAGCTAAAACCCACCATGTAAGAACGCAATCCACTCTCTTATTTCAAGGCCAGGGCAGGTCAGAATCCATCACTTGTGCTCTTGCATATCCTATAGCTGCAGCTGAAGGTTACCCTCAGGCTGCCAGAGAACGGTTTCCCGACAGCATGCTCCATTAATGAGCACCTGTAAGGGGCAAGCACCTCAGCACCCATAGGAAATGGGTGCTGGAAAGTGAGTTATTTCTGAACCAGAAATGAATGATCTTTCTGTGCCATGATCCAACCCAATTAAATGCAATCTGCCAAGAAACCAGGCAAATGTGTATTGTTTGCAAAGGTGAGAGCTAAACAGGGAATTATGTTCTATGACAGTGAAGGGGAAATGCCTTTGTAAGCTTTTGAATCTACTCCTACAACACCCCATTGACCCCCACTCTTTCTTTAGTGACTACTGACACTGTTCCTGAACAATGCACAAGCCTTTGTGTTTGGGGGTTACACGCTGTGTGCTGAGCTTGTCTGTCTGTCTGATTGAGTGTTTGAAGGACCGTGTGCTGTGGCTGGCAGGTGAAAGCTGTGAGCTTCAACGGAGGGCCTGAAAGCTAGAAGTCTCTGTCGATTGGCCGAGCCTTAGGCAGTGGGTGGGGCTGTCAAGCAGGCCAGGGCTATATTCAGCAGTGCGCAAGCGCCCAGGGAGCTTGGCAAACAGGGGCTGCTAACAGGGAGTTTCTCAGGGGAGGGCGGAGGAGCGAGGGCCCCTGGCTGTTGGTCAAGACCTCTTGATTCAAATAAAACCCTGTCAGCAACTAGGAGACCATGCAGGCAGAAGCCCAGCAGGTATGACTGCCTGCCCTGTGAGCAGGTGGCAGCTGTTTGCATTCAGTGCAAGGAGCTCCTGGCCCTCTGAGACCGCGTTCGGGCTTTGGAGGCCTGGGTGGTGGGATTGGAGAAGCTGAGGGAGGCAACGAAGTACATTGATGGGGCCTACAAGGACACTAGAAGTGTCCCGCCTCCGGTCGGACAGCCCTTCCCCGTTGAGGAGGATGAAAGGCCCAGGGAAGCGGAACAGTCAACCAGAGCAGAGGGGAGCCATAATTGGGATCCTCCTTCCAGAAGTTGTTAGGGTATCCTCTCGCACTGAGGTTGCCTCTCCAGGGCAGGGAACTCCAGTCTCTAAAAAAAAAAAAAAAGGCAGGTGTTAGTAATAGGCAATTCAATCGTTAGAAACAAAGATAGCTGGGTTTGCAATGCCCGGGAGAACCATGCAGTGACTTGCCTGCCTGGTGCGAAGGTTGCAGATCTCTCGAGGCATCTGGATAGACTTGTGTAGTGCTGGGGAGGAGCCGATGGTCATGGTACATGTAGGTACCGATGACATAGGGAAGAGTAGGAGAAACATCCTGGAGGCCAAATTTAGGCTGTTAGGAAAGAGACTGAAATCCAGGACCTCTATGGTGGCGTTCTCAGAAATGCTCCTAGTTCCACGTGCGGGGCCAGGTAGGCAGGTGGAGCTTCAGAGCCTCAATGCGTGAATGAGGCAATGGTATAGAGAGGAGAGGTTTAGATTCATTAGGAATTGGGCAAACTGTTGGGATAGGGGGAGGAAGGAAGGATGGGCTCCACCTAAACCAAAGTGGAACCAGACTGCTGGCACTTAACATTAAAAAGGTTGCAGAGCACTTTTTAAACCAGGAGATGAGGGAAAGCCGACTGCTGCACAGGAGTATGTGGATCGGACAGAGACTTCTTTTAGAGGAGAGTCTATTGATAGAGACTCTCTAGGTTTTAGTCAGGAGCGGAGGATGGAAGAGGATCATGTAAGGGCCAGCTCAGACACTTCGGAAAAGGGCAGACAAATAAAGAGTGACAAGTTTTTAAAGTGCTTGTATGCAAATGCTAGAATCTACTCCCTCTGGGGTACCTGCCATTGGCTACTGTCTTATGTTCTTAATGCTTACAGAAGGAATCTAGACTCACGAAACCCATATGAATCCCAGCTCTAGATGTGTTTCCTTACCTGTGAAATGTGAATAGTGCCCCAGTCCCAGATCTACTCACAGGCTGGCCCTGAGATGTTGATGACCAGATGAAGCATTGGCAGGGCCAAGGCAGACTCTTAAGCTCTTCTCTCCCCTACAGCTGCTGGCTGGTGTGGAGGCCGAGCCTTGGGGCTTTCTACGTTCCTGTGGCTTTCATTTTGCTCATCACTTGGATTTACTTCCTGTGCACTGGGGTCAACCTCTGGTGCCAGTCAAAGAACCAAAAAGACCCTCCAGTGCCCCTCGAGACCCCCCCAAGGTTGGGTGGCAGCAGCAACCTCTTGACAGACTCAGGCTCCATCTCGGTCACCCTTAACTCCGGGACACCTAGCGCCGACGTGGATGGCGTCTACTCGTTGAAGATGCAGTTCTGGGCACTGCTGATCACCCATTTCTTGTACATTGCACTGTGGACATTTGGGGCCGTGGCCGTGTCCCAGCGCTGGTACCTGAACGTCATCTTTAGCTGCCTCTACGGGGTAACGGCTGTGGCACTGGGGCTCTTCATCTTCATCCACCACTGTGCCCGGCGTCGAGACGTGCAGAACTCCTGGTTTGCCTGCTGCCCATCCTACAGGAATGCGCTGCCCATGCAAGCCTATGTCCACCCGGGCCTGGCGGCAGAGGAGGGCTCGCAGATCTTCATCGGGTGCAACCCCGAGGTGGCTCATTCCATCAAGTCCTCTTCCTCACCCAGCAGCACCAACTCCACTGTGGGCCACTGCAAGCTCACCAACCTGCAGGTGGCTCAGAACCAGGCAGAGAGCTGCCCCCTACCACAGCCAGCCTGCTACGAAGAGACGGAGCCGGCCAACAACAAGAACGCCGGCGCGGCCAGGTATGCTAACAACATACATGGGCGCAGGAACCACAAGAGCAGAACTAAGCAGTACCGGGAGGGGAAGCACCACCGCTTGAAGGTGCTGCGGGGGCCTTCTTCGGATCACCCCTCCAGCGAGAGTGGAAGCCTCCACAACAGCCATTCCGAGAGCTACCACAGCAGCAGAAACAGCCCCCTGAACAACAGCCGCCTAGGACCGAGGGTAGCAGCTGTGCAGGAGGGGGATGCTGCTCTGACCCAATCCGAAGGGAGCGACGGTGGTAGCAGCGGCCATCGGGTTCCTGACTTCAGCAGAGCTCAGAGGAGAAGCACTAGCAGGGACAACCTCAAACAGGCCCACACCATCGAGAAAGAGACTAAGCGGAGATCCTACCCGCTCAATGTGGCCAACCAGAACGGGGGGCTGAAAGGCAGTAAGTACGATATAAACCTCACCGGTGCAGACAGCATGGCCGGCATGAAGACCGGCCTCTGGAAGAGTGAAACAACCGTCTAGAGCGCTGAAGGGGCCGGGCAGCTAGAGTATCCCAGCATGTTTCTCCTCGGGCAAAGGAGCGGCTCGCTCAGCCAGCGGCAGGGCGTGGGGAATGGCGCTGCTAACTGAAGGCAGCTTCCATCCGAGTCTAAGTGTGTTATAAACATGGAAGTGCACTACAGGGGCCTGGGTGGTACTGTCCAGGATGTTTGAATTCCTCTATCAATCAGCAGGTAACGGTGGGGCTTGTTCCACCTGGGTGCTGGAATGGAGAGAGTCAGAGCACAGCACCCAGCTGAGCACATCGACAAGCCTCATCTAATTCTCAATGGACACGGGAGCACTAAGATCTTAGGTGAAAGACAATCATTGCAATTCAGGCTGCTGAGGGGCAATCTTATTTTAATCACTTCTGCATGTCACGGGAGACTGATTCTAAAGGCTATTTTATAAATCTACAGAAGAAAAATGTTTATTTTTCAAATCTATATTATTGTATGTATATATGTATAGACTGACTGGTAGCTGATGGAAGTGCCTCCATGTTACACAATCGGTGTTCTAGGAGCAGCGAGTCTCCCCTTAGGAGTTTTGGCAAGAACTTACTTTTGCCATCCAGTGTCGGTTAGTAGACCGGAACTAGCGCCTTCGTGCAAAGACGCTGCAGTAGAGATGTGGCTGTTTCATCCGTATGAAAAACACATTTTCAGACAGAGAGACTTTAATGACAAGTATTTGAGCTGACTGTTCTTAAATGTATATTTAGCCCTATGGGTTACTGAGCTACCAAAGTAAAAGCCATAGTTAAAAATGAACAAGAGGTAAGATAAGAAAAAGCTCCAAGCAAAGTAAATTGTCTGCATCTGACAGACACTAAAATCGCTGCAGGAAAACTGCTCTCGAGCTGGGTTAAACACCCTCCGAAGCCCATGCTCTGCAAAAGGATTGTTCGCTGCAGCAAAGAGGCTTCAGGGGCATTATTTTGTATGTATGTTACGCTCACTGTGAAAGTCTCGTGCCTTGTGTGTTGGGAGTACTGGCTACTCGGGAGGGAACCAAAGAGTTGGACAGTGGGCAGAGGTACAGATATCGATACTGGCCCATAAATCCCATTTAGCATGTTCAAAAATGTTTCATTTTGCTCTTGAAGCAAAAACCATTTACATGAATGTGAATAGATCATTCAGAGTCGACCAATCCACGAGGAAAGAACATTTTACAGACTAGGGCTGGTTCTATTAAGTGAAAAGAATCTTGCTAAACTAGTAGGACAATTGTTCAGGCCACACAGGGTCAGAGAAAAACAGATTTAGGTAAGTGTATATATAAAACTCATCCTTCCTAATACATTTTTAAAAGGGCTGGTACTTGGCTTGGCTAAGCACTTGATTTTTTTTATTGGACAAACAAGTGCCCTTTTTCTAGTGTAAAATATAAAGCAGCTTCTTGCTATAAATACAGACAGGGCCCAGAGCCTGGTGTTGAAAAGGAGCCTTCGGTTAAAATGTTTATAGAAAAATGTCTCCTAAAAAAGGAAGTTGCCATTCAAAACAGTGCCCAGCAATAAGTTCCATGTTCCAGTTGTGTGAGCATGAGCTGAGAGTTGCTGCCAATTCCACCACCTATCACTAAAGAAACATAGTGAGAACTCATGAGGCATTGAACTGGGGTACTCAAGCCACCAGTAATTTCATAACCTAACCAGTGGATGAAGAAAGAAACAGCCCTTAGAATTCTCCTTTCCCCTCTGTCCGGCACTCATTCCCTACACAGAATTTGCGTTTGCCTTTCAAAAGGAGTTTTGACCAGAGGTCAGCCGAGAAGAGACCTGTGGTGCAGTTCAGAGAAGATAATTTTACCCTTGTTCCTATAGTCAGCAGGGAGACCCGGTGCCTTAATTGTTCTCCTGCTATTTTGGCTGCTTTTGTCCTACTTGAAATCAAAGGAGGATTAGAAGAGTGGGGCACATTGCCTTGGACACAGGACTACAAGCCAGGAACCTCCTGCACTCTAAGCCCAGCTCTGATACAGACTCCTCTTTGTGGCTGGAGCCAAGTCACAACCTCTGTGCCCCTGTAAAAATGGGTATCAACACTTCGCTACCTCCCAAGGGGTTAGTTATGGACTGAAGTGCTAGAAGGCATGCATGGAGCCAGCATTCAGCCACAAGCCAGTGCTCATGTCCACACCATTTCTAAGAGATTTGGGGTGGAAAGATGCAGGAGTTAACAAATTATACAGCACTTAAAAGATTTTTTCTCTATTTCTTCCTCTCCATTCTGAACACCCCCCCCCCATCGCTGAAAAACCTATGGGCTTACACTGCAGTGCTACTACGCCCCAGCCTTGTTAGACTTCCCCCTGTTTAAACGTGCTTTGTATTTAATACAATTTGAATCAGATGCTGATACCCCAACCTACACACTCTTGCTGATGCTGAACGTGTTATATGCTTGCTGCACTGTGACAGTATTATATAAAAGCTTTGTATTACACTTATTTTGTCTGTTTACATTACAAGCAAATGACATATCAACAGAGCTTCTTGCAATATACATGGGGGAGGGAGCGGGAAAAAAGTGCCAAAGAAAATGTGTTTAAAGGGTTGGGGGGTTTTGCATTTTTTTTATATAAACCGAATGTTTCTAGCAGATATGTTTTGTTTTAATATATTAAAGATTTGCAAATCTACTGAGAAGTGATATTGCTTGTTTTAGGCCCTTGGTCCCCAATACAATGACAGACCCTTCAGCACAGCAAGGTCATTTCTTTTATTGAATTTGGCTGTACTTAGATATCAACAAATGGTGCCATAATCGTACAAAGAAAGGATTCAGAATTCCAGCAGCTTCACATAATAAATTTAACAGCCAAGGTCAGAACTGTTTTCCTTACTAGGCAGAGGACAACGCTAGCTTCCCAACAGTATTCTTAGGGATGTCTCTGATATCCAACCCAACCCAACCCACTATCTGTCCCCGTGGTAGTGGCCCCAAGACTGATCTTGTAGCGTGATGCCCACACGTGGTCTAAAACACAGGGCGTTCATATTGCTCACCGAGGGAAACAGGCACTACATTTTGAAAAAAGCCTTAACAGCAAATGAAAGTGGCAGTTCTACTAGATCACAAACAATGCAGCTGAGCTCTAGTGAAACAACATAGCAGGGTCACACTTCATGGGAAGGAACTCAAATGAACCAAGTGCCAAACAGCAAGGTTGGAACACTGAGCTTTCACCAAGTGTTACTCCAGTTTAGACAGGAAAAAAGTACTCTCTTTCTCCTCCAGATCTCCAAAGGTAAATGCATAACCCTGATATTGTTCTATAATAATTCATGGAAGGCTTGTGTGCCCTGAGAAATGAACTGGCTGACCTATTCAAGGGCCCTCCTCATCCAAATAATCCTACAATTTAGGGCAAGAAATGCAAAGCAATTAGTCCTAACCAAAACCACACAGATCATGTTTCTATTGACAGGCACAACAGAATTACTTACCCATGCTACTGCCGCCACCTTCGATCAGTACACAGACAAGTTAGACTCGCTTGTAAGGGCTGCACCAGGACGATGCTGGAGAACATCTGAATTTCAACAAAATGACTAACTGTAAATTGGTAAGAGAACGTCCTGAAGGCATTTCTGGCAGCCATGTGGATTATTTCTAACAAACTAACAAACAGTTTCCCTAGGAAAGTCTCAGTTAGGAAGTCATTCTGGTATTTTAATTTTCTGCCCCAGCAGAACTAGGAGACATATTGTCATTTACTTACAATTCCTCCCCGCAGCATGGAACACTTAAGAGGCCCCATTATCCTATTTCTCCAGTGGGAAGCGTGTCCACTAGCAGTGCCGCAGACAGCTGTGCTGGAGAATTCATACCTTTGCTTCAGGTGGCTAATTCTTAGTGCCTTTGCCCATGTTGCTCTTGGGAGCTCAATTCAGTGCCAGGCCTGGGCCTTGCTGAACTCCTGCATCTCCTCCTGGCTCCGCAGGTATTGCTCTATTTCGCTGTCCGAAATGGCCTCGTCTCCAGTGATAGCCTGGTCCGAAGGGCTCAGGGCTGCTGTTCGAAGTCTCTTCCTGGGGTTTATAAGGCACGGTGGCAGCAAAGGCCTCCGTACGCTGCTGCATTTCTGTTTGCCCCCAGGGTGGCAGCCCTCAGCTTGGGCCGAGCACCCTGCAGCTTGTGGTGAACTCACAGAGCCATCGCCCACTGCTGTGGCACTTTGATCCTCAGTGTCTCCTGAGCTAAAGGAGCTTCTCAGCAGGAAGTGTCGGTGCTGGAGCAGGTCCCCGATGTGTTTGACCACAGTCTTTTTGTCCACGTTGAGCACGCGCAGCCAGGCCAGCTGGGAGGCCATTCTCAAGAGGATGTCGTTGAGCTCCTTCAGCCTCAGGTGGGCCGGTGGAGGTAGGTCTGTACCTGCCAGCTTACAGAAGCGAGGGAAGGTGCATGTCAGGCGCCCCACGGGCTGCAGCGACTGCCACGCAAGGTAGGCCGCAGCAGTGACGATGGGAATGGGATGCCGGCCTGTCACCAGCCACGTCTCACTGGCCAGCTCCACAATCTGGATTGTTCGGGCAACCATCTTTTCCTTGTCCTCAGCAAATTTGGCAGGGACGCTAGCTGAACTCTGGAACAGCTTGAAACTGAGAAAACAAAGAGAGCCCATTAGCTATATTGCTGCATTGGGTATCAGAGGTAGAAGGAAGCCATTAGATCATTAAGTCCATCGTGCTGCAAGGGCAGGGGAGGTGTCAGGTATTACTGGGGCCCTACCAAATGCATAGTCCACTGTGATCAATTTCATGGCCAAAGGGTTTTAAAATTGGTCAATTTCAGGTTTTCAGATGTTTACATCTGAAATTTCATGGTGTTGTAACTGGGGATCCTGACCCAAAAGGAGGTCATAGGGGGGTTGCAAAGCTGTTGAGGGGAGAGGGCTGCAGGATTGCCACCCTCATTTCTGCACTGCATTCAACGTAGCCATGCAGCTTCCTGCAGCCGGGGGGGGGGGGGGGGGAGAGGGGGAAGGTACCCAGAGGTGGGTCTGATCCCTCCCCAGCCCAGACAAACAGCTAGGAGCCCCCAGCTGGGGCACCCCAGCCCTGCCTCTCCCACTCCCCTCCAATAGCTAGATTTCCTGGGGAAGGGCTGATTTCACAGTCTGTGACGTGTTTTTCAGGGCTGTGAATCTGGTAGGGCCCTAGGTATTACATGGCCATAGCACTGTCGGAGGCTTCCAATGTGCAACACACACATCAAAGTGCAATCCTCTCTGCAAACGGCCTCGGGTGGCTCCCATACTCATCCTCAGTCTCTCCACCCAATTTGCTTGGTTTACACAGGTTATTATTGAAATGTACAGTGCCAACAGCTGGCTAGGCCTTCCAGGAGAAATGCAAGACCTTGGACAGGCTTTCCACGCATTCGCTTTCTGCTGTAGGTGAGCAAGGACTACACCACCGGGCCTCAGAAACAGGGAGAGAGGGCAAGAAGAAAGAAGTGAAATTCTAGCCAGTCCTATGAGTCTCGAGACAACGGGAGAGAAGCAACAAGTCTCATGGCTGTTTAGACCCCTCAGATTACAAGGCCAGAAGGGCTCTTTTCTAGTCTGACCTCTTGTTTAACAGGCCACAGGACTACCCTGAATTAGTTCAGTTTGTATTAGAGCAGATGCTTTAAAAATCATCCAACATGGATTTAAAATTTGGCAGTGATGGAGAATTGTTCCACTGGTTAATTACCCTCACTGTTAAAAATGTGCATCTAATTTCTAGTTTGAATTTGTCACTCACCTACAACATTTAGGGAGGCACTAAGATACCACGGTGATGGGCAGAGGGCAAAAATCAACGAATTTACAGTGTAGAAGGTATACAGTAGGTGTGAGCGAAAGACACACAGAGGGAGAGGAGAGACCACAAAAAGCAGAGGGATTAAAGATTGACAGCGCACTTTTTTAGAGATAGAAGAGGAAAGACTTAATTATCTTGTTTGTTAATACTTCTGGCTTTTCTAACTGCCAGCACTGCGAATTTCCCCTGCGCTCTGACACTCCAGATTGGGCTTTCTAGCTAGTACATCTCCAATGTTAAAAAATTCTCTAACTGGAATGTAGTTTGATAATTTTATTATGCCCAGTAGAACCCAGCCTGCTCACTAACAGCAGTACAAACAGAACAGAGCTACCATAATTTAACCAGATGAACCTGTAACCAGCTACACGGGGAGCAGATCTGTTAAAAACAGAGACGATATTTATACTTAGTCACTTTTCTTACAATAATGGCACTATAAGCCTTGTAGCCCATTCACCGAACACACCTAGGACTTAGGTGAGCACCAGCCCTTTCTACATATGGAAAAATGGAGACAGACAGGTAAAGTCTCTCCACACCAAGCTGATACACTGAGTCAACAGTGGAATTGGGAATAAACCCAAGTCCAAGCACCTGGCATGTCCCCTGCTCTAGTCACAAGACAACACTGCCTCACAAGTGGCATTTTTATAGCACTTCATCAGCAAACAATACACAAGGATTGCTTCACTTGTCACTGAAATACAGTCTGGTAGAATAGGGCAGCTGTTTAAGAACACTTAACATGCAGTATATCCAGGTGGAATTCTACAGTACAGGTTAGAGAAGCAAAATATAGTCTGCTTAAATGTAACCTCACTAGCAGTGGCACAAAAGGGGTTACAGATTTAGTGCCCAAAGAGGTTTATTATTATTTATTTATATTACCGTAGCCCCCAGGAGCACCAGTCATTGACCAGGACCCCCATCCTGACAGGCACTGTACAAAACAGAACAAACTGGCCTCCTCTGGCACTCTGGGATCAGAAAAGCTACCTAAGAGTTGGCTTCCCATGCCCTGGCTGCAATTAACAAGTGTCCTAGAGCCTCCCATCTCTCTCACATCACCAAAGGAGTGGTTAGTCTGGGGCAATACAGGAGGAAGCTTTAGTTTGTATCCTAGTCAATACAAGAACACATGGATGCATTTACATGAGCACAACACTTAGAGGGGCTATGCTCCAGTTGTGAAACACCATGACCACAAGTTCAAATCTCAGTAGGATTCATTGTTCTGAATCAGATAAACTGAATGTGGGCCTTTCAGACAGGGATCTAAAACAGAAGTCCCTTCTGCCATGTATGGACTTTAAAGATCCCAAGGGACAAAGCTTTGCCTTAATGTTCTTGGCCAAAGCTACCCCCATTCCATGGTAGTACAGCTTGCTGTGTCCATGGTTGTAGTCTGTCACCCCACAGGCGGCTGTGTTTTAGTTATGCCTATAGCATTTGGAAGCCATTTGGATCCTCTATTGTGAATGGTGTCAGCTGGTTACATTACCTGTTAAGGTGTGTTTTCACCAGATCCGTCAGGCTCAGGGCTGGCACATCCAGTTCAAGCTCTTTCAGGACGCACAGGTAGACGCTGGCAAACAACTCCTTGTCTGCGTAGAGCAGGGAGCAGATAGTACCCATGGTCAGGGGCCAGTTGTGCTGCCGGCAGGTCACAAAGACACAGCAGCCTACTAGAATCTCCTTCTTCTCCAAGCTGACTAAGTGGAAGGAGGGGTGTTCAATTGCTCGCTGGAAATAGGACAGGGCTGTGTCTTCAAACACAGCTGGGAGATAGAGGACTTTGCAGAGATCCTGGACACGCTTGATCCCTGTGGGAAAACCCCATGATGCTTTTAACATTAGCACAAAACGTTTCTTTAACCGCACCACAGCGTGATACTGCAGTGCAGCAAACACTCAGCCAAAGCCAGGGGCAGCAACATGGCAGTGTGGCAACTTAAGCCTTATCATCTGCCCACGGCAACTTTTGCCCATTTCTCTTCATGCAGCTGGGAAGGTTTTCCCGAAGGTTCCCCTGGGCTCAGAACTAGTCACTTGTGAAAAGTTAGCAGCTCCCTGTGGCTTTTAGAAAAACAAGGGGTATGAGGAACAGATTGTACAATCTGAATGGTAGTCTCTTCTCGGCCAGAGCATCATGCAGAGTCTTAGTGTTGCAAGAAAGGAATAATTAAAAAAAGCTCTCACCTCGTAGCTTACAGCGGCTCAGCTGCTCATTCTGGCCGGTACTCCGTGAATATGTCACTTCTGGAAAACAACAAGCATCAGGCAAAGCAGCCACTTTCAGGGGTGGAGTGGAAAGTGAGATCTATGATTGGTGCTACTGAAGACACCAGATTTCAGTTTCCCAGGCTGGTCATTCTCCTTATATCCACAGAACAGGTACCAGCAGCACAGACAACAATGCAGGCTCTCTCAAGCACGCCTCATGCCATTTGCCTCAATCCTGAACTAAAAAGAGCCCCCCCCCTCACTCTCTAGGGTGAATGGTGTTCAGTTCTCATGGGCCATTCGCTTCTTTGATTCTCTACAGATTGCCAGCAAAGGATGTAGTCTGTTAGAGCTATTATAATTACAGTGAATACATTTATGAAAGTGGTGTACCAAGAACTTCTGCGCTTTAGGTCTGGTACACCAGAACTTCAAGTTTGAGATCCTCTGCCATAACTGATGTGGGTCATTGATTCCTCAGCCTTGGGGAGAGGGAGAAAGGAGAGCTACTCATAGGTACATATCAGATCCAATCAATCTATATGGCATAAACATTACCCTCCTCACAATCAAATCCGTTTTAAGTAGTCAACCATGAAATCTGCAAATAAAGTTTTATGGGGAGAGAAAAAAAAAAAGTGAACAAGATTATACTGGAAGCCACTTGGGGATACTTTACCATAATTACTTAAAAGGATGTTTGCCAGGACATATTTGTTTTTAAATGTAGTTTTGTAAAAAAGTGAGCTGGTACAAAACCTTTCAGCCAAATATAAATGCTTCCAGGACATATTTAAAGATCCCTGTTTTTAGAAGAATAATCTGCAGCCTGTGCAATACAAACATCACAGTATTCACTTCAGCATGAGAGCCAGAAAATGAAACTAATTAGTGTATTTTCATCTGCAAACCAAACAAACCCGCTTACTAAAAGTTAAAGATCATTCTTTAATAATTAATCCAAGGTTCTATTTGCACCATAGGCAAGAAAGTTTGTTTTCATGTTTGTTTGTTTTTTAAAATGTCAGTGTCTCATAAGTAGGGCTCTACCAAATTCACCGTACATTTTGGTTAATTTCACACTCATGGGATTTTAAAAATCGTAAATTTCATGATTCCAGCTATTTAAAACTGAAATTTCACAGTGTTGTAGTTGTAGGGGTCCTGACCCAAAAAGAAGTTGCGGGGGGTGTTGCAGGGTTATTGTAGAGGGGGTTGTGGTACTGCTCCTTCAGTGCTGGGTAGCAGCAGGGCAGAAATAAAGATGGCATGGTATGGTATTGCCACCCTTACTTCTGCGCTGCTGCTGGCGGGGCATTGCCTTCAGAGCTGGGCACCCAGCCAACAATCATAAGAACATAAGAATGGCCATACTGGGTCAGACCAAGGGTCCGTCCAGCCCAGCATCCTGTCTGCCGACAGCGGCCAATGCCAGGTGCCCCAGAGGAAGTGAACCTAACAGGCAACAATCTAATGATCTTTCTCCTGCCGTCCATCTCCACTCTCTGACAAACAGAGTCTAGGGACACCATTCCTTACCCATCCTGGCTAATAGCCATTAATGGACTTAACCTCCATGAATTTATCCAGTTCTCTTTTAAAGGCTGTTATAGTCCTAGCCTTCACAACCTCCCCAGGCAAGGAGTTCCACAGGATGACTGTGTGCTTTGTGAAGAAGAACTTCCTTTTATTTGTTTTAAACCTGCTGCCTATTAATTTCATTTGGTGGCCCCTAGTTCTTATATTATGGGAACAAGTAAATAACTTTTCCTTATTCACTTTCTCCCCACCTCTCATGATTTTATATATTTCTATCATATCCCCCTTAGTCTCCTCTTTTCCAAACTGAAAAGTCCTAGCCTCTTTAATCTCTCCTCATATAGGACCCATTCCAAACCCCTAATCATTTGAGTTGCCCTTCTCTGAACCTTTTCTAATGCCAGTATATCTTTTTTGAGATGAGACCACATCTGTACGCAGTATTCGAGATGTGGGCATACCATGAATTTATATAAAGGGCAATAAGATATACTCCGTCTTATTCTCAATCCCCTTTTTAATGATTCCTAACATCCTGTTTGCTTTCTTGACCGCAGCTGCACACTGCGTGGACGTCTTCAGAGAACTATCCACAATGACTCCAAGATCTCTTTCCTGATTAGTTGTAGCTAAATTAGCCCCCATTATATTGTACGTGTAGTTCGGGTTATTTTGTCCAATGTGCATTACTTTACATTTATCCACATTACATTTCATTTGCCATTTTGTTGCCCAATCACTTAGTTTTGTGAGATCTTTTTGAAGTTCGTCACAGTCTGCTTTGGTCTTAACTATCTTGAGCGGTTTAGTATCGTCTGCAAACTTTGCCACTTCACTGTTTACACCTTTCTCCAGATCATTTATGAATAAATTGAATAGGACTGGTCCTAAGACTGACCCTTGGGGAACACCACTAGTTACCCCTCTCCATTCCAGTCGCTGCTCTCCAGCCACCCACTTCTGAAGGCAGTGCAGAAGTGTGACAATACTGCAAACCCCTAAAATAAAACTTTGCGATCCCCCTGCAACCTCCTTTTGGGTCAGGACCCCCAATTTGAGAAATGCTTGTCTTTCCTGTGAAATCTGCATAGTATAGGGCAGGGGTTGGCAACCTGCAGCATGCGAGCCGATTTTTACTGGCACGCTGCTGCCAGCCAAGGTCCCGGCTGCTGGCACCGCTCACCCCGCTGCCTGCCTGGATGAACAGAATCCTAGGCCAGCAGCGGGCTGAGTGGGGCCGACGGCCGGGACTCCGGACCGTCAGCTGGCTGAGCGGCTCAGCGTGCTGCCGGTCTGGGGTTCCATCCACCGGCCCCTGCCAGCCGGGATCCCTGCCGCCAGCCCTGCTCAGCCCGCTGCTAGTCTGGGGTTCAGTTGGGGGGGCCCCTGTAAATGTAAAATTTATTACTGGCACATGAAACCTTAAATTACTGAAGATTTGGCACGCCACTTCTCAAAGGTTGCTGACCCCGATATAGGGTAAAAGCACACAAAAGACCAGATTTCACAGGCCGTGATGGGATTTTCATGGCTGTGAATTTGGTAGGGCCCCTACTTATAAGACTCAAGTGCAGGTTTCACTGCTGCTATATCATGATTATTTTCACTCAAAAAGTCGTGAATTCCAAGATGCTCATGTTTTTTAAAAAAATCACTATTTTATATTTTGGCATTTTTACATGAAAAGGTAGTTGAATGTTTCTGCAGACAGCCAAAGCAATCTCTGTATGTTGGAGAAATAAGTTAAAACCAGGACTACAGGAGCAAGATAAGTCTGCAAGAACTCTCATAGTTAGGACTAGTTGTTTGTAATACAGGTGGAAGAAGGGAGTCAATTTTATGCTCTCTCTGATTTTGGGGGAAGAAACGTGGGTTATGAGACATCTGTCCAGGCCTGCTCTTCTCAGTGCCTTTGTAAAGTTTAAAACAGCAATTTATCTCCTACTCTTTTTTCTGCACAGTTTTTAGGGCAAAAAAGACTTTTGATTAAAATATTCTCCAAAATTCTGAGCAATGGGTGGTTTTGTTTGTTTGAAATCTCTGCCTCCCTGTCCTCATGACTACATGATGACTTTTCATGCCATGTACACAAAGCCCTGTGGATTTTGACATATTTATGCAAACTAAAATCGGTGTTTGTTTGACCTTGTAAATGTTCTTCATCTTGGAAAGTGGTTGTCAAGAGCCCCTCGGTGAGGATAAACCCACAGTCAGCACACACCAGTTGGTTCTGAGCATAATGTGCATCCTCCACAATTTCAGAGGAGCCACAATCAGGGCATTTTCTCTGGCCCGACATCTTGAAAACCTGCAAGTCGAATTGAGACAGATTTAAAGATTTTATTAAGATGTTTAAAAAAAAAAGTGAACGGTACAGAGTTTAAGCATAGAAGTTTCTTGTTATCAGGGAATAACATACAGCTTATCGAGATAGCAGGATTTGGTTTAAGATCAGGTGGCATAAGGAATACATAAACTGCAATATTCCCGACTGGGGTAAAAGGTTGATGGATCAAAGTACAGGCATCGAGATAGGAGGGTATGAAGTTAATAAAGTGGCTATGTTCGGATGTGGAGTATAATGAGTGGATATGATGATAAGGATGGATTGACCCTCATTTGGTGAGCTTTAATGTTCAGGGAGTTTATGGTTCCAGTTCATATGATCCAACGGATAAAGACTCTTGGTCCCTTTCTCATGGTCGAAGAACGATGTAACTCTGGCTCACGCCTCCTGATACTGTCGGTGGCCAGTGATGTGCTTGATGTAGATGTCCCTGGACCATCGGATGGTGTCAGAGACCATGAAGCGCCACATGAGCCGTGGGTAGCGTCGACCGATACCGCAGGTCCGCAGCACACCCTTGTTGCAGGGGTCCCAGGCGCCCAGGGCTCTGACGATCAGGGTGTCCAGCTGCACCTCATAGCCCTTCGCTCTCAGGGTGTCGGCCAGGGGAGCGTACTTTTCCAGGTTACGAGCTCGGGCTTCGCGAAATGCTGGGGTCCTGTTCTCAAAGGAGACCGTGACGTCGATGAGGATGATATTTTTCTAAACTCTTCCTTCATAGAAGCTCAGCCGTTTGAGCCAAGGCTGTAATGTGGCTTCAAGTTTTTCATATACACCATTTAAAAAACCAGCAGGCTTAAGCTGCATCAGTAGAACTAGGAAGCGAGGAGCAGCCAAACTCCCAACTCCGGCTGGCCTCACTCGCCTGAGTGATGGAAACGCCTGCCCAAGTCAGGGCTCTTGCGAGTTGTAGCTGATTTTGCAGGGAATTGGGAGAGGGCAGATCCCTGTTTCAATTGCTCTCCTCCCCCTTCCAAGATCATCCCCTGCAGCCTCCCAGGAGATCCCCCCGCCCGCCAGCTCTGGGCTCACAACGTCCCTCCGCCTCGCCCCTGGGCTCAGCCTCTACCCAGCCCCTTACCACGGTCTCCCCGGCCCGGATCTCCCCTACAGGCCCCCAAACCCTCACCTCTCCCGCGGGCTCGGGCAGCAGCCGCCGCCACCGCCTTCCCGCTCGCAAACGGAACTAGACGCCCCCCGCACGGACGGGGGGGGTCTTTAGATCGCTGCACCCTGCCCACGCTAGCCGCAGAGAAAACACGATCGCCTCCGTCACATCCGGTCCGGCCGAACGGTTGCGTCCGAGTAGACGCAGTACCCCCGTAACCGCGTTCCGCCCTTTTCCTGGGCTTCGCACGCAATTGGGTGGGGAGGGGTGAGCTGAAGGGGAGGCACTGTGCCATGGGGTTGGCGTGCTGGCAGCGCTCGGGACAAAGGGGCGAGCAAGGAGCCGGCAGACACCATTGCAACCAGGGCGCCTGTATATCTTCCACCCTCCACCCGTGACAGATCGCTGCACCCCCACGCTGGAGCTCACATGTCAGTAGCCCCCACCCGCCTTCTGCCCCCAAACATTGTAACGTAGTTAGTGCACCTCGCTCCTGAAATGACCGACACGAGCTTTTCCTTGGGGACCCACCAACCCCTGTATCTTCTGGCTCCTAGAACACAACCTCCTACAAATCAGTCAATGGCCATCATGTAACTAACCCATTAATCCTTTAGCCACGCCCCACCCACCCTTTAAACTAGAGGAGAGGAATCTAAATGAGCTCATCAGTATTACCATATGGGACAGAAAAAGTAGATGGGACTAGGACTGTCTGCTCACTGGGGTATGGACCAGCAGATGGCACCCTCGCTTTGCATTTACAGCTAAAACACGTTCGGTAGCAATTGAACGCCTAGCTCTAGATCCATAATAGTTTTAGCAGAAGAATAGTAAACATGGAACATACAGGTAAAGAGAACCCAACAGCCATGACCAGAACCATGCTCTAAACCAGGGGTACTCAAACTGGGGTCAGGACCACTCGGGGCCATAAAGTTATTACATGGGGGTCACAAGCTATCAGCCTCCACCCCACACCCTGCTTTGCCTCCAGCATTTATAATGATCTGCACTCAGAGACTTGCTCTCTGAAAGGGGTTACCAATAGAAACGTTTGAGAACCACTGCTCTGAACTGTAGCCCACAACTCCTGACCTTATGAACCAATTTTGAGCTAGCTTTAGGAACACTTAGTAAAGTGTTTTTTCTATAGTGGATCACACACTGCATCTCCCAGTGAGGGATGAAAACCAACCCTTATAAAGTTAAAAGTGTAATTAAAATGCCAACACACAGTCTGAGCAAAATGAGGGAGTAAGTAAAGGGGGATTTCCCTCTTTATGCATATGAAAAGCACCCAAGTACAAAAGGTGAATCAGTATCCAGGCAGGGGCTGCATGCAGTTGTGCATGCACTAGTGGTACAAGCATAAGAACACAATGTACATATACAGTTCATGTGTCATCTAACACACGGTGCTTAGTCATCCAAGGACATGGATTAGAATGGGGTAGGCAACCTATGGCACGTGTGCCAAAGGCAGCACATGAGCTGATTTTCAGTGGCACTTACTGTGCCCGGGTCCTGGCCACCGGTCCACGGGGCTCTGCATTTTAATTTTAAATGAAGCTTCTCAAACATTTTAAAAACCTTATTTATTTTACATACAATAGTTTCTATAATATATAACTACTTATAGAAAGAGACCTTCTAAAAACGTTAAAATGTATTACTGGCACGCAAAACCTTAAATTGGAGTGAATAAATGAAGACTCGGCCCACCGCTTCTGAAAAGTTGCCGACTCCTGGATTAGAAGTTATTGAATTCCTGCATTCTAGTTCTGGCTAAATTGATTGTGTAGCCCTGGGCATGTCACTTCAACTCTGCCTCCATTTCTCCAGCCTCACAGCAAAATAGGGATAACACTCATTTGCCCCACTGGGTGGAAGAGAGGATTAATGGTTAATGGCTAAGCATTCGTTATCATTGTAACAGGGACCTGCTGCAATTAGGAAGATATGAATTATTCCATAGCCACTGAAAGTCTTCCAGAGATTGAGAGTCAAATGTTAATCTAAGGCAGTTGGTAGCACTTGCCTCTTTTTATTCAGAAGGCCCTGAAGATCCTATACTGGGACCCAATACATTTATTCAGGGCTGACTGAAGGGCACTATGAAATCGAGCAGCCATTCTGGCCCCTACAAGAAAGATTGCAGAAAAACAAACTTCGTCCCAATCAACCTGGAGGAGAAGTGATAACAGGCCGATATAGCACTGCAGATTTGGCAATTTCAAAGAGCCCCAAAGTGAATAGGAAATCAGTTAGACAGGCTTGATGTTTAATAATACAAAGAGGAGAAAGAGGTGATGCTTGGAAAAGGCCATTCTCAGTGATATGCCAAAATTATTGCAGTCTTGATATCAGCACACAGCTCAAATGTGTGCAAGTCATTTGGCATCTGAATCTTATGCATGAGACTAGACTGAGGCTACGTCCACACTGGCAATTGAATGACAAAACTTTTGTCTTTCGGAGGTGTCCTTCTCCCCCACCCCCGAAAGACAAAAGAAAGTTTTGCCGCGACAAGCGCCAGTGCGAACAGAGTGTTGTTGGCAGGAGCGCTCTCCTGCTGACAACACAAACGCCACTCGTTGGGGGTGGAAGATTTTTCGGCAGGAGAGCCGACAAAGAGCAGCAGCACGGCTGTAGTGACGGCCATGTCACTAAAAGTTACGTAGTGTAGATATAGCCTGAACAACATGTCAATGAAGAAAGCCTTCCTAAAGACATTGCTAAACAAATAATGGCAGAAAATTTAACAAGCAAGGAAATCAACCAGCCACCACTCTGCTCCAGGAAAGCCAAACAATGTCAGAGGACTAATACGAACCAATTATGAGCAGTTACAGCTAAGGGTAACCAGCCCTCATGTTTCAGAGAATAAGCCAGCCTGGTGCTTGCATGGAAGTGGAGCTTGGGAGAGGTGGAAAGCTGCTTACCAGGCCACAGCAGTTTCCCAGTTAGCCAGGCTCACTGGCAGTAGAGGTTTTTGTGAGGCTTCAAGCATTGACCAGAAGATACCAAACTAGAGGAGCCAATGGTCTGACAGAGCATGACAATTCACATGAAACTAAAAACAGAAGCCCTGTTTCCCAGAATGAAGTCAATCAGCTATGATTTACCTTCTCCAGCAAAGGTTTCCACGTGGAAACACCTGCAGTGAGAGAGTAGGCATCTGATTAGCTTTCTTCCAAGTCTCTACAATACCTCCTTAGAGCTATGCACAAGGATGAAATGCTTGAAAGTACCAGGTAATTTCTATTCAATGCTGGCTTGTAAGTTTCCCCAGAGCATTATTGCTGATGGCCCTGGCAGAGGACAGAACCATTCAGACTGAATGCAGAAGGACCTTAATAGCTAGTTTGATCCATCCCTTGAAGGAAACAATGCCTTAGAGTGGAGGCAGAGAGAAGCATCAAGGAGGCGATTATAGTGGCATGCAAGTTCTCCTGACAAGGCAAATACATTTTAGGCTAAAGTGGTCTGACAGAGACAAAGGAAAACGGATTATTCTCCCACCTTGTCTTTGCTCCCCAGATATACTGAACAAAGAGTGAAGAGGATTTAAAAGTTAATGCAGTTAAAGTGCTCCTGAAGGACTGACATACTTACTAACCTGGTTCTAATGGACTGTTTTTGGCAATAACTTTCATACATTCTCTATCATGTAAATAAGCTCAGTCTTCACATGCTGCTGAACTTGATCAGACTTCCCACCCCACAGGGTATTTACCATGGATCAATGCAGCTAGAGACAGCTCCCAGCCCTCTAGCAAATCCCAAAGTAGGCGAGGGATAGGCAGCAGCAATGTGTGACAAAGGGCATGTTTTCACTAGCAACGTGTGTGTAGTCGTGGCAAAAAAAAAATCAAAAAGCAAACAAAAAAACACCTCCATGAGAGGAATAGCTCCCAGCACTGTCTACACTGGAATTTTATAGCACTCAGGGGGGTGTTTTTTCACACCCTTGAGCAAGAAAGTTGCCGCACCGAAAAGTGCCAGTGTAGACAAGCCCAAAGAGTGTGTCTTCTACTCACTTTCTGCCAATCAGAATGTTGAATGTACTGGATCACTGAGCCACAACCCACTGCATTTTTTTTAAGTCCTCCCACCAGGGAGGAGCAGATATACAAATAATAAACAGAAGGAAGATCATTATCAAGTTTCATTGTAGTGGGTGTCTAGCTAGCTCAGAGGATAGTGGTAATTGCTACACTTTACTTGTCTGTATCTAGGCCAGGTCGCTGTGGCCTAAAGCTGTTACTCTCGGCTTCTGTAAAATTAGCAATCTGTGCAATTCCCAGTGAAGAGGTGTCCACATCAAAAAATCGTAACTAGACCCTTAGTTGGCAGACTCAATCGATCACTGAAAATGCCTTGAAGACGTAACTCCCTTCTCAGCTCTAGAGAAGAGAATTGGGGCACAGTGCCAGGAGAACAGAGCACAGGAAGTTTGCCCTGCCGCTGGCTATGCTGCACTTGTTCAGCAGTGGATTTCAGTCTTGAGGAACGTCAGCCCAGCTCCTTTCACCAGTTAAAAAAAAAAAAAAAAAAATTAAAGAGTCACAATTTTGAGAACTTACCATGGTACTACTGCATGACCTGGAAAAGACAGACCACCCTCATGTCCCCCTGGTACACAAGTGGACATCAAGCATCCTCTGCTGACAACTATCAAATGCTGGTATTTTGCGGAGCAGAGAATCACTACCTGAACTTGAGGAAAATATGAGCTGGCAGCCAAAGCTAGAGGGCCATAGGCCCATGAATCAGAATTGCCTTGAGATGCCACATTAAATCTTAAACACCTCTTTCTTTTTGTAGCACACAAACATTTGTCTAACTGTAAGCCAGTTTCACCTGCTTGTTTTATACTTTGACATTAAGTTATCTACATTCCCAGCTTCTCTCATTTCAGCCATTGAGCTTTAACTGCAGGAGACTCTGGCCCACTGTAATCAATCACATATGGCATAAAATGATTTCGCCGTGCAAACTTTAGGAACGGCTGAGAAAGCGAATGCAATTTTCTCTACAGTGATGGAAGAGACTTATTCCACTCTGCAGGGCCACTGCAGAACAGTCCCCCAGATTATACACATTAGCGATTTGTCCATTACACGGAGTTCTCTCCATTCTGTCTTGTGCATTTTCTAGCACTTCCAGAGTCTAGTGAAAAACAACAAGAGTGTTCAAACACTGAATTAAAAATTTTATTTTAGTGTTCCGTAAGAGTGAAAGTCATTTTTAAAAAACCAAAACAAAACAAAAGTACCCAGACAAACAAAGCAGAAAATATAAACATAAAAATACATTTGGATCCTTCAGTATTAAACATTCATTAAGCAACTGTACAGGGGCTTGACAAACAAGCTTTAATCTCATAAGTACTCAAATTAAGTACCTTTCTTAACAAAAATTCCAGTCCTTCTATGTCAAAACACTTCAAAAACAGCATTGCCAATAAAAAAATTTGAGGTACAATAAGACTGTGCAACATTTTCACAGCTAATGAAGTAGAAGTGTGACCTGTAAAGTATCACTCTCTCCTGGCAGTGCCCAAATCTCACCAATAAATGAAACTTACCACGTGCAACCAAGAGATCAAGCCTCATTGTGTAAGAGCAGCCAGCTAACCTTTTGTCCAGACAGACAGACTCCAAGTGTAACTGGTATAAAAGATGACCAAAAAAAGAAAACCCCTATCAAAATTCTATAGTCCCATCTTGGAAGTAGAATGTCATAACCTTAAGTGGAATGTTATCAGCAAATATTAAAACCACAGGGTTTACGTTTTCCCAAGATAAGAATACATTTGGTTAATGATAAACATCTTCGTAAAGTATTTATCCCTCAAGCAGCAGGTGCAGCATTACAAACAATGGCTTCAGCTGCTGGTGGTGGAGCAGCATCTTAACTCCAGAGCAGAAGGGCAGCCATTTAAAATGAGGCTAGTAAAAATCACTTCAAATCATTGGATTCATTTAGATTAGTTCTGAGTATAAAAGCAAGTCCAACCATTAGGATTATAACAGCAGTTTCAAATTCAGACTGTTTAGCTACTGCTCAAAGGCACTAAAGAATAGAGCTCTCCACAGTTCTCATACAACCAGAAAGCTGTTGGTAAGCTATGGAATCAAGTCCTGAAGGCAAAAAAAATTTTAGGGAGGTGCAAGCAACAATTCCTCTCCACAGAAACATCAAGGGGGTAGAGGCAACTGAAATTAATGTTTCATCTTCCTCGCTATTTCAAGGCACAAGCAGCAGTCAGTCATTTTCAGTGAAGATAGCTAGTTCCATGCAAATTAAATATATATATATATAAACAAAATTAGGAGATTCTGCTAAAAAATTCAGCATAAGCTACTCCACTCATGGGATCTGGGACACTGAAAATTACCCCTTAACTGAAGTCATCTGCTTAATCACTCATTGCTACTATGTACCTGTGGTCCTAGAAAGGAACATTACACCTTAAACCTTTCATTCATAGTATTATGAATTATTTCATGCATGGCTTCCCTTGAAGTAAAGTTGTATGATAGGGCAGTTAAGTTTTGCCTACACTTTTTAATCACAATCAATCACAAAATAACAAATGCACATAACAGCATATATATTTATATACAATTCCAGTAAACATTGATTTCTTCTATGTAAATAGATTAAATTATGTTTCACTACAAAAATACAGTATCTGAGAAGTTTACAGTGGTCTCCAGTGTTTTGTGAAAATATTAAATATAAGGCAATAGACTATTAAAAGGCTAATAGGAAATGCAACTAGTCTCACCTCTCATTAAAGTGCTCTAACGAAAAGAATACTGTGACAAACTGTCCCCTCCTAAGCTATAGGTGAAATTATCACTCAGAACTTTAGGGAAGACTTAATGGACCTTTCACCTGGATAAAGGGTAAAGTTTGTTTTATTTTTATTTTTTTGCTTCACAATACATGCTAGATGTTAAAACAGATTATCCAAAGTACTTTAATATTGTATCACAGATCCTCACTGTACCTTCAGGAAGTCAATTTGACAGCGGTGAGCACAGAACTGTTAAAATTGAGAGCCTGCCACACATCAGCCCCAACATTAAATGTAGATTTAGATTAATGTTGAATCCAATCACAACTTTCCATCTCAGTGCTGAATTTTATTGACAATTCCTATCAACACTATCCTAAAAGAATGATTTGAAGTGAGCCTGCTAAAATGATTGTTTGCGAGTGTCTTGCTGTTTGCTATCCGATATAAATGGGAAATGCCTGTCCCATGGCAAACTCCATAGTTACAGCAGACTAAGGCAAAAGATTCAGACAGAGGTATCTGATTTATCTTGCAAAATAGCAGCACGTCTTCTGATTACATTTAAAATAAAACCTGTTCTAACATTCTCAACCACAAATCTTATTACTGGAAACCAGCTCAATTTTTAAAAGCCACAATTTGAATGCTCCTTTACTAAGAAACCCAGGTCTCGGACATCTCTCTCTCTCTCCCTCACACACATACACACACGCACTTTAGATGTTCCATATGGATCAACTTGGACAGTTGTTCCATACTGTAGGTCCTAGTTTCCCAAATACAGCATGTTTAAAAATTTATGATCTTGAGTGGCACAACAGAGAAATCTTCGACTTGCTGAGCATAGCAATATAAACAAACTAAGCATGTGTACCACGAAGGAAACAGGTGCATACATGTTTATACAGGATACAGAGTAAACTGTATGGGAGTTGTGTGCCCCCTAGTTTGAACAAGAACCTTCAAATCAGGAATATGATGGCTATGAAACAAAACAGCTCCTAATTCAGATCACTATACAGGTCTGTCTCATCTTATGTGGGGGTTCTGTTCTGTGGTTAGCGCATAAAGCGAAAACCGCATATAGCCAAAATCCAATTTCACCCGCACTACAGGTATAGTATTAAAATTGTTATTTTTCTCTTTTTTGTTTTTGCCGACCACGTAAAGTTGAAATCGCGCATGTTAAATGCGCATAAGATGCGACAGACCTGTATCGTCTAAAATTTGTAACTGTTCTTTAATCATGTAGTCGAATGGCAGTTATATCTTTGTTTGATTTTTGCTATATTAAAGCAGCTATAAGAGCCTGCTCAGAGCACTGCTTTGAAATTTTTCAACACTAGGTTTATACAGGCTTTGAGCTTCCCTTCCCAAAATGAGATGTAGACACTTCATTAGTAGTCACATTTTCTGTAGATTTAAAGGCCTTCCAATTTTACAGCATGTTTAAAGGGCATTAAATTTTTTACAATAAGGCAACTTATGGTTCCCAAACCTCTTTCTGGAGTGCTTTTCAACTTCTGTAATATAATTATTTGAACAAAGCAATCAAATCCTTGAATTAGTGTATGCGATGGCTTATTGCACTACAACTTAAGTCTTAGAATTAAGAACAACTGTTGTTCTTAGTCTGAGAAACCCGGTTCAGTTTTTAAAACACCAACCCTTAAGCTAAACTCCCAAAACTAATAAAATAAAGAAGCCAACAACTATCAGTGCCTCACTGAGAAAAGTGGCTTCAAAAACATTCACAGCCACATGAATCTCAGGCCTCTGATTACATTCTTTAACAATGCCTGCCAGGTGGTGGTAAAATATTTACAGTGTACCAGAAAGAAAGGTGGAAGACTTCTGACTATTGTATTTTTGGCTTATGTATTCAAGACCTGGTATAATTATTAACTAGTCTCCAGATAAGTGGAATCAACTTTTTGCATGAGACACGGAAAAGTGATTTTTTTTTTTTTGTAGGCAGCAGGTACCAGAACATCAGCAACTTCACATTATCTATCTGTGAAGTTTGAGTAATAAGATGGGAGTCCAGTCCTTTATTCAGGTTTACTGGCAGAGGTTTTACATCCTTCCAGCCTTATTTTTTGGAGATGGAGCCCGAAGAATGTTGGGAGTTTCTTCCATGACTCTGACAAGCAAGTTATCAATGTAGTTTTCTAGCTCCCGCACCTGGAGATCTCTCTTTGTAATGGTATCCTTCTGTCTCAGCACCAGCTGGATCAGCTCATCATGTGTTAATTGAGCATAAGCATAGGCAGGTTCCGAAGGATCATATTTCTTTTGGAGAGAGAAGACAGACAGGGTCAATGCAGAAATAAGTGTTTTACAGTAATATGAAACTTATGATCATATAATGATATTTGTATTCAATTATCATTGAATAATGATAATTATTCATTGCCTAATGATCTTTGTATTCAGGGAAGGTTGAAGAATTCCAGGGATATTGGTTACCAAAACAGGATTGCTCTTCAAAGAAATTACTGTACTTTACACCTTGTTAAAGTTTCACACAACTGGCATTTCAGGATTTATCAGCCATTACTACTTCAGTGAACAGGAAAAGCAAGTTCCCCAGGGCCAAAACCTGCCAGGCTTGCAACATCAGCAATGACAGGGAAAAGCTACAGGACCAAACCAGTATGGTAAAGTGACACAAATGCAATTGCTATCGCAAGAGAGACATCTGTTAGGGCACTTAGCAATGACAGCTAGAAATGACAGCGAAGTTATAATTATTAGCAGATATTCATGCACTTCCAAAATGTGAACAGGTGGAGCTTTATAACAATAGATTATGTGGAAAGGAAAGTAACAGGAAAAATATTTAAGTACTGCACTTTTATGGCACAAGAATATTTGATACTGTAGGACTTAGGAAGTCCAGGGCATCTATTCTAAGGGGATGGAAGACTCAAAATGAGACAAAATTTAGTAGCGTTTTCCATAGCCTCAATTTTATGGCTCAATATCGGTCAGCAATTTACAGTAGTATGTGAATGCCAGGTTTGCATGGGATTAAAGGGTAAAATTTGAGTCCGAAACAAAAGGACAGATGAGTTATGATCCTAGGACATCAATGGCCCAAAGACTTGCATAAAAAATTCCCCATGTAATATTAGCACTGAAAGATCTACAGAACCACAAGTTAAAATATACTGAATAAAGTGAGAGTCAAGCTCAGGTTAAACAGCAGTGAATGTACTTGATGACTTTGAGACAAACTTTAAAGACAGTTATTTAGCAATACATTGCTGGACAGTTATTCTTAAAATTAAAATACTGTTTGCTGTTTTAAATAGAAATGATTTTTAGTAACCTCTGCCAAATAATTTGTTATAGTTCCTTTTTAGTGCAGCAAAAATACAAGTAGTATTAGCATAAATATTACTTTAATACAGAATACTCATTGTACAACAGACTTATTCATAGTTGTATCTCAGTGGCACTACAGGGAATAGTTTTGTATTTGCACAGCTAAGATGTGGTCTGGAAACACCAGATGTTTAAGAAAACAGGCTTCTGTAGACTTTGAAGAGCAGCACACCTGAGTTTAAGTGAAAAAATTCAACTTTTCAGTCACATTTTTCTTTTGTGGCCATTTACTTAGGAGTTTCAGAGCCCGAGCAGTAATGTTTACATGACTATTTTCAGCACTGACGCATAAGCCCACATCAGCTGACCCAGGCTGTGAGATTCACTGCCATTTGGGGTAGTGTGCACAGGCACGTAGACATTCCTTAAGATGAGGAATCCTATATTACAAGCCAGTTTGTGCCTTGATTTCTGAATCAGAATTTTCTCAGAACATGGTTTGCTCTCATTTTTCAGACCTCTTATCTAATGGTGCCTCAGGGATCAGAACTTATGCAAACACTTAGACAATACTTTTCAGAGATTTGAGGGGAAGAGAAAGAAGGTGACAGCTTTTAGCCTTGCACATTTAGAAATATAACCTACTTTTGTGAGGCAACATTCTCCTGCTTTAACAAGTAGACATTTGGCCTTTCAGACTGTGGAGGAAGTTCTTAATCGTGGAAGCTGCCAATGCAGCAAGTTACAAGGTGATGGGTCCCACTAGTCTCTGCTGAAAAGATCAGCAGTGCAGCAGATAGTGACTACCTGCCCCCAACCACCTTGAGTAAGCATGGTGTAAGCAGACTCCAGGTTACAGTGGCCACACCCCACATATTGTAGGCAATCCTTGCTGTCTTCAAAGTAGTATATTTACTGGTCACCCTCTACCCGAGGCACTCCTACTAGTCATCTTCCTGGCTCACAACCAAACCTCCCCATCAACGTACCCATCTAGTGGAGAACCAAAGAGCACTTCTGGGTTTACTCCAGTAGTACAGCCACAGTTTCTTGGGACACCCCCATCAGGAGCCTTTTTTTGCTTTAATATCATTTGCATTGAATAAGAACAAAAAGTGAATTCAATTTCTTCCTCCCAATGCTGGGAAATAGAGAAAATAAGGAAATCCTTTAACAGACATTGTTTGAGTGTCAGAGTCAAAAAATGTAAGTTACCCTAAGTAAGCAAGTTCACACTGAGTGCCCTGGAAGCTACGAAGTTTACACTAACTATTATGAAGCTATAACCCAAGTTTCAATTTCTTTCATACCTTTCTATTGCTCTCAGTCCAGTTTTCATCCATTTTTGTGGTTGGGGTCAAATTTTTAGTATGCGACTTATTTGCTGTGGTGTTCATTGGCTTCACAGGATGAGGTCTGAAACAAGAGCCACAACTTGTTTAGGCAGTTCCTTAACATCTTGAGATCTTATCACAAGCAAAGCATCCAACAGGTTCCTCAATCCAGTAAGACTGAACACAAGGGGATTTAATGAATTTCCTTATACACCTCAAGATATGAGAAATTCACTTCCAGGACAGAGTTCTGCCTCCAATTACAGTTTTCCATTGGGTGGGCACACACTCACTCACTCACCCTGTTCTGCTTGCTTATTTTTATTGCATTCAAAAAACAAAAACAAAAAAAAACAGTATCATGGTAACTGGAAACATCACATAACAGAAGTGGTTACATGAGGTGCTTACACCATATTCGTGAGTGCTTAGTTTTTGTTTGGTTGTGGGTTTGTTTAAAGTACACACATATTACTATAAGAGTTAGATTCTACATAATTTCCTCACATTATCTTCATTATAAATCTACATACCAAATATCCTCTTGGGCAGCAGATTTATTCCATCTTCTCTAAACGGACTAATTCTTGCATAAGGCACCCTAGATGCCTAGGCATAATCTTGTATTCTCTAGACCCATTTGTAATGGCAATTTTAAAAAGTGGAAGTAAGTTACCCAACTGTGTTTCAAGCAATCAATTTCTGAACAATAATTCCCTGGAGCTCTACAGATAAAGCGGTTCTGAGGCTAGCAGAGTTTCACAGAAAAAGACAGCTCCAATTTGCACCTCAGACTATAATGGGGTGCCGGTTAATTGGAACGTGAACAGCTCTGGAAGTCCAAAAGCATGTTGGTCATCTGGGAATCAGGCCTATTAGTCACAGGAAGTAAGTTTGCCTGTAGTATGTTTTAATGCTTAGAAATCTTTACTCTACCAGTTAAGTGACCACCACAGTTCTCAGTATTGCCTTTGATTGTATTTCCTCATTTCTGAAAAGCTAGAGATCATAATGCAGTTTACCAAATCCAGCTGTTGACACCAGAATATTTGTGGTATTAAAATAGCATTATTCAAAAAGGATAAATCCATATTTGAGTAATGAGCACCAAGTTTCCTAATGTAAACAACTTGCCATAAATAATAGAAGTATTGTGAATGTTAGAACTGCCCAAAGCACTGCCACTGCTCATTCTAAGTTTTTGGGGGCACAGTTTCTAAGTTTGGTGCAATCACTGATTTTTTTGCTAATAAAAGTTTGTGGCAGTGGTCTTACACTGGTATGGTATAGTATAGGTCTCTGACTGGATCCAAAAGTCAGACCAAGTTAAGATTGTATGAAGTCACATCAAAATGAAAAAACTATCACGATATTTCTGTAGCAAGAAAAAAGTATGTCTTGTACAACACTGAGAAATTTTATATGTATTTCCCCATAGTCTCACCTGTGCTTAACAGACACACTTCCACCACTCTGTTGTGTTTGATTGGGAAGTGTCTCAGAGGGTGAAACCCATGCCCGAAGCACCTTCTTCTTGCCAGCATTTTCGACTTTATGATTGAAGCTCTCTGCTGGTGGCTTTTTCACTGATTCTGCTCTACTACTGTCGCAAGAGCCAGTTTGGGGGGAACTAGAGGAAAGGGAGAGTTGGGAAGAACTGGACAGGGAGGTAAAAGAAACAGACTTTTCAGAGGACTCAAAAAAATCACTCTTCCTACTTTCCTTAATACTGCTAGATTCCTTCAGTTCCTGTTCCTCAACACCACATCCATGCTCACTGGGATAAGACAGGATATCTAAACCTGACTCACTAGTCTTGCTGCTTGCACTATGAATGTCTACTATTGAATTTAGTTTGGATGATTTGCTAGATTTAAAAGTATCTTCAGGACCACCTTCTCCCTTCTGAAGTAATATACTTGCTCTATCAGTAGAGCCCATACCTGAACTGAGTTTTTCTACCTCAGTGACTGACAATGAATCTATACATTGATTTTCTGTATTTGGAAAACTTTTATAAATTGCAGTCATTTCATTGTTCTTTTGAGAGCTGTCTAGAAGCTCATCATCTGATCCTACTTCTGGAATAACTGGAAGGCCAACATGTGTTAGACTCTGATCTCCAGTAACTGGAATGGCAGACTTAAGGTCTGTTCCAGAGTCAAATAATGAATCATCATGACCATAAGTTTTGTGTTTTAAGGGTCCATTATTGCTATCATCTCTGTCAAGATGATGTGTAGTTGACCGAGTGGCTGTTTTTAATAAGCTGTCACCTGCTGGGTTTTCATGTGGGTTCATGGGATTCTCTCTATGAAACACAAATCCAGACCCAGACATTGTGCTGTCAGATGGAGTAAGCAGCTCTTCATCTTTCAGTCTACCAGTCAGAGAAACAGGTGCACACTTATCTAGTTTTACAGCATTTCTTGGGGTAGGCTTTGGCTTTGCATTTCTTGGGGCAGGCTTTGACTTTGCAAATAGAGGATTGAGCTCACTAACATCCTCTGACATGTTAGGGTCCTTAGGAAGCAACGTGTGAACTCTTGGAGTTGGTTTTGGCGGCTCTACTTGAACTGAAGAGTCACTTTTGATGGCATGAGTTACCTTGGACTGTAATGCGAGCCCAAATTCTTCCATGTTGAGTGAATGCTTACTTTTCTTTCCACTATATAGTTCTTGCTCCTCGTTTAATTTGCTTTCAGCAGAAGATGGCTGTATTACAGCATTCCCAGGTGAAAGGCTATAATTAGACTTGGAGAGAGAAGTCAGTTCTTTGCCATCTTTCATCCAGGTTTCAGCACTCGTACTGCTGGCTTCAATGTCATCCTGAACAGTGCTCTCATTGTTCTGAACAGAACTCCTACTTTCATCACAGAGTTTAGATGAACGGTAGCACTCCATACCCAGCACAGAGGCAAACCCTTCTCTCTTTTCTGTTATGGTTGGATCAGTAGTGAACATTTCTTCACATGGATCAGGATGCCATCTCTCACGCTGCTCTCTGTCTAAAGCCTCAGCATGATTTCTGCTGGAATCAGTATATTCCAATTCATCAAGATGAAAGGTCACTGATTTCTTAACGCCACTGTTATTTTTTTTATCCGGTGATACTATCTGTACCTCTTTGGCATCACACTGTTTCTTTGGGGTCTGCCCAACCCTTTCGTACACAGGTAGAGGAGATGACTCAGACAGTGACCCCAGAGAATTTGATACAGTATTTGTATCATTAGTCAAACTTTCATTTTGAGACTCCTCTGAAGAAACAAAAGCAGGGTGCTCTGAATCAGCAAAGTTTATTGCAAAGGAACAATAGCTTTTGCTAGAAACAGCAGAAGGAAGGGAGAAAGAGGGAGGACTAGTAAAGCTTTTGAGGTCTTGCACTTTTGATTCCTGTCCCAGTTTAGATACAAAAGGATTATTGTCAATAGAAAGGTGAGTAGAAAGGAGAGGAGAAGAAACATGCCCCAGAGTTGCAGGAGGATGAGGGAAATACAAGAGAGGACTAGTGAAGCTTTCCGAGTCTTGTGCTTTGGATTCCTGTTCCCAGTCAGAAATGAAAGCGTTATCATTAGAACGTTGTCCAGAAATGAGAGATGGAGGAAGAGGGCTACTAGAGTCTCGTGCTTTAATTTTTTGTCCCAATTTAGAAGTGAAAGGGTTATTGTCATTACTAGAATGATGTGCAGAAAGGAAAGCAGGAAGGGAATCAGGTACAGAAGTAGGAAGCGTGGCTTCGGTTTCATCCTCTGAAGACACTCCCAGTCTGTAAAAGGGACAAAAACTTGCGTGTCAGTTGCAGATGCAACATGTGAGAGACAGAGAGACAAGTTCTAAAGGTCGATTTCACAAAATTTGCAACATACTAATGATGCATAAGAAACTGCAAAGACTTAAGAGTTTAATGGACCAATAAAACAAGCTTGAAATAATTTATGTTTAAATATTTTATATGCAATACCAATACTTGTGATGCAAAAAACGTGTGTTGTAAAGTTTGCTACATGCAAATCAAAGATTACTAGGGCGATGTCTACTTTTAAAGCAACTGTACATCATTTATTTTGCATCCAAGACATAAGTACTAATAGCATAATAGCTTAAGATGTTTACATTTACACACAAGGTGTTTAAACATAAATGTAATTGAAGATCTAGTGTTAAAGACAGACAACTCAGGATACTTGTTAGTAAGGCCACGCTTCTTTCATATATGTAAGTCACAGAGCAGAATTTCTGAAAAAACTCTCACAGAGAACCCCAGAAATATACTTCTTGGAACACATCTGCTTTTGGCATCATTCACAGTTTCATGATTTGCCATTCTCCAGGCCACAGCAAGAAGTACAGTGGAGAGCAATAGGTTTTATTAAAGAGGATATTTCAGCCCTTCTACACACTTTCAAACGTAGACACTAAGGCAGGAGAATATTGTGTTAGTTTTTGTTATGGGTTAATAGAACAAGGAATAAATGACTTCATACTATCTGAAAAGATATAGGCACTAAAAACCATTATGTTAGTGCATCCTCACTTATATGAAGTTAAATTGGTTAAGAATGGAAGTAAAAGTTAATACTTATACCAAGAATCTTAATAAGTGTGTAACTGGTTAAACTTTCATCTAGTGGTGAAACACAAATGAGTCCCCCACAAGAGATGTTATAAAGGGCAACAGCTACAGAAATGTTACCTTGTGGCAGGAAGTGGGCCAGCCTAGCCATATGTCTGCAGTGCTTTATATCAGAATCTGAAACTGAAATAAAACAAGACTAACCTGGGTTTGACAGCTTTGGTTTGGATTGTCCTTGCAGAGGCTGCAGACTTGTCCGGTTTCTGTTCTTCTTCCATGAGCGATTCATCAAATGGGTTATGCGATTTCTTGTTTCTGGGAATATCTGCTGTGTTGCTGTTTTTTGGAGTACTTTCTTGGTTATAGTCCTTAGGGATTTCAACAGGTTTTACCTCTTTTTCATTCTTTTTTTCTTCAAGAAGTTTGGCTTCTCTCTCCTTCAAAGTCATGTCAGACATGTTTTCTACATCACTGTTTTTCACTACTTCCTTTCTTCCTGTGACTAGAGACAACAAAGCAGACTTCTTGTTCTCTTGTTTTTTGTCCTCTTTAGTTTCTTCTTTTTCAGTTTCTAAACTCAGTGAAGCACTATTTCCCAGTAAATCTCCACCACTAAGTAGTTTGTATGATGGTAGGGTCATAGACTTAAAGGACTCCAATGAGTGGGACCCAGATAAACCTCTACTAGGAGACATTCTTCCTGTCTTTTCATGTTCCTTAGTGTATTTTGAAGACAGGTTTTCTTCTGATTCAGAGGGCTGGTTTTTCCTGAATGTTTGAGGGGAAGAGGAAGGAGTGTTGTCCTTTGACATGGTTTCCTTTTTTGTTTCACTTTCCTTCCGATAAACATGATTGCCATTGATACACACGTTGGATCGGGGTGTGGGATCATTTTTGGATTTAAGGCCACTGAATAAGGAGAGCCCTTCTTTCTTGGTGTTGCTGGAGGTTATTTCGTTTAGTTGCTTATTGTCTGCACTTGCTGTTCTCTTATGAGCCATGAGTACAGGAACATGAAGTGAGTTATCTTCAGCTTTGTTTCCAAAGGCTTCTGCAAAAAAAAAAAAAAAAGACATTAAAGCTATGAAAAACATTTTCCGGTGACAGTCAATATCACAGTCTAAAGTGTTGAAAGACTCAGTGATTACTCATGACAATGGAAAAATTATGTTTAGAGATACAGAAAATTTGTTATCTAAAACAGGAGTATCACCCTGGAGAGCAGCGGTGCCCAAACTCTTGCAGGTTGGGCCCACCCTACCCCTGTCTGTGCCATGCCCCCCCAGAGCTAGGGGACGCGGACAAGGTTAATGGAACCGAGGCTGGGACTGCAGCGGGGGGGGGGGGGGGGGGGGGGGGGAGAGGGCACAGGGCTGAGAGTGGGGCCAGGGCCAGATGTGGGGCCAGGAACATAGCCGCGGGCGGGACCGGAGCAGAGTTGGGGACAGGGAGGGGCTAGTGCTGCTCTCTTCCTGCCGCCCCCTCAGGGGGGCTGGTCAGGGCCCTGTCGCACCCCCTCAAAACCAGGCCCCACAGTTTGGAAACTTCTGCTATACAGGGTTTGTGGGTTTTGGGGGGGTGATGTGCACAGGAGGCAAGGTGGCAGATCACAAGGAAGAAGTATCCTATTTCATCCAAAATGGCTCCAGCAATACAAAGAATAGTATCAAATTCTTCTTAAATGTTTTCAATGGATCTGGGAACATACAGCTATAATAGTCCTGTTTTGTAGTGTTGGCCAGAAAACAAGAACTCCATTTCACAAAAAATTAAGGGTTTGATATTTGGTTTCATTCTGCATTCGGAACAAACACCAAGACATTTTTTTTTTTTTTTTGGTGTGCAAAGAGACATGCACCCATACCAGCAGACTAGCCAAAAGTCTGGTAGCTATAGCACTCACCTAGGATATCAGACACCCAGGTTCAAGACCCCACTCCTAATCAGGCAGAGCATTTCATCAGAAAATTCCCGATCAGCTTTACTGTTTTAAATAAAACGTATACAATAAAAGAAAATTGCATCTGATCACCCACCTACAAATGTACTGTCAACAGTGCATTAATGCTGATTTTAGCCAACATCTTCAAATATTTTGTCACTTTCTTTCTCATAAGAAAAATGGGTGGAATCTTTGCTAATATTCTGTCAATATATTAACCTACCGTATCAAAATCAACCTCTCTTTCGAGCAAAGATTTAAGATAGTAATAAAATTTAATATTGTGAGAGGAAATACTCACTTTCTGAATTTGGAGGAAAGGACTCATCATCATCATCTTCCCCCCACTTTGCCTGAAAGTCACCAGGTTTAAGCCTAACTTTCTCCGTCGCTGGCTGAAAACCAGGTAAAACTGACATGGACTGGGAGAGGGAGGTTTTCTGCAAACCAGGTTTAGAAAACAGGGTTTTGATCTTGGATTTTTTCTTTTCTTTCTCAGGGCTTTCCTCTTCGCTATCCGCTGGTGAGTGAGTTATGCTGGGAATGATGGCGGATGCCGTGTCAGGCAGTCCATTGGCCCGCTTTCCTTTGAGTTTGCCTTTCAGCTTGCCAAATGGAGACCGGGACTTGTCTTTCATGGATAAATCAAACATGCTGGCTGTCATGTTGCTCCTCATGAACTGAATATCCACCTCAATCTCTCCTCTCTCTTTTTCCTTCTTGCCAGGTTTGGAGTGAAGTGTATACCACCTGCAAAAGAAAGACAAAATGTCATGCAAGCTTCGAAAACAAACTCTGGTTAATGCAAGCCACAGAAAAATATGGCAGAGGGAAAAAGGAGAAAACAGACTCCCTAGCTGGGAAACTACTTCATGTTTAGACAAGGATCAGAGAGCTTACTGTGGGCATCCCTACTAAAATAACTTTTTTCATGTACCATGCTTTAACTGGCACCAGAGACTTGGTGGGATAAGGCCCATGACGGGAATACAGGTATAGCAGGACGGGTACAGCTTCTTCAGGAAGGACTGGCAGGGTAAAAAGGGAGGAGGTGCTACATTATACATCAAGAATACACACACTTGTTCCAAGATCCAGAAGATCCAGAAACAATAGTTCATGGATTAGGGACCCAATTTTATGGGGTTCCAGGGGCTTCTGTATAGATTATTTAGGTTAATCTTTCTATCTACCCAATGGGACTCAGGGCTCAGTCTAGAAGATACACCTCTACTCCGATATAACATGGGCTCGTATATAGCGCGGTAACCCTTGGGCTCAGGCTGCTGTGGGGAGCCCTGGGCCCTTTAAATCACCGTCGGAGCCCTACTGCTGCCCCAGGGGCTGCGGCAGCAGGGCTCAGCCGCAGTGATGAGCTGCCAAAATCTTAACAACCGGTTCCCTCCTCAACCCACCCCCGCCACCGGAGACTCCTGCCCCATCCACCCCCCCGCGTTCCTTGACACATCCCCCCGGACCCCTGCCCCATCCACCCCCTTTCCCTGTCCCCTGACTGCCCCCTGCCACCCCATCCAACCCCTCCTCTCATTCCTCATGGCCCCCCGGGACCCCTGCCCGATCCAACCACCCCTTCTCTCTGTCCCCTGACTGCCCTTGGAATCCCTGTCCCTGACTGCCTCTCACCGCCCCATCCAACCCCTGCTCCTTCCTGACTGCCCCCCCGGGACCCTTGCCCCCATTCAATCCCCTTGTTCCCTGCCCTCTGACCGCCCCAACCACTATCCACCCCCTGACCACCACCCCGAACTCCCCTGCCCTCTATCCAAGCCCCCCGCCCTCTTACCACGCTGCCTGGAGGTGGCTGGTGGCACTACAACCGCGTCGCTCAGCTGGAGCCGGGCCAGGCTGCCGCCACCATGCACCTCGTGAAGCACTGGTGGTGAACGGCTGTGCCGCTCGGCTGGAGCACCGGGTCAGGCTGAGCTTGCGGTCCACCGCCCAGAGCATGCGCTGGCGGCGGGACGAGCTGAAGTTGTGGGGGAGAGGGAACAGCTGGGGACTAGCCTCCCCGGCTGGGAGCTCAGGGGCCGGGCAGGAAGGTCTCGTGGGCCACCATAGTGGGTGCACACCCCGCCCTGCCCCTAAGAGCCAGAGGGACCTGCCGGGGGTCGAGGTGGGGAGTCCCAGTGGTGCTTACTTGGGGCGGCTCCCAGGAAGCATCCGGCAGGTCCCTCTGGCTCCTAGGGGCAGTGTAGCATAGCTAGGTAGGGAGCAGGGGGTTACCTGCCGCGGCGCGGGCAGCCCTCCTCACAGCCCCGGCCCAGCTCATCTCCGCTCCGTCTCCGCTTCCCTGGGCCTGAGCACGAAGCCACCACTTGCTTCTCAGCCCTCCCAGGCTTCCCGCACGAACAGCTGATTCGCGGGAAGCGGGGGGGGGGGAGGGAGAAGGGAGCAGAGAGTTCAGGGGAGGAGGCGGAGCGGAGGTGAGCTGGGGCCAGGGGCAGGGAGCTGCCGGAGCTCACAGAGTTGGTGTCTAGGGCGCCACTTTAAATTTAAAAGCCCTTTTAGAACTGGTTGGACAACCAGTTCTAAAAGGGCTTCTAAATTTAACAACCGGTTCCTGCGAACCGGTGGGAACCAGCTCCAGCTCACCACTGCTTGCCCAGCAATTTAAAGGGCCCGGGGCTCTGGCCCTGGGACCTTTAAATCACCATCGGAGCCCTGCTGCTGCGGTAGGGATTTTTGGCTCCCGAGGACCGCGTTATATCAGGGTAGAGGTGTACCATCAGAGATGCTTAGTTTTGCAGTTCTCAAACTGTGGATTTGTGTCTCCAGAGATTCATATATTCATAGATTCTAGGACTGGAAGGGACCTCGAGGGGTCCAGTCCCCTGCCCGCATGGCAGGACCAAATACTGTCTAGACCATCCCTGATAGACATTTATCTAACCTACTCTTAAATATCTCCAGAGATTGAGATTCCACAACCTCCCTAGGCAATTTATTCCAGTGTTTACCACCCTGACAGTTAGGAACTTTTTCCTAATGTCCAACCTAGACCTCCCTTGCTGCAGTTTAAACCCATTGCTTCTTGTTCTATCCTTAGAGGCTAAGGTGAACAAGTTTTCTCCCTCCTCCTTATGACACCCTTTTAAATACCTGAAAACTGCTATTATGTCCCCTCTCAGTCTTCTCTTTTCCAAACAAGATAACATGCTTGTTAACAGCAAAAATGTTTTTAAATAAATAAATAAAATACAGACGTGAGAAATAGTTAAATAAAACAATTTAAATGTCTGTCTGGTGATGTTCTCTTCCTAATACAGCATGGCAAGAAAATCCTCCAAATATTAATGATTAACCTGTTGAATTGGAGATAGTTCACCTCCCAATGACTTCATAAATATCTGCTTCAATTACCTTTGGTAAATGAAATAACCAAACAATCATTCATTTTCTGATATAGCTGTAAAACTAATCTGAAAAGTTTTCAAAATAAATCACTGTTTAAAAATGCATAGTGTGTACATTCTAAAAATGAAGCCTACATCTATCTCTGAGTTGTGAAGAATATGTATTAAAGTTACAACAACCAACAAGAATGCGCTTTTATGTAGAAATCCATGATTAAATGGAGTCTTCCTGACTAGTGATTTCAATCAATTTGATTTAAATAAAATCCACCCTGGGCAGACCAGATAAAAGTTTCTGGGTAAAGACAAAAAGGGGGGAAAATAGGGATGACCTCATGGGTAGGACTCTACTGCAGACCACCAGATCAGGAAGAGGAGGCGGAAGAGGCATTTCTAGAACAAACAAATATCCAAAACACAAGACCTGGTAGTAATGGGAGTCTTTAGTTACCCAGACATCTATTGGAAAAGTAATATAACAACACAAAATGTCCAATAAGTTATTGGAATATATTGGAGACAATTTGTTGTTTCAGAAAGTGAAGGAAGTAAACAGGGGGCAGCCCTTCTAGACTTGATTGTGACCAACAGGTTGTAATCTGCAGGTAGAAGGCAATTTGGGTGAAAGTGACCAAGAAATGATAGATTTCATGATTCTAAGGAAAGGAAATCATGAGCAGCAGAATAAGGACCATGGACTTCAAAAGAGAAGACTTTAACTCAGAACTGGTAGGTAAGGTCCCATGGAGAAAAAAACAAAACAAAACTAAGGGCATGGCTACACTTACCTCCGGCACTATCGATCTGCTGAGCGCTCTCCCTACCACAGTGCTGCAGCAAGTAAGGGGGGGGCTCAGAGGAACCGCTCCCCACCCCAGCTCACCTCCGCTCCGCCGCTGCCTCCTCCCACGAGCACGCTGCTCAGCTCCGCTTCTCCTTCCTCCCAGGCTTGCCGCACCAAACAGCTGATTGGCACGGCAAGCCGGGGAAACGGAGCTGCAGCGCACTCATGGGAGGTGGCGGCGGAATGGAGGTGAGCTGGGGCACAGGTGCCCCGGGGAAGGCCACAGCAAGTAAGGGGGGGCTCAGAGGAACCGCTCCCCGCTCCAGCTCATCTCCACCTCCTCCCCTGAGGCAGAACGGAGGTGAGCTGGGGCGGGAAGCGGTTCCTCTCCCTACTCACCTATAACACGGTGAGATTTTTTGGCTCCCGAGGACCGCTTTATATCAGGGTAGAGGCGTATGTTGACTTCAGCTACATTATTCACGTAGCTGAAGTTGCGTAACTTATATCAATCCCCCCTCCCCTCCCCCCCCCCCCCCCCCAGTGTAGACCAGGCCTAAGGGATAAAGGAGTTCCAGAGGGCCATAGTTTCTTAAGGAGACAATATTAAAGCACTAATGAGAGTCATCAACTAAAAATTAATTAAATGAGGAAGGGTAAAGTAACATTTCACTTTGGTTTCCCAAACTTTATACTTTGTTTCTGCTTCCTGAAACTTCCAGGGGTTAAAAGTAGAAGCAGGTATGCCAGAAAAGGCATCAGTGCAACAGAACAAACTACACACCAACACCTAAAATAGTTCAGTCAAGGCATTCTCCAAACACCCCATACCTTTCTTTCCAATTCTCTGTTCATTTACTATTTCAATACTTTTCAAATGTAGAAGCTCCTGAACCGCAGAGGGAAAATGCCTATAATTTTCTCTTCGGAGTCAAGCACCTTATCATTGTTGGATGTTTCTATTTACTTTAGTCTGTTAATACAATACTGATTCAGAATCAAGGTACCAAAAGCAAGATTCTTTATAGACAGGACTTCTGCACTTATATTTTGAACGCTTTATCTGTTTCTGAAATTACGGTTTTAAACACTGCAGGCTATTTATGTTAGACTATTAAACTTGTTCAATTACCAGGCATGGTGTACTACTTTATGACATTTCAATCTTGTTGGCACAAAGAGTAGGTATTTACTGGCATCATGCACCATGAATAGTTTCTTGCCAATCACTAGGAGCTATAGATCTGCTGACCCCGCAGAACTGACATGAAAGGCTGTTTTGAAAGGAGCTGGGATTTTCCCTCACAGCTTAACTACTAAATTAAAGCAAACTAACAGAAGTATTCCATCACAAGTGGAATGAAAAGCATGAAACATGAAAATGCCTTGCTGCCTGTTTTTGCACTGCCACACATTGGAGGTGAAGAGAAATAATGGGTCTAGGCAGTTTGTTTCAAAACTATTTTGGACAGTTGCCCCTAAAATGAGTTTCCACTTTCAGACAAACATAAAAAGCACTCTTGAAGAAATGCATTAAAGAGAAAGGGGTGAGAAAACTTGAGTTCAAGTTTTATTAAAGCAATTTTCTTCCAAGTTTCAGCCTACAATGACAAACAGCCAAATTACAAAATCCCTAAAATGAAACCTACACTGGAAATGCTGACCATTCTCATTGGAGTATCAAAGAATACAAGTTGAATAAGTTCCACTCATCAAGCCTTAGACAAAAGTATAAAAATGAATATATTTTGCATTTAAATGTAAAAAGCCACTGACCATTTTTGTGACTCAAAAGTGTGTTTAATTCAAGGAATGTTCTTATGTATTTTCTGGCTCCAAATGTACATCAGTGAGCTTATCCTGTTTATTTTGCATAGCCCGTTTAATAAAATGGTCCCAGTTGAATGTTTTCAAAAAAGCTTTAAATATTCAAGGAATGCAACTTCTATTAACTTAAGTACAGCCATCATTTCTAAGAAAAGTTGCTGTGCAAGTAATAGCTATTTACTTTCAGCAACACAATCTTTGCAATATTGTGCAACAAACTGTAGGCACCTTCCCCACAGACTGATTAGCGAACAATGTGCATGTCAGCAGTCAGGGTCACGATTGTATATATTCTACATACTGTAACTAAGGCTACATCTACAATAGCACTTTTGTTGGTCAGGGGTATTTAAAAAAAAACAAAAGCACCGTTGTGGACAGGGTTATGTCGGTGAGAAAACGCTCTCCTGCCGACATAGCTACCACCGCTCATTAGGGGTGATTTAATTATGCCAACCGGAGAGCTCTCTCTCTCCTGCCATCATACAGTGCCTGCACAGGAGGTCTTACAGCAGCACAGTCGTGCCGCTGTAAGGTTCATAGTGTAGACATAGCCTAAGTGGGAGGTTAGAAGAAAAACTTCAAATGAAAATGGTGGGTTATTTTATTATATCCTCTTCAACAAAATTTAAAATAAATCCAGTAGCCAACAGCTCAATGACAAGGAAGTTTCAATGTAAGAAACAAGATATGAAAACAGTTATTGACAAAACTACGTTTTCCAAGAGGCATTACCAGGTTTTTCCTTAATTTTCTTCAGATCTTTGGATAAAAGTAAACCTGGAAGAATACTACACCACTATCTAATGGAATAAGTTTCCTGCATACTGAACCTTGATGGCTGAAGAGCTTTTAAAGTCCAAAATAAGAAATATTTAAAACTTGACACGTTTCCTATGATAGGCTATAAACATCTGCCATATGCCATCTTTTCCAATGCATTTTAAAAAACAGCTACATTTTTCATTAGATATTGGTGTTTGAGAAGTCCTTCACACACCAGAGTGCTACACAGCTTTGTCAAGAACCACTGAGTGTTTGCTTATGGGCCAAGTTGGTGCTAATGCTCTTGTATGCCTGATATCAGCCCAGAACTAGTTTTAAAAAATTAGTCCCTGGAAGAAAGATAAGTCCACACCAAACCCAGCATTCATGGTTGTCAGTCCGTTAGGAGGAGCCTTTACATGGGCATAATCAATTTACAAGAAGCCAGTGCTGCCAAACCTATCACTTTTGTGAAAGTAAAGGCCAAACCGGCCCTCATGAGATTCACCTAGGTAGATCAGCTAGGTAGTTAAAACAGCTCATTAAATGATTGTCAGAATGTATGTTAGTCACACACTGTTATTCCATTAAAAATAGTCTCACAGTAGAAACCACAATCTTACTAATTTCAGAGCAGCCAAGAGCATTTACATTAAAACAGCAAATACGAGAAAGCAAGGTTGATCTAGCTCAGGAGTAGGCAACCTATGGCACACGTGCCGAAGGCGGCACAAGCTGATTTTCCTGGCCACCAGTCCAGGGAGCTCTGTATTTTAATTTAAATTAATTTTAAATGAAGCTTCTTAAACATTTTTAAAACCTTATTTACTTTACATACAACAATAGTTTAGTTGTATATTATAGACTTATAGGAAGAAACTGTCTAAAAATGTTAAAATGTATTACTGGCACGCAAAACCTTAAATCAGAGTGAATAAATGAAGACTCTGGCACACCACTTCTGAAAGGTTGCTGACCCCTGATCTAGCTGTATACAAAGCTAGGAGGAAAAATCTTTAACTTCATACAATTTCCACTGCACAGTTAACGGAAAGTAACACTTTACTGAAGGAGCTACTATTCCAGGAGATTATGCCCTTTAAGGGTATTTATTTATTAAGAACAAGAGTGTTTATTACTTGCATTGGACAGTACTTTCATTCTTCACCTAAACAAGAGGCCTTTACAAACATGCTAAATATTCTTGGGTGACTTCACTGTTCTCAGTGTGAACTGTTACAGTTTCTTTTTGAAGATTTATATACAAAAACCAAGTGTATATCAAAACTGAAGTAAATATTGAAAACTTCCCTCTAACCCATATCCTACTCAAAGCCATTATTGCCTCCACAATAGAAAAAGATTAAAAAATGGACATTGACTAACCTGTAAAACCCAATCCTAGTCTCCTCCAGATATGACTAGCAAAAGACTGACCCCAACACTGAATCATTAAGACGGTTTCATTTTTTCAAAGGAAAAGGATTTTCTTTTTTGTAAGTAACACAAGCAGTCAGACTTTGTTAGAGGTAACCAACACAGCTTCTGTGAACATGCTATTTTGACTCAAGCATATGTACAACAGCAGCAGAGAACTTAAGCTTGTCTGTACTGAAATACCTTCACAGGAGCTTTAGAAAAGACTAGTTGAATCTTGATAGCAGAGTTTTAATTTAAAGAAAAAAAAAAAGGCTTAAAGATTATCTACTTAGATGACCTTGTCAATGATTTCCTCCTCAAAGGAAGGTAGATACAATCCTTTAAAAAATCCATTTGAATACCTATACACTGATGGTCGTTAGTCCAGGCATCATACTTCAAGGCAATCAAAACAAGTAGTTTTCCTAGGGGGCTAGGCTATAACAAGTTAGCCCCTTATGAAAACTACATTTAATTAAACTGATCATGAATGACTTATTTGGTTTTTAATGCTGATTGATAGTTACAGTTATTATAAGTTTAGTATTGTTAGGGTTTTCAAAGCCTCGGTATACATTTTTATGAATCCAAATAAAACAATATATATTTAAAATTACTATACTTTGCATGAGGAGAAAACTATCCCTTCATACTGAAATCAACAAGAACAGTTGTAGCTGGTATAGTTAAAAAATAAGCCAAAGCCTGCTAAAATAGATGCCCAGTGATTGTATTTTTGTCATAAATTTGTGCTTTCCTGCTCTAGAAGTTTCAATGCAAGTTCAAAATTTTCATCGGAAAGTTTTATTTTCACAGGTATGAAATATATATAGAAGAGAATGATGACCCTAATCTTGAAGTCAGCTTATTACTAATGACATTTCCATCCCAGTAGAAGGGTACAGTGCAGCAAGTGAAGATCTCAAACACATTTGACTAGAATTTTCTGATGTGGTGCAAATATTATTCATATGTAAATAAGTTTTCATTTTAGAACAACTATGGTAATAAACATGCCTTTTAGCTCTCCTTTAATATGCTTGACCCTACTAAAAAACACTTCCAATAAGTCAGTGTATAGTTCTTAATACAGCCTGCAAAATCAGAAGACAATCATCTCTTTGGAGCAATGATGCCTTAAGAGTAGTATAATATTAAAAACATCCAGAGTGTATAAAACCAAAGACACTAAAATCAGAACATAACTCCACCTGTCCAATAAATATAATTTAATAAGCACACAACTAAAATGCACTAACATTAAAAAACTTAAATCTTCACTCCTGTAGTGAACTCGTGTTCATCCTCCCATTTCCCCTCCTGCAGATATTTTTGTAAAAGGGTATGATCCAACCCATAGGGTCCAAACTGTGTTGGGCACTCAAACAAAAAGGGACACAGAGACACTGTGTCCGCTTGCAAGGAAAAGAAACGAACTGGAAACACAAAAATGTATACATTGTTTTATAGTAAGATGTTTAATGGCATAATTTGACCTACAGAATCTTCTCTGCCGCTGATAATGCGCAAGAAAGACCCCATCTGATTCTGCAGGACTAGGAGTCAGAAAAATATTCTCCTGTTTGAAAACTGAGATTATCTGATGAAAAGTACTTGAACCTGAATAGCAAATCCCAGAATGACATTTTAAAAATCATTTTCCTTCAAACAATCCTATATCTTTGTCATTTCCTGAACTGACCAACTGTACTCCCAAATACAAGCTTTAAATTAAAAAAAGTGTTTCTAGCCCTCATGAAATAAACATTACACACAAAAGAACAAGCAGCAGAGCAATACTGTCCCAAAGTCTCCAGTAAAATAGCTAAGATACATAAATTGGTCCTATTCATCACAATGCTATGTTAATTTAGAAGCCTCATGATGACATCCAATTTAACTCTCAACATTGTTTGTTTCAGAAACACCTGCTCAAGTGTTTATCCTGCAATCTGAAACTGCTTTCCACTCCCTCCTAGTTATCAACAGCCTCATTTGTCCTTCACCCACTTGCCAACCCACTTGCTTCCCCTCACCTTGACAACTTCTGCAATGCATGGCCAATACAAGTTTCTCATACTGAAAACTGAAAATGTGAGGACAATGCAGACTACATTACATTTATCAAAATAAATATCCTTGATGCTATACTGGGTATATTCTTTATCATTTTATTAAAACTTTAAATTAAGCTGGAACAGAATCTAAGGACCTAGCTGCAAAATTCAGATTAAGTTTGTCATGGAATAATAGAAGATTTGTCTACACAGAAACACACATTAAAACTTCAGCTGATTTATAGCTTCCCTACTTCTCAATTAACTCCTTGTTATCAAAGGGCACTCCCTGGATGCCAACCCAGATTGATTCCATCCCACACAAATCTCTCTCGCTTTATTGTGGTAAAGTGCTGACATATTGCACCAAGAAACTGATGCTAGGGGAGGGCAAATCAAACACCCAAGCCTCAGCTCATGACACAACAGTTCTGATCTACTCCGGGCTTTCCAAGAATAGGAAACAGAGAATTTCAGAGGCGCACCCCACTCCTTCCTCCAACTGAAGCTGTCGGCGAGCAAAGAGAAACTGCCTGAGTCCCAGAGAGACAAATGGGGAGAAAGGAAGGACAACCACCCCGTCATTGCCCTAAGAGCAACCTGCCGCTCGGGGAAGGCCTGTGCTGGGAACCAGACACGGGGCTCAAACCCAGGGGCGATCCCACCGTGGGGGGCTATAGCGAGCCTGGGAGAGCTCGGCTCGCCTCGGACCCCCCACCCCCACCCCGAGCTCGGGTCAGAACCGGAGCTTCCAGCCCATTCTGCTCCAAATAGGTAGCGTGAGGGACAAGCCCTTCGCCCCCCGGACCCCCGCCTCGCTACAGCCAGCGGGACTCACCGGGTGCTGCGGCGGCCGCCCTCCTCCTGCAGCTCGGCCAGGCGGATCTCGGCCCGCCCCAGGAACTTGTCGAGGCCGAGCAGGGCGCGGTGGAGCACGGTGAGCTGCAGGGCCGGCTCGCCGCCGTGGCCGGGCCGGCGGGGGGGCAGCTCGAAGGTGGCCTCCTCCCGCCAGACGGGCGAGCCCAGGCAGCGCTCCGACACCGAGGTGGCGAACTTCTCCTTGCCCAGCGCCATCAGCGCGTAGGCGTCGCTGCCGCCGCCGGCCCCCTTGGCCTTGGGCCGCAGCCCCCGGGCCCGCAGCACCGTTACCTGCACATGGGTGGGGGCCCAGCGCGGCGGAGAGTCCGACAGCGACATCTCGACCGACCGATTGCTGAGCTGGGACTGGCCCGGCCGGGGAGTGCGCGCGGCAAAGCTCGCGAGAGCCGGGGCTGGCTCGCGCCGCTGGAGGGGCAGGTGTGTGGGGGCGGGGCACAGGCTCCGTGTGGGGGGAAATGGGCGTGTCCAGATGGAAGGGGCGGAGCCAGCCGAGATGGGGCGAGCGGCCTGGCTGCCTGAGTCCCAGTTCCAATCAGCGCCCGCCAGCCGTCTCCAGCAGTCACTGTCTGCGCCCCTGGGTGTGTGCAGCGCGATGGTGCCAGGGGTTGCCCTGCCGAGTGGGGCCTCTGGGTACCACTGCCACAGTCAGCAACGCTAACCATAGTAACCACTGTCCCCTTAGACCAGTGCCAAGTGTCCCCGTCAAACAGCGGCCCCACAACTGCCCCCTTCAAACAGCCGCCACCAACTGCCCCTTTCAAACAGCCACCCCACAACTGTGCTGGCCGTGCAAACAGCTGCCCCCCAACTGCCCCGTCAAATAGTGGCCCACAACTGTCCCGGGCATGCAAACAGCCACCCTCCAACTGACCCCTTCAAACAGCCGCCACCAACTGTCCACTTCAAACAGCCGCCGCGCAACTGCCCCCTTCAAACAGTCACCACCAACTGTCCCAGCCATGCAAACAGCCGCCCTCCAACTACTCCCTTCAAACAGCCACACTCCAACTGTCCCCTTCAAACAGCTGCCCCCCAACTGCTCCAGCCATGCAAACAGCCACCCTCCAACTGCCCTGGATATGCGAACAGCCGCCCCCCAACTGTCCCCTTCAAACAGCCGCCCCACAACTGCCCTGGCCATATGAATAGCCACCCCCGAACTGTCCCCTTCAATCCATTCCTATGGGAACAGCATCATGTCATAGAACAAGTGGCCAGGATATACAGGGGAGAGAGGTGGTGACATTTATTTGGCAGTACTTCTGAATAATCATGTGTACAGTATTGTAACTTTGAACTTTGTGATTATATCAGTCACAAACAGGTTCTCACCCTCAACATATCCGAATATGCTTTCTGATTGCTTAGTTTTATCCAAGAAAAAGCTGCAAATATAGGTGTGAAGTATGAGATTTACAGTTTCTACGAGCTTCTTTCCTTCGGCATGTGCTTTTGTCTCTGACCTTCCCCTTTTCAGTAATTGACAGTTTTACACCAGGATGCCTTGTTCTTCCTAGAGAAGAGAAGAATGAGAAGGTGGAGAATGTGGTTTTGTTACATTCTGTAGTTTCGGTGTTTGGCTCATACCAATGTAATGCTTTCGGGGTGTGGTGCTTTTTATGTGAGGAATGCATCAGACAGGTTACTCATTCACACAAGTTAGTAAACAATGATCTCACCTGTTTCCTTAACATCAGTTCCCCAATAAGAACCCTCTGTAGTCACTCCTTGCACATGCTCACAGACCGAGTGCACTGAGACCTACACTGAGAAGATTAATAGAGTATTAAAAACAGGAACTTTACCTCTACTAAGGCTCGTGATGTTCCTAAGGCCAATGCAGGAGTAAATGTTTAGAACATTTCCCTAATATAGACAAAGCTTCAGCTACTCACTTTTCACTCTCTTGACTCTTGTGATATCACCATTTCACTGGGTCTCCATCGGGGCCTTCGGGATAGATATGACCTGCATTCCTTTGTAAAAAAACAGCTTTTTGAGGGGAAAAGGCAATTTAGGAATTCTCAATACATCACAAAAATAAACCACTCAGTCTAGCTGCAGCTCACCCTTAATGACTCATGTTAACACTTCCTGGAGATTCACCTTCCCTCATCCTGGAACTTCTATCCTCAATGCTTATGTTTACATTGCCATCCAAATCATTAGGCCTTCAATAATTTTCCCTTGGGGATCTGTGTGACCAGTTAAAGAGGAATGCTAGGAGCCACTCCTAATGCAAATAGGCTCATGACCCACGAGTCAAGTGTCTGTGTTCTCCATGTGACACCAGACATAAATAGAATGCAGAACTGAAATCATAAACACACATATGGGGAAAAAAATAAATTTACCGTCATAGCAGAGACCAAGTATGGAAGTTGTCAGCTTAATGCTGAATGCTGTAGCACATTATAATCAAAGGAATATGGGGTTATGAGAGCAGCTGTTTTACAACCTTAGCTATAGCAAATGCGATTAGACCCTGGCTACTTAGATAGTTTATATTAGATGGCCAATGTGTAATGATACACAATATACAATTGACAATAGACAATTGACAATGTGGAGGCAGCATCCATATGCTGTGCCAGATGATAAATTGCACAGCTATGTAACATATTAATTTATCACACCTTTGACAACCTCACTGCCCTCTGCCCATTGATCTATTGACTCATTCCAACATTCCAAACACCCAGCATCAAACCGTCACCATTTTTAAAAAAAAGGCAACCTATTGGAGAAATGCCTCCTCCTTTTCTCCCCAAATGTGGAATTTCACCCCATATTTCACCAGCCTAAAGTCCAGAGGAAAAGAGTTATTCTTGAGCCCATGACAGGTGCTTTACACATAAAAATGTCAGTTTTAAAGTCCACTATCTCATGGTCTTAGGAGGCTATAAGCAGGTGCTCTGTCTCACTGGAGAGACTAAATGCCCCAATAGCGACTATGTGGGTGAAACCATACAATCACTACACTCTTGAGCTCAACAGGAAAGCGATCGCTCTATATCTGACCTATCAGTCCTCATCTCAAAGGAAATCTATACGACACTTTCCAAAGATGAACCTGGGAGCTTAAATTCATAACTTTACTAGATCCTAAAAATCATGGCGTGAATAGTGACACTGGATTTATGGCTTATTACAACCATCTATAACTCACTAACAACACTCTTCTCTCCTCCCCTCCCCTTCCCCCTGCTGCCTCCCTCCTTTTCTCCCTATTACTGGAGGGGTGTTAATGAGCCACTTCACCTTGAATGGTCCCTTAAAATATGTCTTAACTACTTATGTTAAACAATCTCTTTAACACCAGCAGCAGCAGCAGCACAGAAGTAAAGATGGCATAATATGGTATTGGCACCCTTCTGCACTGCTGCCTTCAGAGCTGGGCCCTCAGTTAGCAGCCGCCACTCTCCGGCCGCTCAGCTCGGAAGGCAGCACAGAAGTAAGGGTGGCAATACGGTGACCCCCTAAAATAACCTTGCGTCCCCTCCCCCAACTCCCTTTTGGGTCAGGACCCCCAATTTGAGAAATGCTGGTCTCCCCTGTGAAATCTATATAGTATAGGGTTAAAGCACACAACACCAGATTTCACGGGAGGGAGACCAGATTTCACGGTCCGTGATGCGTTTATCATGACCGTGAATTTGGTAGTGCAGTATCTGAGAGTGGGGTGAAGATTTGGGACAAGCCGCTCAATTCACTCAAGGCTTCCCTTCTCGGAGTTGTGAGTAATGCACTCCATCCAAACTCATGCTGGTGAATCCTTTGTACCACATCAGCATGTAAACCGTGTGTGTGTGTGTGTATGCCCCAGCACGCACACATGTACATGTACGCCAATGAGCTGAGCCCTTTGGAAAAGCTGTCCCTCAGTGTCCCAATGGGAGGAGCTGAGTGCTGAGAACTTCAGGAAATATTTAAAGGCCTAAACGGGAACTGTGCAAAAATCTGGCCCCACATAAGCACTTGTACTAGTGTATTAATGACAGATGGTCTCTGTGTTGTTGGAGGGGCTGCCATGGGGCATAAGAGGTGTGTGTTTTCTTCAGAGTTGCTGCAAACACCTGCAATATATGGTGCCATGCTTGAGGGCTCTCACAGAGTGCTGACCTACTGCAATTAGACACCATTATCTAGAGCCGGGGTTCTCAACCTTTTTCTTTCTGAGCCACCCCCTCCCCCCAACATGCTATAAAAACTCCACGGCCCACCTGCGCCATAACAACTGTTTTTCTGCATATAAAAGCCGGGGCTGGTGTTAGGGGGTAGCAAGCCAGGCAATTACCTGGGGCCCCATGCTACAGGGGGCTCCACAAAGCAAAGTTGCTCAGGCTTCGGCTTCAGCCCCGGATTGCGGGACTCGGAGCCCCGGGTTTTAGCCCTGTGCGGCAGGGCTTCAGCTCACAGCCCGCCAGGAGCCCCAGATCCCTGGTTGAGAACTACTGACCTAGAGAGCTTGGAAATATACCTCAGTGGTTTGGTGGAAGCTGTGAGAACATCCCAGGCCTCAGACTTACATCTCTCTAAGGGCTGGTCTACACTAGGAACTTACATCAGTATAGATATATCTTTTCTGAGTGTGAAAAATCCACATCCCTGAGAGACACAGCTATACCAAACTACCTCCCCAGTGTAGACAGCGCTTGGTCTACAGAAGAATTCTTCTGTCAATGTAGCTACCACGTCTTGGGGATATAAATTACCTACGCCGACAGGAGAACCCCTCCCATCAGCATAGGTAGTGTCTACACTGAAGCGCTACCAGGGCACAGCTGCAGCTGCACTGCTGTAGCATTTAAGGGTAGACGCTACAATTGTTCTGAGCACAAACTCTGGTGTCTGCTAATTCAATACAGTTTACACTGCCCTCTCTCTCTGTCTGTCTTTGTCTTTTTCCAACTGTAAACCTGGGCTTTACCTCTCAGGGAGCTGGGAGGCTTGATTATGTTTATGAGGTGCTTTGAAGATGTAAAGCATTCCATAAGGACTAGATACGTACTAGTGTTATTCAGTCTCCTTGCCCCAGGAAAAATACTCATTCTCCTTTTAAACTAATCCCACAAGAAAAATAGAATACCTGCTTTCCAACACCTCTGTGATAATTTTTGTGAAATCTGTAGGTGATTCACAGTAGCCCGTCCTGGCTAGTCACCCCCATCCGCTATGGTCACCAGTGCCACTGTCTCATCCTCTCTCGTTGCACGCCTGTGCACTGGATTAGCTATGTTTCACCTTTTATAGCCATGGCTCTGTGACACTTACAGTTTAGGCTATACTCAGTTTTTCCCAACTCTAGGCATGGATCAAGTATGGGAGACCTCAGCATGAGGCAAAACAAGTCTAGCATTGATACTTGCAAAATTAAAATATGTGCAGCTGGGTTAGTGAAAGCCTTCACTGTAACACACTGCACACTGTCACATCTCTTTAGAGGTAGCCTGGTTTATAGGCCGGACTTTAAACTGAAAGGGTTTTATTATTTATGAGCCCATTTTACAGTAGCTAGGCCAGGTGTGGATAAATGTCCCTGTTAGACAATTAATTAGGGGAAGAGGCTGCAGCCTGCACCTCTGAACAAGCAAAAGGGGCATTTAGTACCCATTGCTTGTGTAATTGCATATTTCGTTTTCCTTCTGCAGTTCCTCTAAATGAGCAGTGTCTTGTAATTGTGTGCTAAACAACAGCACCCCCTTCTGCCATGCAGTTCATATTAACTCCGTTGTTTTAAAATGTTGGAACTATTAGAATTTGATTTTTTATTTTTATTTTTTGCTTTAGGAACTGGCATGAGGTAAATGAAAAAATAACAAGCCTTTTCTTGTTTCCTTCCCTTTTGCCCTCTCTTTCTGGGTTGTATCAGCCAACTCTGTACCCGTGTACTTCAATAAATTCCAGATGTTCGGTAATCAGCTAATTGGAGGAAACAGATGTACAAATCATTGGCAGCAGAGGACTTTTCCTTTTGACAGGGCTGCTCCTTGCTCAGTGGCTGTAATCTGGTTAATTTTGTAGTAATGTGATATAGTAATGGGATCCCAAAGGATGAAAGTGAAAATGCACTGAATTTCAGCAGACTAAATATTGGAAGACTGTGGGAAATACTGAATGACAAATGCAGGCAAAGAAAGACTGATGAAATGTACAGTGAGGGAGAATGAGTAGCCAACTACAGGACATGTAATGTAGTAATGCATATAGCAGGAGCTGTAAAAATAAGGCCTGTGATGTTGTACCAAGAAGCACAAAGCTAAAGAAGAGCCATGTGCAGGCAACTAGGTGTAAAACAGCTGGACCAAGCAGGGCAGAGCAGGACATGAAAGACTGCAAGGTAGGAAAGTGTTAAAAACAAGAAAAGCTGATGAAGGAACAGGAGATTTCCCCTTAGGCTGCAGTAAGATATAAGGCTTTCCTCAGCACACCGGATCCCATCCAACCCCCACAAGAGTCAATAGGAATTTTCCATGTATTGTAATGGGTGCTGGAACAGGGCAAGTGACAGCCCAGGAGGAGTTAGTGGCCCAAGAGGCAAGCAGACACCATTGAAGCCTGAGAGCAGGAGGAGGTATGAAGATAAGCAGCATCAGGCCAGAGTCTCTGATCAGGAAATCTGAAAGTCTGAAGAACTCTCTAGAAAATGAGGAGCTCTGTCCCAGAATATGCGATGGTTTAAAGAACCATGTGCTGAGAGATGAAGCAGGTTAATTCAACCCCAATATTAGTGAGGAAGGAAAGATAATTCTGTGGTTGAGGAACTGGATTGGGATTCAGGAGATCAGTTCCTAGCTCCGCCACAGACTCCCTGTGTGACCCTGGACATGTGAATTACTCTCTCTGGGCCTCAGTTCCTCATCTGTAATATGGGGATAATAATCCTTCCTTTCTCTCCCACGTTATCTTGACTCTTTATCCTGTAAGCTCTTTGGGACAGGGAATATCTCTTACTATGTGTCTGTTCAGTGCCCAGCACTATTGGTTGGGGCCTATAGGTGTTACCGTAATATAAATTATAACAATAATAAGAAAGGGCAGGTCTTAACGAGGGGCCAGGAAACTACAACGCTTGTGTTGCTCCCCATCCCACCTTTGATTATATGATGAATCAATCAGACTTTAACTTCCAGGGGCATCTTCAGTGTCTGCTGTACCACACCGTGCACACCAGGGTCTCCATGGAAAAGACAATACAACCCTAGGGTATAGTATCTTGTCTGGGTCAGATCCACATGGTGGGCAGGGATGATGTGAATGCCTCCTGGCCTTGAGCTCCCATACCTGCCCCCACCGCCTCCTTACATACCCTGGAACCATGGAGTATCTGGAGGGAGCTGAGGGGATCAGGCAGCTCCTCTTTCTGTGTGAGAGGGGAGAAATCCATGTGCATACGGTCGTTGGTCTATCTCTCTAGGTAGATGCATAGCCCTGGTCGCATCTGAGGTTTTAGGGGCGGTCCCCTCCGTGCACAGATCGGGTGGGTACAATCCCCCTTCCCCTCCTTCTCTTTGGTTATAGATATTTCTTCCCAGATACATTAGCATACAGTTTACAAGCTGAATCTCACTTTGTCATTATGTGCCCATATTTCCAAACTCTCTGGGACCCTTTGGATTATTTCTGTGTCTTTACCAGCATTTGCAACTTCTTTCAATGTGACAGTCTCTGTGAATTTTCCTACCGTGCAGGCAGTTTACGTTCTCCTTCAGCTCATGAATGATCAGATTTCATGTTCAAAGTAACAAACAGAATGGCAGAGAAACCCACAGGGTCTCCCTGGGATTTAGAAAAGGAGTAGAGTAGAGTACAGCATCACAAAGGGCTGATGTCCCAGATGGGAGAGTAGGATGTAGCCATGTGAGTGCCTAAAGAACTGGCTTTCAAGAGAGTTTTTGAGTGAAATTCACCCAGTGCCAAGGGCCAGTTCAAGGTCTATGCACTATTTTCACTGGTTTAAGTGGTGTATAGGCCTCATGATGGGCCTTCTGGACAGGAGTAAAATTGCACCTGAGGAAGGATTGAGGGAAATTTGGAAGAGCTGCAGGGATCAGGAAGCCTGATATTGTTTGCTTTATACAGTGTATAGTTAGCTGGAACATGAAATGCACGAGGCAATGGAATTTGCTGATGATACAAAAGTAAGGAAGGCAGCAGTCAGTACAAATGAGGAGGGCAACACACGTCCAAATGGGCTAACCACTAGAGACAGCGTCTTACGTGCACAGAGAAATGTTCATGCACACGGAGCCGCAGCACTGTCTGGAGAGATTTGATGCAGGATAAAACTTTAAACCCTTCAGTAAACAAAGCTTAAGAGTGGGAGGAAAAAAGGCAAGTGGATTTCTGGGCAATGGTTCTAGCAGAGCACAACAATAGCCTAGTGATGGATCCACATGTAAAATATTAGTACGGTATGTGAGCATTCCCTCCAGGTTGGGAGGCGAGTTAGGTGCTCCTGAGGTAGACAGTAATGAGGTAATAAGCTTCAACACAGGAGTGGATAAGACCTCCACTTTATGGTACTTCATGTGGAAAACCCAGGGTGCTTTAAGAGCTGCTGAAATAGAGAGACTGCAATATGGAGGTTTCAGAGTAGCAGCCGTGTTAGTCTGTATCCGCAAAAAGAAGAACAGGAGTACTTGTGGCACCTTAGAGACTAACAAATTTATTAGAGCATAAGCTTTCGTGGACTACAGCCCACTTCTTCGGATGCAATATGGAGAACGGCTTCGGAAGGCAACATGTGACTCACAGCAATGAGCCTTTTTTATCCCCTTGCTCCCCAGCACTGGGTGCCTAGGTTTTTCTGAGAGAGAGAGAGTTGCAGTTGCCCTGATTTTCTCTAGCATGCTTTCAGCACTGAGCAGCCCAGCCACTCTCCCACCTAGATTGCTACTGCTATCACTGGGGCGTGAAAAACATTCAGAACCCCACCAACAGGCACCCCAGTGTGACAGGCGGTGCAATGAGAGGGCAGAGAGAGAACTCTCCAAAACCAAACCGGAGCTCAGGGAGGGCTGGTACCTTCGGAAGGAGATCCACTCTGTGTGCCTATTGAGTCTGAATGAGTCATGAAAACAACAAGGAGTCCAGTGGCACCTTAAAGACTAACAGATTTATTTGGGCATAAGCTTTCGTGGGTAAAAAATCCACTTCTTCAGCTGAATGGAGATGACTCCTTGCTGTTTTTGTGGATACCAACTAACACGGCTACCCTTCTGATAATGAGTCATGCGTTAAACTCCTCTCCCAGGCAATCAGAGCAGTGTTTACAAGAGGTCATTGAGATAAGGACGTGGGGGGAGGGGGGGTGGTTGCTATAAATTCATGTAGGGACCAGAAAAGAAAAACTGAACACGCACAAGAGAAAATCTGTGATGGTCAGTGAGGGCAGAGGGATGGGGAGCAGAAATGCCCCTTGTTGAGGGAAACAGGCAGAGCATGGGGTTGCTGTGGCACTAGGGGGAGGGAGCTCTATTCCCTCCTGCAGCTATCTCAGTCTCTTTAGAGCTCAGGAACTGAGAAAGCCCACAGCCGCTCCATATCTATCATTGGAATTTATTAAGCAACAAAATGAGTTTCAAGGGGGAGTGATTGCTTTGATGTTCTGTCAGATCTTCCTCCTCCTGCATCCTGTTCTCTGCAAGGATTTGCAGAAGAAAGAAAGTGGGACAGATCCTGCCAGGTGGAAAGCCCCTTGTGAGAGGTTCTGAGCACCTCGCTTGATGTGAGCGGGAGCTGAAGATGCTCAGCACCACTCAGAGGCCAGCAGCACCTCACAGGATGGGGCCATGGGAGAGCTGAGTGGGACCCTCTCCTGCTAAGCTCTGGAGATGGGCTCCAGCATTTCCTGCTTCCTGATAAAGGAGGCACATTCCTCTTTTCCGAGGCTGCAGTTCCTCTGGCGCTTGTTTCCTTTTAAGAATAAATTCCCTTCTCCTATCCTGAGACTGTTTAAAATACACCCCAGGGAGAATGACTGGCTTTCAGGAGTTACTCTGACATTTTCAAGCAAAATGATTTATTGATGCATTTTTAAACAATTCTTTGCCAAAAAAAAGAGCCGCACTGAATTCTCCACAAAGAACTCTGCCCTTCTCCATTCTCTGCTGCTCAGACTTAGAATTTCTTCTGCTTCTTTTCCTCCCTCCCTCCTCTTTCTTCTGCTTCCTCCTCCTTCTCATAAATGGGAAATGAAGTATGTAAGAAACACATTGATTCTGCTGCATCCTTGCCAGTATCCTACAGGCTGGCACAAGCCTGGAAGGAATTTGGTCTGTCCAAATCGTGACTGACACTGAGATCCACGCAGGCATCTTGTCAGGGTCCTATGGGCCACATCAACTCTGCATATGCATTTATCAAATCAAAATACATGCATACAGTGTAGCCACCGCATTGGCTTGGCTTTGTCACATCAAAGCAGTAGAAATCTGCATCTGATCTCCCCAGCCTTCACCCTGAAGTTACACAGAGTGGGGCAACAAGGGGTCGCATTTTGGGACCCTACAGAACACAATCTGGGCAGTGCCCCTAAGGGTGCTGCTACTGAGCTCCCACTGGGCCTGGCGTTGCAGGGGCTAACGTGGAGTTCCTCAACAGGGAGCTCTCTGAGGCCAGTGTATGTCTTTTATGGGTGGTAGGTGATTAGCTGTTAGGTAGCTGGGTGACTGGGCAGATTCACAGTGCCCTTTGGCTGGGTGACACGAGTGTCAGCCTGCTGCAGCCCTTTGTCAAAGGGGATTATCAGGGCTGATTCCAGAAAGGAGAGAGGCCACAACGTAACATCACAAAATCCCCATGGTACCAATGTACCTCCCTGCCCCAAAATCCTCTAGCTGCACTAAGGCCTGGAGAGAGGCAATGGGGTGAAGTAGTGAAACCCTTTCCAGGCCAGCTTCTGAATGTGGCTAGTAGCAGAGAGAAGGTGGGAAATCCAGGTCCAGGACCCCTCACTGGGCCCTGGAATAAAGGCACAGGAAGAGGAGGGGAAAGAGGGAGAAGGAAATGGAACAGGGACTACATAAGAGGCTTTTCACCCACCCAGCATCTCCTTCCTCACTCATTGCATAGACATTTCCCCATGGCTGAACACTCATATCCCAATGTTGGTTGGGCACGTAACCCTCCTGTGAGATAGGGAAGTCTTATTAGCCACATCTGAGGCCCAGAGAGGTGCAGTGACTAGGCCAAGGCCACAGAGTAGCAAAGCTGGGAACAGAACCCAGGAGTCCTGACTGTTAGTCCTGTTCTATAGCCATTGGGAAACATCCTCCCCTTCCTCCCATATCCAGATCCACTGATGTCTGGATGAAAACAGACCTCTCTTTGATGGAGTCATCATGAGAAAAAAGAATCTCAAGTCTCTGGTACTGCTTTATTAGGCATCAAACACATCGCTCAGCGAACAGCAGGTGAGGGATGAAATCATTAGAATCATGTCAGTTACACGTCACTAGGATCTCACTCACTGCAGTTCTTTTCCCAGCAGGCATCAGGGCTGCAGCATCTGCACTTTGGAAAAGAAAATCGCCTCTAAGCTCAGCATTTGAGAGAGGAATCTTGAAGTTATTCCTTTATATTTTTTGTACTATTACAACAAACCTCATTCTGAGATATGCAAGAAAGAAAGAAAGAGTTTTGTATTAGACACAGGAATGCTTTGACAAGGTTACATTGCAACCCCAAACACTGGTGCATATACTTCACTGTCCCAAGCTTCTGTTTGACTTAAGCAGCCCCTCCCATGGCCAAACAAATCATTCTTCTGTTAAAAATAAAAAATAAAATAATAAAAAGAAAGAGAGAAAGAAAGAAAGAAAGAAAACTATGCACAATAAGTCAGCCTTTCACGCCCGCTGAATGGAGGAGCAGTTCCTATTTAACTCAATCGGGAGAGGTGGGGGTTGTGCACCCATATATGAAGGGCTGAATATGGTGCAGTATTTGTTCACATATACCCACCCTCCCATCACCATTAGACACAAATCCACTTTTCCCCAGGCTATTGCCCTGAAGTCATGCTGCTTTGTGCTGTGATAGTGTCATATCCAACAAGGCAAGCAGGCTGTACAAACATAGGAACTGCCAGACTGGACCAGACCTGAGATCCAGCTAGTCCACAATCTTGTCTGCCACAGTGGACAATACTAGACGCTTCTGAGGAAAGTGTAAACCCCCACAATGGACAGTTATGTAGTACAGTCCCCCTGGGAAAATGTCTTCCTGACCCTCTGCAGTTAGTGCTTGGCTTACGCATGACGGTGTGTATCCCTTTGATATTTTGGTCCTGTCTAGTGTTGTGGGTATCCTTATTCTGAAATCTCCTATGTTCTGTACCTCAAAGATCCCTTGTGATGGTGCGTTCCCCAGACTGATCGTGCTTTGGGTTAAAAAGCACTTCTGCTTCTTAAAGTTCAGTTCTTGGATGGGTGACATCTGGGGACCATGCAGATGTGGGAGATACCCTGTGCTCTTTCCTCTGAGTGAGTACTGAGCTTCATCACGTTCTAAAGGACATGATACTGCTGGAGCACATGAGGCAGAAATCTGAGGATCCCATGATTTGCACACATTAAAGACCGGGTGGCACTTTTTGCAAGAGCTAGGGAACATTCTACTTCTGTAATTTAAAATCCCAAACTCCCATTGCAATACAGCATCATTCACTTCACGTCCCGGAACTCTGGTGCAATGTGATTGGCTGCTGTTAAACACTTAAATAGTCATAGCCTTCCACCTGCGAGGAGCTGATTCTTGTGTGTATCAGTTTGGGATGCAAAAGGTGAGAGGAATGCGAGACCGTCAGAAAGCAGAGAATCCAGGTTCCGGGCCTCAGAGCATCACACTCACAGCTACGCAGTTGTTAGTGGGGATGATTTTCTGCTTGAAGGTGAACATCTTCTTCAGCTCACTGCGGAAGCGGTCATGCAACCAGGCGTAGAGGAAGGGGTTGCAGCAGGAGGAGCTCATGGCGAACCAGTGGCAGAGCAGCTGGATGAGCAGGAAGTAGTGCTTGTTGATGAGATTGATGTCTATGTCACGAATTATGTTGAAGACGTGGATGGGGAGCCAGCAGATCCCAAAAGCAGCCACCACCAGCACGATGAGACGGAAGATCTTCCTCTTCCTCACCCGGTCGAACTCTGCCTGGTTTTGTGTTGGGTGACCGGGCACCACACGGTTCTTCAGCTTGACTGTGATACAGATGTACGAGAGGGAGACAGCTGAGAGGGGCAGGATGTAGGTGATGATCAGGGTGCTATAGGCATAGGCCAGGCGCTCCTTCTCCTCCTCCATCCAGAACTCCTCGCAGATGGCAAAGCCCTCCTTCTGGAACTCCACGTGATACGTGTGGGCGATGGCAGGGGCCACCAGTGCACAGGACAGCAACCAGATTCCACCCACCACATACACACAGGTGGTGACTGAGATGCGCTTCTTCAGCGGGTGCACCGTGGCATAGTACCTGGAAAGAGAGGGAGAGGGAATGAGTGTGGGTGCTTTCTCTTAAATGGCGTTATCCCTGTAGCTCATGTATCTCACCAGTCAGGGCGTGCTCCTGGCGTGTGTGCGTGTATCAAGACTCAAATAAGGCCTCAGCATGTATAGGAAGCATCTCACCCTGAGGGGTCATGAGGGGTCCTCCTGACTGAGCTGGGGGAGGAGTCAAGCTGAGCTCACATTGCTTTTTGAAGAACTTATTGTTTGCGCTGAACCTGACAGACATTGAAACTAGCGTTTGGGTCCATGGGTAGAGGATGGTGGAGCTGGAGCAGTAAACAAATGCGCCAGTGACCAACTGCATGAACAGAGTGGTCACTACCAGCTACACAGCCCCCTGCCGAGCTGCCAGAGGGTGAGACTCCTCCACAATTATATATACTGAGTAACGGTTACCTAAATTAGCCGCTAGAGACCGTTTTACATTAACTGCACATGTTCGGCTGCTGTCCTTGTGTTCATGTATTTACAACAGTGGAGATGCTGTTTTAACTGCACTCTCTCTCTGCCCCACCTTTGAAAGCTATAACTGCTCTTCAGGGCCGGCTTTAGGCCGATTCCCCCGCCTAAGAGGGCCCCTCGCCCAGCCGGAGCACGGTAAGCTCCGCTACCCCAGCCGGAGCCCCGCAACCCCGGCCAGAGCGCGGCAACTTCGCGGCCCCGCAACCCCGGCCGGAGTGCAGCAAGCCCCGCGACCCCGATCCCCCGGCCGGAGCGTGGCAAGCCCCGCGGCCCCGCTACCCCGGCCGGAGCGTGGCAAGCCCCGCGGCCCCGATCCCCCAGCCTGAGCGCGGCAAATCCCCCGGCCCAGCTCCCCCGGCCGGAGCGCGGGAAGTCCCGCGTCCCCGCTCCCCCGGCCGGAGCGCGGCAAAGTGCTCTTCATTTTCATCCAAGCCCCGGTCCAGGTGTTTCAGTGTCAGGATGGGGTTGAAGTTTCTCCGCAGAGGGCTAAACCCCTCTCCAAGCAGACAGCTAGTGCTATGCATCCCTGAAATCCTCCGGATACGGCTCAAGTGGGCGCCACAGGGTGCCTAGGGCTTGTGCTGGCTCCTCTGCACAGGACGGTGCTTCACCCACAATTAATGCACAGGGAATCCACTCTGTAAGAGAACAAAGAACGCTGCCCCCTACTGAACTGTGGAGTCACTGATGGAAAGATCTCATCTGCTGGTGACTACTACAGAGGACTATCTTTCGGTGTATGGTTTCAGAGGCACAGCTCCCATCATTGTTAATGAATCCTGGGGCGCTGTACCACAAAGTTATGTCTACTGTATATTTGATCAGCTTCATCGACATTACCTGGGTTGGAGGAATGACAGAGGAAAAGGAAAGGCCAGACAGTATAGGATACAGGTATCAAAGGGTACAGAGATGCCCAGGTGGTTTCTCCTATTTACCTCATCCCAGGATACAAGAACAAAAGGGCACTTGCTGAAATTAGAAGGTTAAACATTAAATTACATTTTAAAAAGCATCAAGTTTCTACACTGATGAAAGGAGAGAGTAGTTCATACATTCTGTAGTTAACCTTTGGAACTCACCATCACAGTATATAACTGAGGCAAAGAGTGAGTGCAGTAAGAACAGAATCTGCCAGTTGCACTAGCTAAGGTAAAATTACAAGGACTATCAACCAGGTTTCAGGGTCTAAAGTGATCACTTGATGGTGTAATAAAGCCATTTCCTGCCATAATCAGGGCTGGCGCAACCCATTAGGCGACCTAGGCAGTCGCCTAGGGCACTACAATTTGGGGGGCGGCGACCGCAGCGGTATTTCGGCAGCGGGACCTTCTGCCACCTCTGTGGGGGGCGGCAGTTTGGGGCGGGACGTTCCGCCGCCTAGGGCGGCAGAAAAGCTGGCAGCGCTCCTGGCCATAATGTATATATATAGTACTGCTCAGTTGGGGAGAACTACATCTCCTGACGCATCCAGCACTGACAACCATCAGAGACAAGCTATCAGACTCAGTGGGCCCTTGCTCTGTTCTAGTCCTACACTAGTGCCACTAGTTACAATCCCTAAAGCTTCCGGTAGTCCTTAATCGATACAACTCCACATAACCAAGGGGAATCAGCAGCCATCAGCTCAGCAGCAGCAGCAGCAGCAAATTCCAGGGCCGAGCACAAAAGCTACAAAAGAGGTTTTCCCCTCAGTTGCAAAGCTGTCATTTTCGAGTTAGTCAAACATTTAATGGCTGCTTTTTCTTATTTCACTAACATTACATTTCTATTGCATTAAATTAAGCAAAAAGGCCTCACGTGAGGTGCCAAATCTGCAGGAAATGATACCCTTCCAGCGCAGAAAAGCCTCTAGTCCCTAAGAGCTGTAATTATCCCAGCAGAGACACAGGCACAGAATTAACCCCTAGGAACAGCTTTTATCGTGGAAGAATGAAATAATAGAGGCTTTTATTTTCCCCATCCTGAGGCCTTGTGTTAAACAGTGGGTGCCTTCAGTTGTCTCCAGAAACACCCGGCCTATCAGAAGGCTCCTGATCAACCTCCCAAGCAGCCCTTTGTATGAAGTTACTCTGAATTATACTTGGGAGCTTCAGGCAGCATTTTTAAAAAGACTAAAAACAAAAAAAATCACCTAATTAATCTCTTTTCTCCTCCTTCACTATGTGCATTGTACTCATTTCCTCACTATTTCTTATGATCAAAGACTCGTAAGAGCTAAGCCTCCTGCCAGCCATTTTAAGTGAGTAAAATGTGGTTTTATGTAGCACCTTTCACATACTGGGTGTTCTACCTTCAGCACTAACTCACACTCAGCTCTCCCCCTCATCCCTCTGACTGTCTGTCTATGTAGGTATCCGTACCTCTCTCTTTACCTTGATGTTTGAACCTATGTAACTGATTGACATTCACATCCAGGAAAAAGCAACAGAGAGCCCTGTGGCACCTTTAAGACTAACAGATGTATTGGAGCATAAGCTTTCGTGGGTGAATGCCCACTTCGTCGGATGCAAGGAAAGCATCTCTATTCAGGATAGCCCTTAAGCATGTGCTGAACTTTAAACGTGCTTAAGTCCTATTGAAGTCAATGAGACTTAAGCCCGTGCTCAAATTTCAGCACATGGTTATGTGGTGTCTTGTTTCAGGGCCAGATAAGGTGACCAGATAGCAAGGGTGAAAAATCAGGACGGGGTGGGGGAGAGAGGAGAATAGGCACCTATATAAGAAAAAGGCCCAAATATCAGGACTGTCCCTATAAAATTGGGACATTTGGTCACCCTGGGGCCAGAGAGAATTTTGGTTGAAATTATCTAGCTGTGTCCCAGCCTACATTCCAGCTAGTAATAAATGCCCCAGTTAGATATTATTCAAATTATCTCTATTTTTATTATGACCTTCTTATCCCTTTACTTGTATTGTATGATTAGATTGCACAAAACATTCAAGATTATAATGGAAAATAGGGACTGGAAAGGAGCATCTGAAATTAAACAAACCTTCAGCAGAAGAAGTTTGCATAGCAATTGAACTGATTTCTCTGACATGAACCTCCCAAAACCAGGATTCTGATCAATCTGTGCTATCATATGAATGGGATAGCCATATACAGAGCTAAATTCAGGCTGGACCTAGGCTTATAAAAGATGTGTGCTCCCGCTTAACTTTACACACGAGTAGCTCATTGAGATGAAGCACACGCCTGTCTTTGCAGGATCAGAGCCTTACTCCTGATTTCCTTCTCAGGGGTGCAAGGGAATTCCTTAATTCTAGTATAAATGGGACCTTTGAACTGAACATTACCTGACCATTGCATTGCATTGGCAAAGGTGAAACTTTGAAACAAAATTTGAAGGTTCTGTTACTTGCCCCATTCACAGAGTAAATATTTTAAGGCCATTTCATTCTGGATGCTGTTGGGCTGCGATATGACCGTTTCTCACAGAACGTATATATCTCTTTAGGGATGTAAGGGTGAGAAATTCCTGCACCACCTAAGTCCTACTTATTTTGAGGACTCATGTGGAACTGGGGTGGTGAATAGGCTGTGTGCTGCCTCTTTGCACACAGGAGAATGTCATCCTATCTGAAAGAGTCCCTTGGAAAAGGGCAGCTAAGTGTTCTAGCTAAATCCTTCTGATCTGCTATAATTTCCTAACCAAACCTTTGAATTTAAGGGTACTGACCAGTTTCGTAATTCCTGGGAAGGTGCCAGAACTCCAAAGACTGGATGGAGAAAAATTAACACAGAGGCCTGGTTTGATTGAATAATATGAGCCTGATTCACCACTCCACTCCATTAGCTTCACCCTGGCATGACTCATTTGGAGTTAGTGAAGTGACACTGGCATGAAACATGTATAAGAGAGTGGTGAATCAGGCTTTATGTTGATAAATAATATGCAGCCAAGAAGACTTATGGTGATGGGAGCTTGAGAAACATCTAAGATGACAGACAGAAACAGAGAGATATTTTCAGTAATGACATTTTCCATTCCAAGCTAGTGGTGCCTTCTGTACCTTGCAATGTACCACAGAATCACCCACTAATGCTGCTTTAGGGAAGGAAAGGGAGTAGTTAAAAGTAGGGCTCCCTGAACATGTAGCCCTAAGTGTGCAGTTATAAAGGGGGTTATGAATGCTGCAGCTCCTTTCGTCTAGATTCTCCTTGAACATGGAGGAACAGCCCAACCCTAAATGCAAAGAGAGTTACAGAAATTCAAGATGGGAAAGCCTTACTGGGACATAACTAGTCCAGCCCCCCCATCAGAAAATGCAGGATCAGACCAAACAGCACAGTTACCCAAGTATATTTAAGTCTCACGTAACCAGATTTCCAACACTCCCCTTGGCAGGTCATCCTACATCCTAAGAGATCTCACTGTCAGAAAGTTCTTTCCTGCTAGTCCAGCATAAATCTTCTCTTTGTTCGTCTAATCTGCTTTGCCTCTGTTGCACCTGTTTTGTTCTGCCAGCATCTGAGTCATGTTTGCATTAAAAATGCTCCTTGTATCTGGGGCTTAGTTTTGGAATCCGCCTATTTCTTTCCATTCCCCACTGGGACTGCAGCCTTCCCTACAAAAGTGATATCGCCATGGAAACACAATGTTCCAAAGCCCAAAAAAACAAGCGCCAACCCAGATACCACGTCTGTCTCCGTTTAGGAAGGGATCGTGCCTGCCATTTGGGGGTCAGAACAATTTGTCTGGTGCAGATTCGTATGGCAAGGTATTAATAACCTGGAACTTGCAGAAATGATACCTAGTGCTCTACAGAACCAGCAGTCAAGGACATCATTATTTAGTGGCACTGAAATCGGAACAAGAGCAATAGAAAGTTCACTCCCAAACTAAACACACACATTTCCAGTCCCATGCTGGCTGCTTAGCCCTCCTGGTCAGGTGAAGGGATGTGAAATTAGCTTATTTTGCAACACAGCTGGCTACAAGTTGCAAGCATGGGGAACTCTTTATGATTTCTGCCTATAGGGAAAGAAGCATGGGGCACAAATATGCCTCACACAAAGAGAAGGAGATTGAGTAGCATATTCCTGTTGTGTTTGCTTCACAATTTGGAACCTTCTGGCGTGATGACACTGGTTTAATCTTCACCGTACTATGGCATTTCTCCAGCCCTGATGAGTGCCAAAGCCACAGGACTTCAATACAAAGTGCAGAAGGAGAAAGGAAATGGAATTGCTATTTGCAGTGATCTAGGCTCTGTCATTGGATCAATCTGTCACACCCAGTGTTTGCAGCAGCTCCAAGAAAGTAAGAAGCTTGGTACTGGATTTACAAAGTCTTGTCTGGGCACAGTAGAGATGTTTGATCATGTCACTATCATGCCATAAGCTGCACTGTCACATAGACTTCCCACTTTTACAGCAAGCAACAGCACTGAGGGAAAAGACACCTTGTAATACAGAGTTTGATGTATGTGTAGTGGGCTCTGCAGTGACTTCATGTCAATGCCCTCAATAACAAGCTCTTCTCCCAACCAGGTCAGAAGCTTGCTACAGCCCAAACCAAAGACAACAGAAAAGAACAAAAGATTATGGTTCAAATCCCAGTCCTGGCACAAGGGAAAATGGGCTGTTTCTTTCTCATCCTAGATCCTAGTTGTACCCATATAGCTATAGTGCACAGCTGGTATTTTCTGCTCAACAGAAACCTGGTGCTGGAAAAGCAGCGGGTGCTCAGCTCAGCAATGAGGTGCAGTGACAGAGCTGGGTGTGTGGGGAGTGGGTCAGGATTGAGCTTCTCTCCTGAATGAGTCTCTATTTGCCAGGCAGTGGACTGGAGAGCTGTGCAAAGAGCGGGTTAGCAAATAGTGAATGAACACATCACGGGGAAGCATGGAGATACTGCCTGGCTTTCTCCTGAGACTAGTCTTGTTGCATCCCTCTGAGGAGGATTAACTTCCATTTGCCCTGATGCCTGCTTTATAATCTCCTTGTTGATACGATCAGTTATTACTGCTGTTTGTGTAGTGTAGACAATGTGCTCAGCACCGTATGAGACACACAGAGGAGGACATATGTATAGTCTCCTGCGCGTACACACAGTTGAATAAACATGCCAGAGATTATTCAGTGAATGTAAAAATCTCAGGCCAGATCCTCAGCTGGTATAAATTGACCTAACTCCACTGATTTCACTGGAGCGACATGGATTACAGCAGCCGAGGCTCTGGTCCTAACTGTCTCACTTTAAGAGTAAATCTACGCCATAGAAAAGGCGTGTTCTTAACTTGGGTTAGCTAATGTGAGCTGAAGTAGCAGTGAAGACACAGCAACTCGGCTTTTACCTTGGGTTAGCAGCTCGAGTGGAAGCCTATAGCAGGGGTAGGCAACCTATGGCACGCGTGCGAGCTGATTTTCAGTGGCACTCACACTGCCCGGGTCCTGGCCACCAGTCTGGGGGACTCTGCATTTTAATTTAATTTTGAATGAAACTCCTTAAACATCTTAAAAAACCTTATTTAATTTACACACAATAGTTTAGTTATATATTATAGACTTATAGAAAGAGACCTTCTAAAAATGTTAAAATGTATGACTGGCACACGAAACCTTAAATTAGAGTGAATAAATGAAGACTTGGCACACTGCTTCTGAAAGGTTGTCAACCCCTGGCCTATAGGGTTGAACTTGTGCTGCTAACTCGAGTTGCAGTGTCTTCACTGTTATTATAACCTGAGTTAGCTAAGGCAAGTTACGACCATAACCTTTATTTGCAGTGTAGACATACCCAACGTTACTCTCTCCAGTTGGTCTTTTCACTGCAGCAGCACAGACCTGTTCTTTTCCAGTGTGGGCATGAGGCACTACTCCATTGTCAGTCAGTCTGTAACACCGAGTCTGGGGGCCCTTTCACTTACACTAGTGTCACTCCTCTGATGGCAGTGAAGTTACTGAAGATCTACAGTGATATAAATATGGATTGGTTTTCCTTTGACACCCATCACCACCTCACATACCTTAATGAACAGTCTTACGATGTCCCTTTGGGGGAACAAAGTGTTGTTACTTCCTTTTACAGAGGGGAAACCGAGGCACAGGCAGAGTAAGTGACTTGCCTCAGGTGACACACAGAATTGCAGCAGAGCCAGAACTGCAGCCAGATCTCCTAAGTCTCAGTCCTATGACTTAAACCCAAGCCCCTCCTACTACAGTTAACTACGAAAAGGAGCAATCCTGCACCGTGCAGCGGAAGCTGGACCTACTAGGCTATTGGCTACTCTAGTTTCTAGGGTTATGTACTAGAATTCAGAGCAATAGAAGCTGTCATCTGCAGGAGATGATGCTCTGAGTTGTTCAAATGTTCAGTCTTTGGTGGCCTGGATGTGCACTAGTGCTAGATTTGATGCTGAATGACCGCTAGCACTGCGTTTGGTGTGGCAGATTCTCATGGGAAGTCTGCCTGGGAACTGTCAGGAGTGAGAGCTGATTTGCTTTAGTGAGCAGAAAACATCTGAAGAACTGGATGGCTGACGTTTATTAATCTTGCCCTGAGGGGACTCCAGACAGCATGGATTGTAAGTGAGGTAATTGACAGGCACCAAAAGAAAAGCACTTGAAAATGAAGAGAAGCCTCAAGAAATTGAGCTGGGTTAGAAGAAAGTGACCAATGGGAATCTAATTCCAGGTGCTTGCTTCATCTGGGCTTGATTGTGCTACTCAATGCCTCTCAAGATCAAGCTATTAGAGAGCAAGAAACAACTGACCCAACCTAGGGCCGAAGCCTGAGGTTCTTACTCAGTCCTCATACAGGCAAGCCTCCCATTAACTTCTGTGGGAGTAAAAACTGAGGAAGGGCCTGTGAATTTGGTTTATACACATTAAGGGCCAGATTATCAAAAGTGCCCAGCAGCTCCCATAGCTCTCAATGGAAAACCCATCCACTTCCTTTAGATGCCTAAACAGGTGGTGACCTCTGCTGAAAATCTGGCCCTAATCAGGGCCAGCTCCAGGCACCAGATGAGAAAGCACGTGCCTGGGGCGGCACATTGTAAGGGGAGGCATTCCAGCCAATCTTGGGGCGGCCAGCCCAGCCCTGCAGGGGCATGGACCCCGGTCCGGGGCGGGCAGGAACTAGCGATCCCCACCGCTCATCGTGCCACCAGGCTCCCCGGGACGTACCACTCCCTGGCGCCTGCACCGGCCTCCGCCTCCCGCGCTGCTCTGAGCCCGGCCCGGCCGAGCCGCCTTTAAAGGAGCGGCTGAGCCAGCACCTCCTGCAGCCCCCGGGCACCAGAAGGAGGGAGGGTTCTGCGGCAGCCCGGTGGGCACCGGAGGGAGGGAGGGAGGGTTCTGTGGCGGCTGGTGGGCAGCGGAGGCAGGGAGGGAGGGTTCTGCGGTGGCCCAGCAGGCAGCGGAGGCAGGGAGGGAAGGAGGAAGGGTTCTGCGGCGGCCCGGCGGGCAGCGGAGGCAGGGAGAGAGGGTTCTGCGGCGGCCCAGTGAGCAGTGGTGGCAGGGACGGTTCTGCGGCGGCCCGGCAGGCACCGGAGGGAGGGAGGGCTCTGCGGCAGCCAGACGGACAGCGGAGGGGCGGGCCCCACTGATCCCAGCGCCGTTTGCACTGTGCCGAGCCCCGCTGCAATGCGGGCCCCGCGCAGAGGTCGCAGACCCCAGCCAGCGCTACCTGTGTCGGCCCCCTCAGAGCCTGCCCAGCTGGGAGAGGCACCCCAAGGCTGGAGGGGGGAGCCCCTCTTTCCCAGCTGCGAGCGGGCTGCAGTGCCTGGCTTCCCATGGGCGGAGGAAGCGGGCGGGTGCTGCCCTTCACCCCCCTGCGAGCCGCCTTGATTGCCCTCCACGCGCTCCCTGCGGCTGCCATTTTTTTCTTCTTTTTTTTGCTTCGGCAGTCCGGACGCCTTTTTTTTTTTGCCTGGGGTGGCAAAAAAGCTAAAGCCGGTCCTGGCCCTAATGGCCTGATCCTATGCAGTGCTGAGCACCCTTTAATCCCATCTTGTGGGAGAAGAAACCCGCAGTACTGGTCCAGATCCCTGTGGGCAAAAGTAGGTCCCTCCTTTTCACACCTGGGCGGTGGAGGGGAGAAAATAAGGAGCTTACTCCTTTTTGCAGCCTTCTTCAGGGAAACACAGCCCCGGAACACAGGGGAATGCAGGGGCTACTACTGAGTTGCTCCCCATTGGTTGCCCTGGTGTTACACAACTTTCAATCCCCCTTCCCAGCCTCGATCCCTAGAGCTTGGAGTCAGGCCAAGGAGGGGCCCTGAAGGAATGTATTGATCCTTTAAATGATCTCAGCGGGGTATACTGAGCCAATGGGGCTGCAAGTTAACATGTGTGAGCAGAACTGACCACGAGAACTGTAGGAAACAGCTGCAGCAAAGGAAATGGAGGAAAATAATAAGAGGGAGGGAAATTAATATTCATTCCGACTGAGACACAGGAACTCCCGGCTGTGTCTGTAATAATGTCTCTAGCACCTCTCATTCACGGATGCCCAAATGCTTTACAAACACTAAGCCTCTCACCCTGGATAGTGTATTCCCATTATACAAAACAATTTAGAATCAGATTTCCAGAAGAGCCCAGTTCTCACTTAGACACCTGTAAGTGGCCAGGCTTACCAAAGAGCTGAGAACTACAGCTGGTTGGAAGAACTTCAGTGGAACTGCCTTACAAAATGCAGTTTTCTCAAAATCAAAACCATGTTGTATGCACCAAAATTTGGTTTGGGGGGAACAAATCCCGGCAATGAAAACCAACTATTTTGATTTTGCATTTTTGAAACAACTTTTTGCTTTGAATTTCTTTTTATTTGTATTATATATTATAACATAAAATAATAGAGTCAAAATTGACACCAAACATTTTGATTGCTCTGAAACTTTTTTTTTCTGGAATTTTCCTTCCTAGAGCATTTTGAAATTTGCAAGTTTTTTTCCGATTTGAAACGGAGCTAAGATTTAGACATCTCAGAATCCTTCTTGAAACAGAATTCCTGTCCTGGCATAGCTCTACTCAACATGCCGAGGGCTGAGCTCTTTTAGTACCTGGACGTAAGTGTTGCAGAGGGAGCTGAGGGTTCTTTTAAAAATCTGTCTCCAGCTGTGGATGCTAAATGTTTGCAAATCTGTTCCTGAGCTCTACTGAAAGTCTGATCCTCTGACTTGCCCACAGTCTCTCACAAGTCAGTGACAGATCCTAGAGGTGTCAATAGGCACATTAGATAAACACCATTCAAATACATTAATAAAACAAAATCAATCAGTCCCTTCACCACCCTGTGCCTCAGTTTCTCCAATCTGTAAAATCATGACTATCCTCGTTAGGGTGCTGTAAGGGTTATCATATTAACATCTGTACATTTGAAGATGCAAAGTATGATGTAAGGGAAAGTAATAAGATTTATGATTAATTACTGAAATAATTAAAATTTCAGTTCCCCCTCATCTCCAAAGTGATCCTTTTTCTGTGCAAAAACCTGGACATTTTTTACACTTGGAATTTCATTTTGCTGAAATTCATTTTTCACAGTGAATCACGCAAAACTGCAAAGCGTCACATGCTCCAATGCAATAAAAAGCCAGCACTCGGCAAATACTTGTTTAATGAAAAGCTAAATTCTGCGGCTGCAAGATGGGCTGCAGTGAAATTGCAAAGATTTCTTAGTGATATTTCATGAAAAGATTTTGCTATTTTGAGGCCAAAAAATTACTAAATAACTCCCTCGCCCACGTGAAAAAAAAAGGAAAATAATTATTTCCAAAGGCTAGGAACTACAAAAACCATGAGGAGTCCTTGTGACACCTTAGAGACTAACAACTTTATTTGGGCATAAAATAAATGTGTTAGTCTCTAAGGTGCCACAAGGCCTCCTTGTTGTTTTTGCCTATACAGACTTAACACGGCTACCCCTCTGAAACCTAGGAACTACAGTTACCTGTCTACAGCAATAGCTGTGAGGGTGAAGACGGACACATAGACTGTCATAGGCTGCATCAGGAACACGAAGTAACACAAGAACTTCCCGAAGATCCAGCCCTGTGGGTTGAAGGCGTAGGCCAGGGTAAAAGGAACACACGTTGCACACATCAGCATATCTGAGAAAGCCAAGTTCCCGATGAAGAAGTTGGTGACATTGTGCATCTTTTTGGTCCTACAGATGACGTAGAGGAGAAGATAGTTGCCGAAGATGCCGATCAGCACCACCAAGGTGTAGCAGGGGATGATGAGGGGCTTGAAGGACTGGATCAACTGGACTCCCGTAAACTGAGAGCTGGAATTGGAGCTGTTCTTGAGGATGATCTCGTTGATGCTGTCATTGGTCGGGAGCCTGTCCCAATTCCCAATTGGTTCCATGAGTCAAAGTCAACTGAGATTCAAGCTTAGACAAGAGCAGAAGGGGTCAGCATTAGTGACCTTAATTACAGGGTCATAACCATGACTCCATTCATTTGCACTTCATGGACACAGTTAGCAACCCGTGTATGCACCATTTAATTGCCATTGAATCTTTCTGTGGGCATCTCTTTTGGTTGGAGCAGGAAACAATCCCTGAGAGGTAAAATGTGACCTGTTAACCTAATTCAGTCTCTCAGTTCCATCTATGTTTGAGTATCCCTGTGTGAACAGTTATTTATGACTGTCTATGTGCTGATACTCCTCTCTGTTCTGTAATTCACGGGTCACAGCCTGAGAGTTGAATTGAAATGTCAGTTCCCCTCAGTCCTGTCCCTTTAGCCTCCTCATAATCTGACTTCTTTGTCTCAAACTTCCTCAGAATATTTCCCCCTGTTTAATTTTCCTGGCTTGACTGGAAGGTCTGGGAAGGGTTTTGTTCTACAGATTCCTGGGAAAAAAAGATGGGAAAATGGGGGTTTAGAAGAGGAGGGATTCAGATAAACAGCTCTCCGCTGATAAAGGGGACAATTCCAAGAAGAGAGGGCCAGACCCCAAATTTAGGATTTGAAAGAAAGACAGAAATCGGTGGACATAGAATTAGATTCAGTCTTGGAATACAAATCCCTCCAAGTCTCCCCCACCATTCATGTCCCTTCTTATCCTTGTCTGTCAGGGAGTTTTGGCTGGCCAGTCACAACCACAAGGACAGAGCACTCATGCTGGTGAAGTTGATGCCATGAGAACTTCTGCTGTACATCATTCAAGAGCGTATACAACTCATTTCCCCATAAGTAGGAGATAATGAACGGATTCCTGCTGTTATTCAGAATGAGTACACACAGGTGCATTCCACATCCAGCAGGTTTTATTATGTTCTTAAAATATATATTTTCCCACAAAGCATTGTGAGTTGCCGCTCAAATTATTTTTCAGTCTGACCTGAAAAACATTATTCTAGTGCCTAATCTCCCATTCGTCTATGGAAGAGGGTTAGTGAGCTTTTTAGTAAAGTAGCCCTTTTCTCCTTTCCTGAACCCCTTCATTTCTGTCTTTGTCAGTTCTGTAAACTCCTATGGCAAAGTCTTATCTAATTTAATAGAACAAAAATCACACACTTTCTATAGATATTTAGAAAACATCTTACAGGACTGAATAAATAATTCTATCCCTGCTCTCGAATTCTATAGGGTGGGTCAAAAAACCTATAGAAAGCTTAGCAGACTCTGTTAAATCTATATTTTTAGATTAATTTTTATTGAGCCCCGTTGGTTTTATCCTTATTCAACTGTATAGAACTTTTCCATACAGGGAGCATTTTGAGACACTGTTCATATGGAAGATGCTTTCAAAATAAACAATATATTATTAAAGGCAATTTCAAAGTATTATTTCTGTGGAATCAAAGCAAAGTAATACATTTTATATCACTCAAACCTTTCCATTCTGCTCCCAAATGAGCTTCCAAATGTGAACTGTAGAAAGAAGCTAGCTGTCTCAACAACACGATGAATGTAAAATCCTCCTGTACGTTATTTTGTATAGGAGTCCTTGCTTCTTCTGAAATGTTATACTAAACAGCAAAATAATTCCATCTCAGCTGTCTACACTTTCAGTGCGCTAAGGGCATTTTTACAATGAGACACCAGTGGTCAGGAATTAAGTAACTTCTACAATGCAGTAGCATCTAACTACAGAACCATTCCAACCGCGTAGGTACATTTCTTGCTCACTAGTTGGTTATGCATACAGTACATTTAAAAGAAAAAGAAAAATCTGCTTCTCCATTTGGGCTGAATATTCCATCTGTAAGTGCAAACAACAGAACTATTGCATTCTCTACTGACCTGGTGCAGAGGAAAGTCAGGGTGGAAAGGCACTCAGGAACTGTGTTAATTCCAGGAGGAGTTTGTGTGTCAGAGAGAGGAAGAGAATTCAGACTGCTCTCTGATCCTTTGAGGCTCTGTATTCCAACTATGCTCATAGCTGTGTGCTGAACTTACGGAGATCCATGCTTCCAACCCTCTCACTCCCCCCACTGGCTGCTGCCTCTCTCTGCTCCTTCCTGTAACCGCAATGAGGATAGCAAGCTTGATTCTCTTCTGGCACAACTGTCAAATTAACAGTAACTTCTTTGAAGCCGGAGGAGGAGAAAATTCCAGGCTGGAGCCCTCAGCCCAGAGATGTCAAAGGCCCTTTTTGCTTACATCTCAATGGCCCTTCTCTACAGTCCTTAATTTGTGCTAGGGCTCACCAGGGCTGAGCCCCAGTACCTTGAGGCTTGGCAGTTCGTAGCCCCAGAACCTCTGGGCTTGGCAGTTCGTAGCCCCAGCATCTCTGGGCTTGGCAGTTCGTAGGCCCAGAACCTCTGGGCTTGGCAGTTCGTAGCCCCAGCATCTCTGGGCTTGGCAGTTCGTAGCCCCAGCATCTCTGGGCTTGGCAGTTCGTAGCCCCAGAACCTCTGGGCTTGGCAGTTCGTAGCCCCAGCATCTCTGGGCTTGCCACGTCAGTTTTGAAAGTAAAAATTACTTGAGCCCCAGCACCTGATTGCTTGAGGCCTGGACCTCTGTCATTATAAATTAAGCACTGCTTCTCTGTGATATTTATGAAAGAACAGTGAAGTGCTGAACAAGCTCCAGGTGGAAAGTCAAAGGTTGAAAGTGCAGCTAAGAGACAACCCCTGTTTCTAGACGGTATCGTAACCTTTGGTGGCATAGTTCAAAGCCCTCATCAGTCCAATACCAGCCGATAAAATAAGTACAACTGATGTTTAATCTCACTGGCATGCGCTTTTTGCAAGAGTCAGAGTGTTAAATCCAGCTATCATGTTCCACCCAAGAGGTGGCTACATTTCAGCAGTGGATGAAAGGATCCCTGTGTACGAGGATTCTTTGGGAGGAAGGATGTTATCCAATTGGTGATCCCTCGAGGTCAAGGATGATCTTTCACAGCTTTTATTTTTCATGGGTCCTTTCGTGGCTGAGGAGTCCGATCCTTGAGCCACAGGCTCGTTGGCAGACATTGCAGGTGGTGTTGGAAGACAGGGTTGGGCCGTAATTGCTGCGTGATAGTTGTCAGTCCTTCCTTTTCTGGTGTTTTTCTGCAACAAGGACAAGGCGATTTTCCTCATAAGTGGACGTTCCCTCTCTGACAAGACTTCACCAGTTATCCCTATCCTGGGCTGCTGTCTCCCAGTGTGTGGTGTCGATGCTACATCTCTTGATGTTTATCTTGAGAGTGTCTTTAAAGTGTTTCTTTTGGCCTCCCCGTTTCCTTTCTCCTTTGGTGAGTTGGGCGTACAGCAGTTGTTGTGGTAAGCATATGTCAGGCATGCGCACACAGTGCCCGCTCCACCTCAGCTGGTGCTGGATAATCATGCCCTCAACACTGAAGAGGTTTGCTTCTGTGAGGACACTGCCTCTTTATAATAACTATTTTCTTACAATGCATCTCCTTTTCCATTGCTTGTTTAATTCAGGGGTATTCATTAACAGCTGTTTGAATTCCTGATCAACAAAGCTAAAGAGACTACAGAACCTTCTACTAAATTCATTCCCAGTTCATCTGAGCCATCATGAAATTTTATGTAAACCTCAATAATGAGCCACTTGTATTAAAAAAAGAACACAACATCTGTCCTTTACTGTGATCAGTTTTAATTGCTTTCAGCAGGCATTATTTGATTGTCACAATTCTGGGCACCTGCATCTGTATTCCTCCTCCACCCTCAGACTTCCAGCTCCCCAGCCATCTCCTCTCTTGGGCGGAGACATGCATCCCTTTCTCTTCTGATCAGGCTATTTCCAGGCTGCACAGTTCCCTGCCTCCACTGTGAATTTCCCAGCAAAATCAGACTGCCTCAGCAGGCCTGCTTTACTTTACCGTCTCTGAGGAGAAAACAGTGAAATTGCCACAGTGAAGTTACCACACAGATCTTTCTAAGCAAGCACATTTATTCTCAAGGGAAAAGCAGTACAGAGAAAACATATCCAAGCAATAAAAGAAGCTACACCCATGCTAATACCTGAGACCACCCCAACTCCAACAAGGGTTCTGGCTGGTGAACAGTCCTTCAAATCCCCCCATGGGGGTTGTCTGTGGTCACAGGTTCAGAACAAGCACCCCATGAATTTGAGAATTACTTTTTTATGTCATTCGTTCAAAAAGAGTCCTACCCCAGTGGGACACACAGGCTTTCATCTCTAGTTCTCCTTATTAATTCTGGAAGTGGGCTCTGCCTGACGCTCACTCAGAGACCCACAACTGTGCAGAATCCACCGACTCACTGGGGAAGCTGAAGCTAGCCTGAGAGAAATATCTAAAGCGTCTTTTATGTTAAATAGAGTATCATCAGCATTAAACTTGTGTTTGAACTTCCTGCTCATGTGAAAATGTGCTTTAATTTATTCACCATCAAATGTCTTTAAACCACTGGGTTATTCATTAAAAAAGAGATACCATTTACTGCCTGCTGTCTTGTACATATAACTTTGTGAAGTGCTCTGGGGTTACTCTTTGCATGAAAGATACACTACAGAATAAAGTGGTTATATTAATTTCACCTCTCACCAAACCCAAACATCTCTAGTGTTACTGATAGTTTACAGTGCATGCTTAGATAGCACTACTCTTCCTAAAGCCCTTTACAAGCCCAGACTGAAAACAGATACTGTACATATATATGGAGATCTGCCTATCATCTTAGCATCAGAGCCCTCACAGTCACACCTCTGTGAGGCAAGGCAGTGCGATTATCCCCATTGTACAGATGGGAACTGAGGCACAGAGTAGATTAAGGGACTTGCCCTAGGTCACACAGGGAGCCTGTGAAAACCTAGATTTTCTAATGCCCTTTCCACTCTGCCTTTCCCACTCCTGAAATGCAGCCACCTCTGAGGTGGAGTGCAGCAGCTGTTTAAGGGCATGATCTGAAGCCTACTGAAGTCAATCGAAAGGCTTCCACTGCCTTCAATGGGCTTCAGATCATGTCCTAGGAGTGCACAGCAACATTGCTCAACAAGTGGAGAGGAAGTGGAAAGGAATTCCATATTGGATTGAAAACGCAGGGGGATTTATGGGGGTTAATTGTAACGACCTGAATTGCAAGTGGGCAGAGACTTTCTGGCTAACACCACTGGTCTAACTCCTTCCCGGGAGATGGCCACATCACAAAACCCTCCATCCCAGTTGGCTCTAATTGGCAGTCATCCTTATGGACCATCTCAGCAGCGAGGCCAAGCATGGAATGAGCCCCAGCCCCTGACCTACCCAAGAGAGTCCCTGCAGCCCTGGTCTGTTCTGCAGCGAAGCCATTGATTTTAGGGGACTTCATTGCTGTGTAAGGGCTGAGATTCAAAGCCCTGTGGATACAGAGAAGGAGCCATTCAGTTTCCAGGGTTGCCATGGAGTCTGAACTGCCCTTTTAGCTCTACAGGTCCATCCAGGCTGAGAGGCTTGGTCAGGGGAGGGATGTGGGGGATGCTTGAGCTGACACAGCCTAGGCTGCACCTGCTGTGAGGGGAGAAATTCACCCCATGCAGAGGGGCCAGCACAAGGAGTATGTTTCTGCCTCGAAATAGGGCTGCAGGGGTGCACGGGGTGAATTTCACCCTGGATGATTAGAGGATGGAGCATCAGTCACCCGGGCTCAGCATAGCGCCTTTCATCAGTGCGCCACTCACTGGAAAACATTAGAAGAAAACAGTCTGTTGCTCTTGGGGTGAAACGTGTCATTCTCCAAGCCCCAGATGCCCAGCCCTGGGGGCTGGTGGGCAGGGGGCAAAGGACACCGGTTTGGCCTTCACTGAGCTCTTCTGTCCCTCCCCAAATCATTCGGATTTATGAATTGAAGCTACTATGGCTGTGATGCTGAGGACATTCATTTTCTTTGCACTGCAGGCCATTAATGCACTAGCTTGGAAGCTCCTAAGTACCAGGAAATGATCCAGCTAAAGCTCCCAGCCATTACGTCAATGAGAAAACAAGGCTTAGGGGAGAAACAGAAGAAATCTCTCTGAATGGTGCATACAGGGTGTCATACAAAGCTAGAGCCTGATTCTCCACTACCCTGCACCTTGTGTAACACTTACACTAGTGCAAATCGATGCTACTGAGTCAGACTGACCTGGGGCGGGGGGACCCACCTCGGCATGGCTCCTTCAGTCTTTGTCTTCAGCTAAGACTACCAGTCAGTGCTACCTGCCAACACATCTCTGCTAAGAACCAAACTGAGATAAGTTCTGCCTTCCCCAGTGTCACATAGGCCACCAAATGCTAAAACCCAGGAGCTACATGCCCGGGCTAGGTTTGAACTGGTGACCTAGGGCTACAAGGCCCTTTCGGATCCCCTGAGCCATCCAGCTCACCTGCTAGCTCGCTTTGTTTGTTGCAGTTTTGTTTCCATGGCGTTGAGTGTCTTCTATTAATTACTGTCCTGTTGCCATGGTTATCTCAAAGTGCTCTGTGATGTGCCGCCATGCAGGACATTGTTTGAACTCCACAAACACCTAAACAAGGGCATGGGAAAGCAGAAAAAGAATGAGCTGAAGGTACCTGAGATCTCCCCTAGTCCAGACCGGCAGCGAGCGGCCCAAAGCACGGAGCTCCTCTCAAAGGGCTTCCATCCATTCATCTCTAATCCCACAAGCGGAGCTGGGTCTGAGCTTGGGAGGGCTGTAATTGGATCCTACCAGGCTGTGTTACCATTGCACGATCTCCTGTTAAGCAGCATTAGCTTTGCAGCCAGGCACTTTTGAGTCCGTCCCAGCTCTGCTAAAGCCACTTCATCTCTCCAGTTTACACAGCTGTAAACCAGAGCCCATAATAATCCGAACCTACCGCACAGGGTGTGTATCCATCGATCCCCCATACAGATGTCTGTCTATCTCCCACCACAGACATGAAACCACCATCCATTCAGCCATCCTGGGTGTTACACTAGAGCCTATCAGTCTAGTAGCTGAGTGCCTCCCACTGAGTTACAAACCAACCCACCTACCCAACAGGGGCCTCTCTTCCTTCCTTCTTCACTGGCAAGGTGCAGACTCAGGGGCTGCTTACTGGATGCAGCAGTGTGAGGATGAGGGCGTGAGCTGTGAGTGCTATTACAGGCCGGCCTGGGCAAAGAGGTGGGGTTTGTGTTTAGCTCTGAATGCAGAGCAGGTTAGTGGGTGGTTTTACTCCATCTGGCAATGGGTTCTACAGACCAAGCCAAGAGCTGGAGGTGGGTCTGTCACTTGCACTAGGGGTCGTAGCTGTCCCAGGAGGTATGGTGAGTGTCCAGAGCAACCTGCAAGTGCTAACTAATGGAGAAAAAAGGTGCTAGATCGGCCCTAAGTCTTATTCATTTACCTGCTTTTCCTGTCAGCGTGAGACTGGGGAGTAAAGTCTCACCCTTTAATTAATTTTTCTAGACAGAGTTTTGTTTTGTTTCTTTTTTTAAAGCAATGATGTGATCCAAGCCAGGCTGGGTGAATGCAACTCTGCGCGTCAGAAACCTGGACATCAGCTGGAGGATTTGAACACAGAAAACCAGCGGGGCCGGGGCTTGAGAAATCAACAATGGCACAAGGTGTGTGGCTGGGTCCCCAATTCTGGCTCTTAACATGCCTTGTGGGGGATGGTTGGAGGGAGTTAAATGAGAGAAAATCCCATCTAGCTTGGGTCCAGTAGCCCTAGGAGACATGGTGAATAGGGTAGGCAGTCTGAGGAGGGGCGTTTCCCGCTTAGCTGTCTGTCTCATTCTCATCATTGTGTTGCACTGGTGTCTAGGGGCCACGGTTGAGATAGGTGCCCTGTTGTGCTAGGCACTGTGCATACACACAATAAGAGTCAGTCCCTGCCCCCAAAGAGCTCCCAGGTGAGATAGACAAGCTGGACAAAGGGTGGGAAAAGGAAGGACTGTTATCACTATTTTATAGCTGGAGAACTGAGGCCCAGAGAGTGTATTGCCCAAAGTCATGCAGGGGGGCAAAGGAAGAATCAGGTGTGGAACCCAAATGTCCTGAGTCCCGGGCCCGTGCTGTAGCCACAAAACTATTCCGTTTGGAGGGGAGCTTGGATGCCCAGGGGGGGATCTTTCATTTTGGAAACCTCACTGCAGAATGTGTCAGTGTTTCTAAGATGAAAGATGGCAGAATTTCACTTCCATGAAAAATGCCGTGGGTTTGGCTCTGAAAATTCAGGGCAAAATTTTTTCCAAAACCTCAACATTTTTCATGGAAGTGAAATTCAGTTTCTTGACCTTCTCTGAGCACAGCGTTTCTGTTTCACTGGGTCATTAACAAGACAGGACCATAGGGCAGGGGGATCCATATTGAATGATATTTTATTTAGAGGGTTTGTTTAACCCTCTTGCTCCTTCCACCTCTCTGCCTGAGTCACAAAAGGATGTGGTTTGTAAACACCGAGCACCTTTATGTATCTAAAAACACCAGTGGGACAGAAGATGAGAGACTACAACTGCACTAATTACCCGGTTTCCGGCCAGGAGCCTGAGCTTCAAATTGTTGCATCAATGCATGAAGGAGGCACTACAGCCTTTGGCTACCATAGCATGTAATTTGCTCCAGTGCATCGCCACCTCTCAAGGCCAAGCTTTTTATTCCAGAAAAGTATTTTCAGACACACTAAGGAGCTGCGGCATAAGATCAGCCCCCAAATGCCATCATGACAAGTCCCAGAACAATCAGAGTCAATCCAGCTCAAAACAACAGTCATTTGCCACCATCGGTAAGACTGGAAAAACTTACACGAGTAAAAATAAACTCGTTCATGTCACGAGCCCCCAGCAGTAACTGATGCAGTGGGGCTCTCAGAATTTTTATTGCAAGATGCTGATGCTGAGATTAAAAGCTTGTCTGTATTATGGAGTTTGACGTAGGAGTAGCTACACTGGGGGTAAACCCCCAATGCAGATGCTGGCACTCCTACATCTCAACCTGTGCATCCTGCTCTCTCACCCCCACACACCCCCAGGAATAAAGCACACCCTGTCTCCCCTGTTTTTCATGCCAGAGTCCTGACCTATGTTCTGTATCTTCTAATCAGAGCTGGCAGCATGCAGGTCAAGAGCTTTTAAACCTTGTAATGTTCCTCTAATGCCTCACTTACAGGGACATCTGTGCTGAGCTTCCTTGTGCTGATCTGCTGGAAAACACACAGTGTTCATGCATCTTTCATCATGTGCTAGCAAGCACACAGGGACTGCAACACAGACACCTATCTGTTCATGACTTTTAAAAGTTCTCCACTGACTTGCACCTCTGCAGTCACTCCCACCTGTGCAGAAATCTGGTGGAGAAATCCGATTGGGTAACATTTCACACCCACGCTGCTCAGGTGTGAATGACAACACAAGAGAACAATGGGCAATCGGGCTCTCTGGGTTCAAAAAAGAATTAAATAAGTTCCTGGAGGATAGATCCATCAGTGGCTATTAGCCAAGATGGCCAGGGACACACACAACCTCATGCTCTGGGTGTCCCTAAACTTCTGACTGCCAGAAGCTGGGACTGGGTGACAGGGGATGGATCCCTGGATAAAGTGCCCTGTTCTGTTACTCCCTCTGAAGCACCTGGCACTGGCCACTGTCAGAAGACAGGACCCTGGGCTAGCCGGACCATTGGTCTGACCCAGCCTAGCCATTCTTATTTTCATTTGTACTGATCTTAATCCGCTTTGCGTTTCCTTTCTTCCTGGATTTCTTTGTCCAGCTTAATCCTCCCGCAGTAAGCAGTCTTCATGCTGTTGCTGTATCAAGCAGAGCAAGTGGCATTCAGTGAGGTTTTTAATTAGCCCAACCTTTAATTCCCACCTTGGAAATCAAAAGAAATGTATTTACCAGCTTTACTCAGGTTTCCTGGGAGGTTGGCTACTCTGCCAGAACTAGACTCTGGAAAATACTCTCCTTATTATAGAATCACAGTGTCAGAGAAATGTAGGTCTGGAAGGGACCTCGAAAAGTCATCAAATCCAGCCCCCAGAGCTGAGGCAGGACTAAGTAAACCTAGACCATTGCTGACAGGTGTTTGTCCAACCTGTTCTTAAAAAACGTCCAATGATGGGGATCTATAACTTCAAGCTTGGAAGCCTGTTCCAGAGCTGAACCACGCTTATAGTTAGAAAGTTTTTCCTAATATCTAACCTCAATCTCCATTGCTACAGATTAAGCCCATTACTTCTTGTCCTACCTTCAGTGGACACTGAGAACAATTGATCACTGTCCTCTTTATAACAGCCCTTAAATATTTGAAAGACTTATCAAGTCCCCCTCAGTCTTCTTTTCTCAAGATTACACACACCCAATTTTTTAAACCTTTTCTCATAGATCAGGTTTTCTAAACCTTTTATCATTTTTGTTCTCCTCTGGACTCTCTCCAATTTGTCCACCTCTTTCCTAAACTGTGGTGTCAGAACTGGACATAGTAATCCAGTCAAGGCCTCACCACTGTAGATTTTTATTGATTTGCACTTTTTATTGAATTTCATCTTGTTGATTTCAGATCAATTCTCTAATTTTTCAAGGCCATTCTGTATTCTAGTCCTGTCCTCCAAAGTGCTTGTAACTCTCCCAGCTTGGTGTTATCCACACATTTTATAGGCATTACCCTAGTCATTAAAGAAAATATTGAATAGTATCAGACCTAGGACTGACCTCTGTGGGATCGTTTTAGCTACACCCTCCCAGTTTGACAGAAAACCATGGATAACTGCTCTTTGAATATGATCTTTCAACCAGTTGTGCACTCACCATATAGTAATTTCATCACTACACTTCCCTACTTTGCTTCAGAAAATGTCATGTGGGACTGTGTCAAAAGACGTACTAAAATCAAGATGTATCACATCTACTGTTTCCCTCCATCCACTAGGCCAGTAATTCTGTCAAAAAAGGAAAGGAGGTTGGCTTGGCATAATTTGTTCTTGACAAATCCATGCTGACTATTCCTTATAACCCTATTCTCTCCTAGGTGCTTACAAATTGATTGTTTAATAATTTGCTCAAGTATCTTTCCAGGGACTGAAGTCAGTGGCAGCTTTGCCATTGATTCACTGGACTTAAAATCAAGCCCATGGTGGATTTTTTATCTCACTAGCTGAAAACACCTTACAAACATGCTAATTTAAGCTTCTTACCCTAGCTGGAAAGTAAGTGATATCTGCCCAGGAGTCTTAATGCTTAGGCTACAGCTACACTAGAGAGTTTACAGTGGCGCGGCTGTACTGGTACAGCTGTTCCGCTGTCAGCTCTGTAGTGTAGCTGCTCTAAGTGGACGGGAGAGAGCTCTTCCATTGACGTAATTACTCCACCCACAAGGAGCGGCGGTAGTATGTCATTGGGAGAAGCTCTCCCGCCAACACACCGGCACTTCAGTCAGTGTAATTTACATAGATCGGGGGTTTATTCACACCGCTGAGCAACGTAACTTATACTGATGTAAGCTGCCATGTGTTCACAGCCTAAGTCACTACGTTCAAGACCCTTTCCTCCTCCCAAACTCTTTTGGGCAATGGGCCAAGGAACTGGGACCAAGAGACAAGCCAGAATTCACTGATCTATTTTTTTAGGGTCTGCAGTGCAAGCCACACTGAAGAGGAGCAGAGCCTGCTTGTTTCTTCTGTCAAAACCTCATCTCCAGGGGCCTTCTAGTATGAATGGCTTCTATGGGATGAGCCCTCTATCTCCTGTACTAACTGCAGGAGCGCCGCCAGCTTTTTTGCTGCCCTAGGTGAAGGAAGGTCCCGCCCCCGAAATACCGATGACGACCGGGGCGGCCGAAAATCCGGCCGCTGAGGTCGCCACCCCCCAAATGTTAGCGCCCTAGGTGACCGCCTAGGTCACCTAATGGGTTGCGCGGGCCCTGACTAACTGGCCTTCTTGCTGGCTGCATCAGCAGGCAGGTCCAGGACTAAATGGGCCATGGAGACTGACCTCTCCTCTCACCACTACATGATCACTCCATATCTGGGTTGAGCCACATTGGCTGGGCGTGTGGCTTTAGCCATCCCTGCCCCTGCTGCATGGCGTGTAGACAGAGGCTGTTGAGCCAGCACCTTTGAATCCCCATTAAAAGAAGATAGTATCATCTGTGCCTAGCTCACTAAATCAGTTCTCTGCCATTGCAGGGAGTGCAAGCAGCAGTGCACCCCGGCCCTGCAATTCTCTGCCTGAGCCATGCAATATGTCGGCAGAATTTATATCGCTCAGGAATGTGAATAAACTGCCCCCCCTTAGTGCCCTAAATTAAACGGACATAAGCACTCATGGGCACCACACTGTCGTTAGGAGAGCTTCTCCCACCGACGCTTATGGAGGTGGGTTTTTTAAGTTGATGGGAGAGCTCTCTCCTGTCGCCATACAGCATCTTCCCCAGACGCGCTGCAGCAGTGCGGCTGCATGGCTATGGCTACGCTGCTGCACTGCTGTGCCTGTAGACTGGTCTAAATCTAATCCCGGCTATGGGGTTCAATACTGGGGTAAAGTGGGTGGGCTTCAGTGGCCTGTGATGTGCAGGACATCAAACTAGGTGATCTGGTGGGTCACTTTGAGCCTTAAACTCTATGACTAAGAATTTAAGACTTAATTTTTTTGTAAAGACATTAAATCCTCCAGGTTCTGGCATCTGCTCGCTAATTACTCTGCAGTCAGCAATACTCCTGTCCCTTTCAGGCATTCATCAATGCATTAGTCCAGTTGCTAATGTAGCTTGGTATTAACTCACAGACTGTTGTTTTTTAAAGAACACATCTTTTCACATGAATGTCCTACTCTCCTTTCAGGCAATTCACCCTCTGCAGAAATTGCTAGGTTTTGTTTGGCAGTGAGTAGCCAGTGCCTCCCAAATGCCATTAGCCTCCCCCTCAGCCAATTACTACATAAATGGAAATCTATTCTTTGATGCTTTTTGTTACTAGCCATACATACTGGGGACATCAAGAACAAGGAGAAAAGAAGAATATGTATGGAGCAGTACTATAAACAAATAAAATTCTGTAGCCACCGGGGAAGGGAAAAATACAGGGATCCCTATTCCTAGGCCCTCCGATAAAATGCCCCATAAATGACCTGATTATTATATAAAGAGCCCTTTGGAAGGAGTTGATGACCCCCAATCAAGATAATGGGTCCCTCTAGAACATGCATTTGTTACACAGGAACTGCCAAACAGAGGGGATCAGACCAGGGCTGCACCTAGCCTGGTATCCTCTCTCTGGAAAGGGCTAGCTCCAGCCGCTTCAGGGGAAGGTGCAGACAGAGGGCTCAGCATCTCTTCTGGAAGCCCAGAGCGTAATCACCCAGCCTTCCCTTACCAACTTCTTCAACTCCTCCTCTCTCTCCATAACGCCTCCAGAGGCAGAAAGCTCTCAGAGTGGTAGCCGTGTTAGTCTGTATCAGCAAAAACAACGAGGAGTCCTTGTGGCACCTTATAGACTAACAAATTTATTTGGGCATAAGCTTTCGTGGGCTAAAACCCACTTCATCAGATGCATGTAATGAAAAATACAGTAAGCAGGTGACATTCTGATGACTGTCCCATCAGTGGGATAGCCATGTTAGTCTGGATCTGTAAAAGCAGCAAAGAGTCCTGTGGCACCTTATAGACTCACAGACATATTGGAGCATGAGTTTTCGTGGGTGAATACGACGAAGTGGGTATTCACCCACAAAAGCTCATGTTCCAATACGTCTGTGAGTCTATAAAGTGCCACAGGACTCTCTGCTGCTGTCCCATCAGCATGGTGTATGCGGTATTGTTGTAGTCATGTTGGTCCCAAGCTATTAGAGAAACAAGGTGGGTGAGGTAATGTCTTTTATTGGACCAACTTCTACTCATGAGAGAGACAAGTGTTCATGCTTATACATCCGAAGAAGAGCTCTGTGTAAGCACAAAAGCTTGTCTCTCTCACCAACAGAATTTGGTCCAATAAAAGACATTACCTCACCCACTTTGTCTCTGTCACCTCGGCAGACAGTTGCGCTCTACCCCAACACTGCCTAGGAATGGATGCCCACAATACTTTGGATAAGACACCTGGCCTGTGCTGGTCTAACAAATAAAGGGGATCTAAACAAACCCCTCGCCTTAGTCTGGAGGGTCCAATCAACCAGGAGTTATTTCAAAGCATCGCATTGCAAGGCAGCTAACCTGCCTTTGCTGTGCTGCTTTTACCCGTGTGTCTTACAGTTCCGAACCCCTAGGTGCTGCCAGCGTGGGAGAGGGGATGCCCTGCTCCACAGCCAGCCTCTACCCAGCCAAGGAGCAGTTCAGAACGCCTCCCAATGAAGTGAGTTATGGTTGTCTGCAAACATCATCACCTATAACTCTCCTGCTCAGTGTCTGCTCGGCTCATAGCTCATCCTATGGCGAGCACTGCTCGGTACGTGGGGCCATTGTGCAACCCACTTGTGTGACATTTACAACAGCGTTTTAGCTGGCCTTGAGAGTCTCTCTCTTATTTCCCCAATTAACTGTGCTGCTAATGCAGCGTGATGGATGCTGGGACACACAATACAGACACATGCATCCGATGAAGTGGGCATTCACCCACGAAAGCTTGTGCTCCAATACATCTGTTAGTCTTAAAGGTGCCACAGGACTCTCTGTTATTTAATACAGACACTGTTCATCGCAACCCTGTGCAAATGCCCTTTGTTTCTCTCAGTACACTGCTTCCAAAAATAGCTGCTGCGGCTCCAACCCCAGCCTTTGGGAAGAAGCATCTCCTCCCCCAGAGCGTTCTCCCCCCAGCATGCACGTGGTAACTGCAAAAACGTAACTGCAGCAGGGAAGCAAAAGAGGCAGAATTCTTCCCCATCCACAGTGCCGTGGGTTACTGGTTGGAGCAGGAGCATCAGGACTCCTGGGTTCTATTCCTGGCTCACTATCAGTCTAGCAAATCAGGATATAGACACAAAGCCCCATTAGTGGTTTATCTGACATAGCAATTGCTGTGTGAGAAGGAGAAATTTTAAGGCTTAACTGATGTTTATGATCATTTTATAATGTGAGTTCTTTATGCTGAAACAGCAAGTGGACATTTGAACACATCTGGTGACTTTGAACACGTATGGTCACTTTGGGAGAGAGCTTGATGGGGGTGGGGAACATGCCCACTCAGCTCCATTCCTTCTAATTGCCCTCCTGCCCCACTTCTGTTTCACACTCTGCATTCTTACCCCCACGCCTAGCAGCGAGAGTCTCACCAGGGCTTGTCTACAAGTGGGAGTTGGTGCGCAGTAAACTAGGTGTGAATTAAAAGTGCACTAGCTATGCCATATTACCTTCCTGGGCGGAAACACTTACCACGCACACTAAAAGTGCCCTGGTGCAGCTGCTCAAGGCTGGGGGGTTTCAGATTAACTCAATCTAGGGTTTGGATTATGACAGGAATGTGGGCATGGCCTAGAGTGGGGGTCAGCTGATGAGTGTCAGAATATTGTGCACTTCCTTCTAACCTCTGACATGCACCAGCGAGCCCCGGGCATCCCCTCACACCACACCAGGGCCTGCTGTGGGTGGCAGCATAGAAGGCAGCTGCACTAATTTGGTTCTCACTGGGGACTTCCGCAAACAGAGGGAATCCCCAGCAATGGAATCCCAGCCAGTCTCCCCTCAGAGGGTTCAAAGCGAGCAAAGCCAGCCAGGGACCCTGTCCCCATATTAGGCTACACACATCCCTTTACACAGCCACTCTGAGATGTCTCCTCTGAGAGCAGAACACAGTGACAACTGAGGTAGTTAAGAGGAATAATTGAGAGCTAATTTCCAAGCCAAGTCAGACATGACTAACACACTGCATCCCTTCATTCTGCAGCTCATCGCTGCGCAGTCAGGGCATCAAATTGGAATTTCTCCACAGCGAGCTCCCCATGGGACATTGCTTATTCAGGTTTCCTTGTCTAAATGTAAGCGCAGGCTGTGTGTAATCAGAGCCTGACACTGTTGCAGCTTTAATGCTGTCCTGCTTTGATCTTATGTCCATGCTTCTTCAGTCTGCACTGAAACAACACACTGTGTAAAAGACAGACACTTGCAGGTAACACTGGCTCAGAAGCTAAGCATTGTGTCGAGAAAACTTCCGAGCCTGCAGAGGTTATGTACACCGGAGGATCTGAGATCAAGACCTGATTCCATGTCTGCTTCGCTGTTGCATTTTGATGTGTTCAGTGTTTCTCAATCACAATGATTTCTTGTTGACTGTTTTCCTGACCCATGCCAGGGCAGTTGCCTAAAGTGTTCTATTGGTTTTATTTTTGCAAAGTGCTTTTGTTCGGGACTTCCTCCTGTCTGCCCGAGCTATTATGCTAAGGCTCTACACAGTGAGTGATCAACTGTTTCTATGGTAACCCCTGGGGCAGCGATACCACAGGGATGGAGAAGGGGATCATGCCTAGAGGTGAGAGAAGACAAGAGACTGAAGGAAAAGGAACAGACGAAAATTGAGGGAGAGGAGAAGTGCAAAGAGAAAACTGGGGAAGGTATTGCCAAGAGAGGCCAAAAAAAAGCAAGAGTCCCTTGAAAGTGGGTATTACTGGGGGCAGAGAGTGGAGGAATTCCAAAGAGGTAAAGAAATGGTTAGTGGGCTCCCTTTCTAGTTTCAAGAAACCTGACTGCTGCAACTTTCAAGAAAGATAATTGGTGTTGAGATTATTTAAAATCCTGGTCCAGGAACATTCTGTGCAGAAATAAACCAGGTGCCGAATATTCAGATACATTTTGTTTCGTTAGCCCCATGGACTTGTTTGTGGAGACACATGCCACAGGCTGGGCAGAGGCACAGAGAAGTCTCTTGGTCTTCTCCAAATTCTCCAGAACTTCCGAGCCTCCAGACCTGGGCTGGAAATGGGAATGCTTCTTAGCATCCAGCCACAGAACGCAGGCTTGCTCCTAGCGAAGCCAATGGGAGTTTTGCCTGAGAAAGAACAAACGGATCAAAAATTAAGGGCCTGATCATCTTCCTTTGACTCACATGCAAAGAGGGCCCCTCTGTGTGCAGACTTCACCCCTTTTATATGGAAAATGGGGGAGTTGTCTTTGTGATAGCATCCCCCTTCACCAGACCACCCATGTCTGGAGATTGAGGCATCTTCCATGATACCCAGTATTACTTCTCTGGAAGGTAATGCACACCAAGGCAGGTCTCCAAGGCTGGTCTCTGCTGAGGAAGCCAATGGATCTTGACTCCTGAGGAGCAAGACTCTGGGGCCCCAGTGTGAGCCCAGAGCCTCTGGCAGACAGCCCTGGAGTCTGGCGTCCCGGCCTGTTCTGGGTGGTTACACCTTTCCCCAGGATAGGGCAGTTGGCTGGAAATTCACTCTGACTGAGTTCTCCTCCCCATCCCGCTGAGAGGGGGGCTGTGTGAGAAGTTGTCAGTCTCCCCAACAGCCTATGTCCCTACTACCAGTTTTGTTTCAGCATCCAATAACTCAAAGGCCCTGTATGGGAACCGAATGGAGCTTACCACACAGCCAATGAACCCCCTGAGCTGGAGGTGTGTGAAGTTGTTCTGAACTCTGTGGTTCCTGCCCTGGGATCTACATTAAAACGGGAGTCAAACATTTCCCCATTTCCACCCCCCAGCCAAAACTATTAGCCAAACTTGACCTGACTCTGCATTTTTGGTGGATTGAATGAAAAATTGAATGAAAATCCCCCCCAGCTCTAGTCCAACCCTAACTGTTTAACTCTGATCAGTTCTGCTCTTGGGCAGGGCTACATGGGAACACAGCAGGGGGGATATCTTGGCAAACTGAAGGAGGCAGCATCACAGTCAGACCCTCTTGCATGGAAATTCCTGGGAATTGCACCAGCTCCGGTGATACAGCAAATGGTTAATTACATGAGATGACGTCCCTCTCAGGAGAAACTAAACACTTACGTTAATTGCTGCAATTATAACCCATTTAAGTGGTAGCTACGTGGAAATAATATTAAAAGAGTCTGAGGGGTTGGTAGTGTGCAAGGCAGAGGAGCATGTTGCTTGCAAACTGATAGACCACAATAAGTCAGGCAACAGCTGGAGCTGAGAGGCAAAGAGAGACTCAGTTTGTGAGTTCGCTCTGCAGCTGCGAGCAGTGAGAAGCAGCCTGCAGCACCCTAGTTGTGGGTGGCTCATTCCCCCTCCCCCTTGAAAGAGGTGAAATGGCAACTTAAAACCCAACCACACCGACACAGCTAAACAACATAGACCCTGTTACCCAGGCAGGCACACGAGGGAAGGTGCAGGGGAGAGAGTGGACATGATGGCTTGTTTTCAGAGCAATGGCCCATGCAACATTGTGCTGCAGACTCAGGAAATAAAGACCCATGAGGGTCTGTTCTAGGGTGACCCGACGTCCCAATTGTTTAGGGACAGTCCCAATATTCAGGGCTTTGTTTTATATAGGCACCTATTACCCCCCCCCGTCCCGATTTTTCACACTTGCTGCCTGGTCACCCTAGTCTGCTCCCATCCCACTGAATTCAATGGGATTTTCCCACTGATGTTAACAGGAGCAGGACTGAGTCTGGAGCTGTACAAATAGAACCTCCCCGAGCATTTGATTTGAATCAGATTCGTTGCCTAACTCAAAGGCAGCCCATATCAGGGGCACCTTGGGCTACTTTTCTTAGTGCGCCAGTTTTTTTAAGAATGGCAAATGCTGATCTACCCTTAACTCAGCGCTGTATCAATGGCTCGGCTAGCACCGCAGAAGGCAGATGTTTCCATTATAGGAGGAGTTGGGAGTCTTCTCCAACCTGCCCCACACCCCAAGCACTAGCTCTCATAGGGATTCCTGTTCCACTACACCAGTCATTACATGGAGAGAGCTTCAGAGGCTGGAAGGGGATTCTTGGGATTCTCGCATAATGTGTGAACAATAGCAGGTGCTCCGGTGGATTATAATAGAGCTGGTTGCCAGAGCTGAGTAACTTGAGACATCTGGATAATCTTTGAGAAAGATCATTGAAACGGGGCCAAATTCTCCTCAGTTAGGCCCATGTAAATGCAAGGAAAGACAATGAAGTGATTCTAAATTTACACCCGGGTAACCCAGAGCACAAGTGGGCCCTTAATCTTGGTTTTTAACCACTTGTCCCCAGAACATCCAGGTCAATGCTCCTGTATCCTTACCGTATTGTGTGCAACTCCAAGGGATCTCATACGCCAAGTGAAGGCAGGGATGGTTAGAAGTGAACCCAGAGCCTGCCAAGGCAAGCCCAGGCTTTGTGGTAAATGGACTTTGAATCAATGCCCTGGCGCAGTGCTGATGGGAACCCATGCTACTGGACGTGGGACCTTTCAGAGGAGACACAAAGCCAAAGCTCTGGTCACAAGTGGTTATTCCAGATCACCTGGTACATTCAGGTGGGGGTAGGGATGTTAACTGGTCTCTGCCAAATTCTGTCTTCCTAAATTTCTTCTGCAGTTGCCAATGGGATACATTATTCTCCGTTGCTTACCATCCTTTACTGCTGTGTTCTGTTAACCAGGCTCCAGCCTAGAGGCAGCTGAATTTCAAGGGCGAGTGAAATGATACACATTAGGATGGGGGGGATATGTATATTGAAAGACAGGGTTTCCTGCAAGGGCAGAGATGGAAGCCACATACTAGCCCAAAGGAAAGATTATGTCCTTTCCAGCACATCCATAAATATTAAAAACTCCTTCTTTAACTGGTTCAGCAGCTTTCTGTCTTTTCCCCATTCATTACTGCTAATGTTTTGACTCTCATTCCCATTTCTAAGACTGCAGAATCTTAAACAAGCTGGTAAATACTAGAGTGAGGAGTCCAGGAAAGCAAAAGAGATGCTAATTTTGGAGAACAAAAAAGAACATGAAAAGCATCTTCCTGGATGCCTGTCCCTGCATCTGGGGAACTTTGCTGAAATAGCAAATTATCAAGCACCTGAAGAAGAAAGGGGCTGGCTGGAGTGGAGCAGCAGCCATGTGCTGCCTCATGCAACTCTCCCAGAATCCACAGTCCCTTTAAAAATCTGGCCGCAAGTGTTTTCCTACAGGCCACTCAGAAGGGAACAGTTGTGCCTGGAAGCAGCAGCCTGTGGAGACCTATCGAAGTGCAACTTTTAAACAACAGCCACATGCTGGGGACCAAAATAGCTTGAGAGCACAAAACTGTCCAGTTTGCTCTACAAGGCCATACAACACTGCACTGGAACAGGGCTGTTCTGGAAATCCTCCCAGTTACTACAGGACCTACAGAAAAACACATTTGGCCTCCATTGGCTCCTAAGCCCCAACCTCTGGGTCTTTCATTAACCATGACTGTTGGAAACGGTCTATGCATGGTATAAGTTATCCATCCATTTATCTATCGTATTTACCTGGCTCCCCATCACAGTAGCATTGGAGCACCTCCCAATCTATAATGTATTTATCCTCACAACACCCCTGGGAAGCAGGGCAGTGCTATTATCCCCATTTTACAGAGGGGAACTGGGGCACAGAGACTAAGTGACTTGCCTGGGGTCACACAGGAACTCTGTGGTAGAGCAGGGAATAGAACCCAGGTCTCAGGCTCGGACCCATTCTTCCTCTCCATTCGATTGAGCAAGCTCAGCTGTGAGGAATGGAGAAGAGTAAACGGCACCAGGAAACTCAGATTTTCTTGGAAGAGACAGGACAACAATCCTGCACTAAAAGGGGAGCTCAAGAGAAGATGATGAAGCAAAGCTAGGCATGCAGAACAAACAGATGAGGTCATTTTTGATCAGATCACCACAAGATGCCACCACTCCTGAGTGAGAACTCCTAGCCCCACCAAGGAAGAATATCCTGACAGTCATTCACTTCCCGGTGTTTTTAAGAGAAGCCTATTTTTACCAGGATTTCCCCACTCTTCCCTTCCTCTTGCCATTTCATAGACAAAACATCTTCCCCCGGGGTGGTGATCTCCTGTGTTTCTGGGAGACAGGCAGCCACACCTCTCAGTCTGGCTCTGCTATATCTTGGCCTTATGGTGCCAGCCCTTTGGTCAGTGATGAGGGTGACCAGATGTCCCGATTTTATGGGGACAGTTCCAATTTTTTTTTTCGTCTTTTATAGGATCCTATTACCCCCCCATCCCCATCCTGATTTTTCACACTTGCTGTCTGGTCACCCTATCGGTGAAGGCTGACCCTGAAGCCTTCCATTCCAAGCAGCCAGTCCTCATTCATGCCAGACAAAGCCATGCTCGCCTTTGGCATGAAAAGACTTCCTAGACTATGGAGTGATTAGTTTCAGCCTCCCGGCATGGCTGAGGATTTGGGTCCGGGGAGAGGCCAGTAATGGGAGCCCAGCAACCTATGCAGATTTGCTGTGCTTCCCAGGTGTTGTATTCTGTTGGGTTACTCGCCTGGGATGTGTCCACATGGAAGCTATGCGATGTTTTCCCCCCAGACTTTGAACACAGCATTAGATGGAATATTTAATGGGATGGCCCTGACAGCAGGTGATCCCTCCCACGTTTTTACATGGAATGCCACTTCACCACAAGGGATTAACTGACAGCAATAGCGGAGCTAGTGTTGCGGATCAGAAGACATTAGAAAAGAAGCTAACGGAGCCACTGTCTTGTAGGGAAATAAAGGTCTCTCTTCGCCCTTGCAGAAAAAATAAGGCAAAAAGCTGTTCAATAACAGCACGAACAATGCTGTATGTCTAGACAATGCAGCCATCGCCTTGGGATCCGGGCATTGTTCATCTAGCCTTCAGTTCTCAAGAGGGGTTTCTCCGCTGAGAGTGGCGTTCTTATGAAGAGGGAACTGCAGTACTCAACCCTGCTGCCGTCTTCTCTCTCCTCCCCTAATTATTGCTTTTGCTGAGCACCAAGCTGGTGTATAGACCAAAGGGCTCTGCCTACCTCACTCTGAGTAAAGCTTTACTTTGTGAGTAGTTACATTGCTTTCCATGGGGCTTTTCAAGAAGTAAAGCATTACTTCTTGTGAGTAAGGCTGGCAGAATTGAGCCTTAGTAGACAAAAACAAACATAGGCGGCCTGTTCCAACTAGGGTGACCAGCAGGGCCGGCTCTAGCCACCAGCAAAACAAGCTGGTGCTTGGGGCAGCACATTTTTAGGGGCGGCATGGCCGGTGCCAGAATGCTGCCCCTAAAAATGTGCCCCGGCCGCCCTAGCTCACCTCTGCTGCTGCTGCCACGGCACACGAAACAGCTGATTCGCGCGCCACTACTCACCCTCCCTCCCAGGCTCTCAAACCTGGGAGGGAGGGGGAGATCCCGAGCGGCTGTTTCGCGTGCCGCTGCTCCCCCTCCCTCCTAGACTTGAGAGCCTGGGGGGAGGAGGCAGGGCTGGGGATTTGGGGAAGGGGCGGAGTTGAGGCGGTGCCGGGGGTGGGGTAATTAAAGAACGGGGGGGGCGGGGGGGCAGCCAAAATTGTTTTTGCTTTGGGCGGCAAAAATCCTAGAGCCGGCCCTGGTGACCAGACAGCAAATGTGAAAAATTGGGACAGGAGGTGGGGGGTAATAGGAGCCTATATAAGAAAAAGACCCAAACCTCAAGACTGTCCCTATAAAATCAGGACATCTGGTCACCCTAGTTTCAACTCCCATTAAAGGCCATGGACAGATTCCCCCAACATCACTGCAGGTTAAAGCAGGCCCAGAGTGCACACACAGCTACTGACACTCCTTGCTAGCATGGGGCTTGTATGAAGGGGATCCCTCTGCAGAGCAAAATCTTGCATTGTAAGCAGCACCCAGATTGGCTGAGTCAGCAACACATAGCACTGGGTGGTGCTATTCATTAGAGGTCAATGGGAAATTTTTGTCCAAGTTAGGAATGGGGGAACTCTAAGTAAGGAACTCAGGATCTGGCAGACAGGGAGAGGGAGGGAGAGATTGCTGTGCTGAGCAGCTGAAATTTCAAATGAAACTTACTAGCCTCCCTGCCCTCCCAGCAAGTGACAGCTGGAATAAAGTTATACAAATCCTCCCTCTCGTTTTCAAGATTGATGTGTCACTCCTACTTGTTGGCATGTCTCAAGTACACGATACAGAACAGTGTCTTCATGCTTATCAGAACTGATCGTACTAACCACTGGAAGAACTTCTGCACTAAGCAACATTTCATAGAGCTGTGACCACAGCTGCTTTGCCAGTCATCCCACGTTATTGTGCTTCCCCTGGCTTGTCTAGCAGAGACACACAGACCTGATGCTTTTTTACAGCAGAGCTGAGGTTTAGGTTTCTTCTCCCGATGGCCTGGTTGAATCCAGCTGTTTAAAAAGCACCAAAGGTAAACAGAAACAGACTCTCCAAATAGCATCTTGTGCATGGGATAGTGGAAGGGGTTGGGATGGCAAAGGGGATATGCAGCTTTTTTTCCATTTCTTAGTCAGCCAGCTACTGACAGTCCTTCCTAACCAACATTGAATGTCAGGGTTGGAAGGGACCTCAGAGGTCATCTAGTCCAACCCCCTGCTCAAAGCAGGACTAATCCCCTGACAGATTTTTGTCCCAGATCCCTAAATGGCTCCCTCAAGGATTGAACTCATAACCCTGGGTTTAGCAGGCCAATGCTCAAACCCCTGAGCTATCCCTCCCCCCAACATGAGGTTGGCTGAGTCAGCAACAAAACCCAGGGGCCTTGGAGACTGCATTGCTAATGGAATCTTCCAGCACAGCAAGGGAGGGGCATGGTTTGATATGGGGACCCCAGGAGGAATTTACCTGCTTCTGCCCATTCTGTGCTGATGCTGGGGAGACAGAACAGGATTGCCTATCTCCAGCACTGTTCATCCGCTCTAGAGCCAAGTAGAAACAAGCCTGCTGTCAATAGCAGCCTGGCAACAGGTTGCTGAGGGCAACCACCTGCACTCCTGGAGCTGCCCTGGCGATAGGAATTTGGAGTGGAGTAAGATTGTACGGTAATAATGCTGCTGCCCTTCACTGTTCCATGAACACACTGCACTGTGGCTGCCACTTCCTACACCCATAATGCTCACTCAGCAGGCAATGAAGGAACACTTGTCAATACAGGTGGACACAGGTCAGTTGCCTGAGAGATTATACATGGCTACTATGCAGTGGCCACGTTGTTAATGGGCAGCTGTAGGGTAAATCCGCCACTGGCCTAATCCCAGACTGATTGCAGTAGAGTTGTGCCAGAAACAGAAGCCACCTCGCATGCATTACCCCTCCGTATCAGTGCAATCAGCCTGAGTCAGTCCTACACAATTATGGGTCATTAGCTCATGAGGAGACAGGCCAGGTTTATAGAAGGGACAGTAAAAGGGGACTCAGGGCTCTGTACATTTCAACCCCGCACAGCCCATTAGAGAACCTTTGAACACTCAGAAGCTTTCGAGCAGGGAGATAAAACCATCATTAGACTGGCTTAGGTCTGACCTGTCCCAACTCCGATCATGGAAGCAGATTTGTTTACTCTGTCTTTGTTCACTCTATTGCAGCCAAAAGCACTCCGGGCCTTTTATCCCCTGGTTTTACTGCAGGTCAGAGCAGCCCGAAGCCAGTTCTGATGAGATTTCAGTAACCTGCATGGAGGTCTCAGATCAGCCCCACACCAGTCTGTGTTTAGAGTGCAGCAGCACCCAGAGACACTGGGCAGGACCAGGCCCCGCTTGCACTGGGTGCTGCCCAAACACACAGGCAGGAACATCCCTGGACACAGAGAATTTACAAACTGATGGAAGACAAGACACAGCCCAGGAGTGTAACAGCTTGTAAGAGGGGCAGGGAGCAGTAATACAATTACATAGCTCAGCTATGAGCACAGAAGGACAGCTCTAAGCTACCTAATGGGTTGTTTCATTTCTGATTTAGCTTGCATGACCAGGAGAGGATTCCATTTTCTTGGAACAAGTCTCTCCCCCTGCCAGGTTGTGGTGTAAAACAGAGGTTTCATGCTAGCCTCTTACAGAGGAGCAAATGCACCAGCCAAAGCAAACAACTAAAACTGGCTCACTTCTGCCAAACTCCAGCAAGGATTAAGAACATCACAGCAATGGATGCACCTTCAGAACCTAAATAGGCCATTCCATTGGGTCACTAGCATGCCCAACAGAGTACTAGAGGGGCAGCAGTTAAAACACCACTGTGACTCCTGCATGCAGAAATAACAGCAGGTACAGCCCCAGGCTACTACCTAGAAACAAACCAGTCCCCTTGCCGCACCAACCCTATGTACTGTGTGTGGGAAGGAGTGGTTCATTCCCTACAGCTGGTCCAGCCCTGAATCCTCCCACTGCCCTCCGCTGTGCTCTTTCTCCAGCTACAGAGGCAGGATTAACCCCTTACCTGTCAGCCTTTGGACAGAGCCTTTGCATCTGGTCACAGCCTCCATGTGTAAAAGTGGGCACAGCCCCAGTTTGAAAAAGTGCAGTGAGCATGTGCAGGGCCCCCTGTCATGCCCTAGGGGATTGAGAATGTTGCAGGGGAAACTCCAATGTATTGCCTTGCGCAGCAATCACAGATAAGCTCCCAGGGACCTGGGGTCAGACCCCAATCTCATTGAAACCGGTGTCTATGTGGAGTTCCTCCAGGCACAGCCAGTGGGACGTCTCCCTGTTTCTAATGGAGCTACTCCTGATTTACTCGGGTGTGAAAACAAAACAGAATTAGACTTGATGGGCTAGCCTATCCTCTGGCTTACCAGGGCAATCAAGAGGAGAGGTGAGCCAGAGCCAGACAGACTAGCTAAGGTAATGAAAATAGATAATCATTTGTGTACATGTCTGCACAGTTTTACCTCCAGGATTTCCCCCCCTGTGCTTCCTGAGACTGCGGGTGATTTCATCTTCCAGCACAAAGGGCTGCATTGGATGAACCCCTCCAGGCAGCAGTTGTCCTAATATTGTGAGGAGGTCATTAGAGGAGGTTTTGGAACAAATTGATAAAATAAACAGTAATAAGTCTCCAGGACCTGATGGTATTCACCCAAGAGTTCTGAAGGAACTCAAATGTGAAATTGCAGAACTACTAACTGTAGTCTAAACAACGAGGAGTCCTTGTGGCACCTTAGAGACTAACAAATTTATAGTCTAACAAAACTAACAAAACTGTAGTCGGTAACCTATTGTTTAAATCAGCTTCTGTACCAAATGACTGGAGGATAGCTAATGTGATGCCAATTTTTAAAAAGGACTCCAGAGGTGACCCTGTCAATTACAGGCTGGTAATGCCTAACTTCAGTTCTGAGCAAACTGGTTGAAACTATAGTAAAGAACAAAATTGTCAGACAGATAGATTAACATAATTTGTTGGGGATAAGTCAACATGGTTTTTGTAAAGGGAAATCATGCCTCACCAATCCACTAGAATTCTTTGAGGGGGTCAACAAGCATGTGGACAAAGGGGATCCGGTGGATATAGTGTACTTAGATTTTCAGAAAACCTTTGACAAGGTTCCTCACCAAAGGCTCTTAAGCAAAGTAAGCTGTCACAGGATAAGAGGGAAGGTTCTCTCATGGGTCGGTAACTGGTTAAAAGATAGGAAACAAAGGATAGGAGTAAATGGTCCATTTTCAGCATGGAGAGAGGTAAATACTGGTGTCCCCCAGGGGTCTGTACTGGGCCCAGTCCTATTTAACATATTCATAAATTATCTGGAAAAAGGGGTAAACAGTGAGGTGGCAAAATTTGCAGATGATACAAAACTACTCAAGATAGTTAAGTCCGTAGCAGACTGCAAAGAGCTACAAAAGGATCTCATAAAACTGGGTGGCTGGGCAACAAAATGGCAGATGAAATTCAATGTTGATAAATGAAAGTAATGCACATTGGAAAACATAATCCCAACTCTACATATAAAATGGTGGGGTCTAAGTGAAGGCTGTCCATAGGCCACAGGGAAGGACTCTGGGGCCCTCTGCCCACTCCTGCCTTAGCCACATGCAACTGGCATTGGTGGCATCTGGAATTAAGTGGGGACACTGGGAGCGAGTTCACATGGCAAGTTGCTTGCTCTGGTTTCCCGAAACTTTCAGCTGAAACATTAGTATTCATTCATAGCCCTCCAGTGAGGCATTTCACATGGGTTTATTTGCATAGTAACGAGAAAGCCCCCATTTCTCCCCCAGACACATCTCCAAAGCAGAATCTCCATATGATGTGGGCGACAAGGAACATGCCCATGGGACAGGGGGGTTGTCTGACCCTCGGTGAAAGGCAGCACACTCAGTGGAGGAAAACCAGTCACATCGCTGGTTAGTTACCAGCAAAGCAGCCTCAGAGGCAAACACAACATGAATTATTTGTTGCAATGTTGCTACCAGTTTCCTTCTCCTTTCATTTTTATTTCCACCCCTGTAACTTCATCAAAGTGCCAGTTTGTGCACAGAGTTATTTGCCTTCTAATGAGTTCCAGTACTGACTATTTCAAAGCTTTGTTAAAGCCCAGTCAAGAGTGTTAAAGGCTGCTATGAGTAACTAAAGGACCCATATTTGGCAGCACCTACGCATCTGTGTACAGTAGTGCCAAGGGAAACCACTGAGACAAGCTTTGTGGCTGAATAGGGACCATCTCTCAGATGAAATGTAAAATGGATGCCCTGGGAGCACACTAAAGAGCCAGTGGTAGCACTGTTGCCAAAGATGGAATTTTGGAACAACCCAGTTCTTACAATGACATTCAACCTCCCAAAATATATCGTGGTTCTATTTGGATACATCAGTACAAAAAGGCTGTTGATTTCCGTTCCAGAGGTAGTGGCATTTCAGTGGTGGGTGATATCTGTACTGATAGATACATAGATCAAGGGGTGTGTGTGGGGATAGATAGATTCAGCAAGAGGAGAGGGAGTGCAGGGTGGATTGTGAGCCTTGTAATTAACATTGGTAAAGTGATTGTTGATGCTAGGATGAAAGACATGCTCAAAGGACAAAGTATTAATATTCTCCCAGGACCAGGATATATAGTGTAATGACCATGAGTAACATTCAAATTCAATCAAATCTCATACTTCACAGCATCCACTCATCAGTGCAGGTATCAGGCAGGAATTCCCTCCCTCATAAGCAGTGTTGCAAAATTGTTGTGGTACATTCTGGGTAACAAGACCACATGGGTGTGTGGGGAACACGGGAAATGTCTGTATTATTTTTATGAAACGTATACACGTGGCTCAGTTTCCCCATTCACTTTTCTATTGTTACCCACTGGGTGCAATGCTGATGAGTTAGGTAAAAAATGTGTATATAGCTTTTGCTTTCTCCTTCCAACCAAAAAACGGCCCTCAATCCTGTATCCCTAATAAACGCTGTCTTGTTTTTAAGAGGCTGCCCTACATCTCTGCAAACATCTGCCAGTTGCAGAGCTGCCAAAAGGGGAAGTCTCCAACAGGGGTCCAAGCTCCTTTGGATCCAGCCAAAGGAGCCCTGGTGAGAAGAAGAGGTGCTGAAGCCAGGGACTCAGTCTCAGAGTAGCATAGCTGAGCGTCTTCCCTTTGAGCAAAGTGCAGGCCCAGATCTTGCTTTCCTGCATTTGTGAAAAGCAACCAACCACTGGCTATTTATGGCCTGTGTGTGCTTGTTACACAACTCTGGCCCATTAGGGACCTATTATGGGGCTCGTTTGATTCCATCTCCTGCCTCTCATTAGGGATTACTGGAAAATCAAAGGAGAATTTAGCTTGTCTTAGTTTATTTTAGTCTGAGATTACAAGAAAATATATTCAGTGCCTCCCTGCCCTCACCCCATCCCCACTCTGTCTGGGGACTCAATGTGCCTCTTTAAAGAGTTGCTGCTAATATCATGTATTTAATGGATTCAGGCAATTATTCTCAAGTAGGAGCTTTAATTACATTATTTTTGTCACTGCTCATTCGGAAGACCCCTTTGCTATATTTTTCCCTTGCCTGTCATATGGTGCTGAAACATAACTTACGGTAATTTTGCTCAGATAAACAGGCAATTGTCAGTGCAATTAGTCTCGGAACAAAATTATTGTCAACAAGACTGTTTGCAACCTAATTGCTGAAATGAGTTTATAGTGGGTACAACATTTTAAAGCGGCCCCATTCTGATTAACCCTCCAGCTGCTGTAGCTTCTAAGGGCCCCATCACCATAGTATCTGGGCAACTCTCAGCTACATATGGCTTTGTCCTCACAAACACCCCCATGAGACTAGGAGTATTAGCCCCATTGTACAGATGGAGAAACTGACACAGAGAGGTGACATGAGATCATATGGGGAGTCTGCAGCAGTGCGGGGGACTGGACACAGATCTCTGAGTTCCATGCTAGTACTGCAACCACATGATCTTGCTTCCTCCTTCTGCTGTCCCCTTTGACATGGCAGCGCCGGCATCCTCTGGCACCTTGCAGCTGACTTGCAGAGAGGCTGAGCTCCACCCACCAGGTTGCTAGGTAGTCCGGCAATCAGCACAGGTCATTCCCCTGGGGCGTGAGCATGGCCTGTGTAGTGTGCTGGGTACAGGGGCCAGCACTGGATGCAGTTTTCCCCAGCACATCTGCCAGGCAGCAGTTAAAGCACCAACATGACTCCTGCTGTCACAGAGTGCAGTATCTAAAGGCCTTTATGTCTCGCTCCTGCCTGTCCCTCCCCTATGAAGTCACCAAGTGCAGAGAAGAGAAACTAGCTCAGCTGGAGCATCTCCCAAGGGGTAATCATGGCTAAGGCTGCGATTTAGTCACGGAGGTCACGGGACTCATGGAATCTGTGACTTCCAAAGACTGCAGCCAGCACAGGCTGGGAGCTGCAGGGTCCCCTGCCGCTTGCAGAGGCAGGGAGCTGCGGAGTACCCCCCCCCCCCAGCTCCCAGCCACCACAGGCAGCAGGGGGATCCGCCGCTCCCATCCACCATACGCAGTAGGAGGGATCCCCAGAGCTCCCGGCCATTGCAGGAGGCAGGGGACCCCCCACAGCTTGGAGCCGCCAGGATGGGGGACCCTGGAGCTTTTCCCCCCTGCAGCTGCCCAGGCATCCCATTTTGTCCTGGGTATTTTTAGTAAAAGTCAAGGACAGGTCATGGGCTGCCGTGAATTTTTCATTATTGTGGACCTGTCCATGACTTTTACTAAAAATATCCATAACAAAACCTTAGCCTTAATCACGGCACATCCTGAAGGCACCTGCACAGGGTAGGCCCACTGCTTAGTGAAGAGGGAGAAACAGTATCAGGAAACTTGGAAATGGCAGAGATGCTTAATGACTTCTTTGTTTCGGTCTTCACCGAGAAGTCTGAAGGAATGCCTAACCTAGTGAATGCTAATGGGAAGGGGGTAGGTTTAGCAGATAAAATAAAAAAAGAACAAGTTAAAAACCACTTAGAAAAGTTAGATGCCTGCAAGTCACCAGGGCCTGATGAAATGCATCCTAGAACACTCAAGGAGCTAATAGAGGAGGTATCTGAGCCTCTAGCTATTATCTTTTGAAAATCATGGGAGACAGGAGAGATTCCAGAAGACTGGAAGAGGGCATATATAGTGCCCATCTATAAAAAGGGAAATAAAAACAACCCAGGAAACTACAGACCAGTTAGTTTAACTTCTGTGCCAGGGAAGATAATGGAGTAAGTAATTAAGGAAATCATCTGCAAACACTTGGAAGGTGGTAAGGTGATAGGGAACAGCCAGCATGGATTTGTGAAGAACAAATCATGTCAAACCAATCTGATAGCTTTCTTTGATAGGATAACGAGCCTTGTGGATAAGGGTGAAGCTGTGGATGTGGTATACCTAGACTTTAGTAAGGCATTTGATACGGTCTCGCATGATATTCTTATCGATAAACTAGGCAAATACAATTTAGATGGGGCTACTATAAGGTGGGTGCATAACTGGCTGGATAACCATACTCAGAGAGTTGTTATTAATGGTTCCCAATCCTGCTGGAAAGGCATAACGAGTGGGGTACCGCAGGGGTCTGTTTTGGGACCAGCTCTGTTCAATATCTTCATCAACGACTTAGATATTGGCATAGAAAGTACGCTTATTAAGTTTGCGGATGATACCAAACTGGGAGGGATTGCAACTGCTTTGGAGGACAGGGTCATAATTCAAAATGATCTGGACAAATTGGAGAAATGGTCTGAGTTAAACAGGATGAAGTTTAACAAAAACAAATGCAAAGTGCTCCACTTAGGAAGAAAAAATCAGTTTCACACATACAGAATGGGAAGAGACTGTCTAGGAAGGTGTACGGCAGAAAGGGATCTAGGGGTTATAGTGGATCACAAGCTAAATATGAGTCAACAGTGTGATGCTGTTGCAAAAAAAGCAAACATGATTCTGGGATGTATTAACAGGTGTGTTGTGAGCAAGACATGAGAAGTCATTCTTCCACTCTACTCTGCTCTGGTTAGGCCTCAGCTGGAATATTGTGTCCAGTTCTGGGCACCGCATTTTAAAAAAGATGTGGAGAAATTGGAAAGGGTCCAGAGAAGAGCAACAAGAATGATTAAAGGTCTTGAGAACATGACCTATGAAGGAAGGCTGAAAGAATTGGGTTTGTTTAGTTTGGAAAAGAGAAGACTTAGAGGGGACATGACAGCAGTTTTCAGGTATTTAAAAGGGTGTCATAAGAAGGAGGTTTCAGAGTAGCAGCCGTGTTAGTCTGTATCCGCAAAAAGAACAGGAGTACTTGTGGCACCTTAGAGACTAACAAATTTATTAGAGCATAAGCTTTCTTAGCCTCTAAGGATAGAACAAGAAGCAATGGGTTTAAACTGCAGCAAGGGAGGTCTAGGTTGGACATTAGGAAAAAGTTCCTAACTGTCAGGGTGGTTAAAGACTGGAATAAATTGCCTAGGGAGGTTGTGGAATCTCCATCTCTGGAGATATTTAAGAGTAGGTTAGATAAATGTCTATCAGGGATGGTCTAGACAGTATTTGGTCCTGCCATGTGGGCAGGGGACTGGACTCGATGACCTCTCGAGGTCCCTTCCCGTCCTAGAATCTATGAATCTATATCCAAAGTAAGTGACTCATCTCACATATTTTTCTTCCAATGGATCAAAGAGGGCAGGCTGAGGAGTGCACAGACATGAAGGCTCTGACATAGCAGAGGTCTGAGAGGGAGGCTTCCGAAACCAAGATGAAAGCATCGTTCCTCTGTGCATCACCCAATAAAGGCTGATGGACCAATAATATAACAAGATAGAGGGAAATGTGGTGTAACGGTGCTTGTGCATAGACATAACCAGAACAGAGGCACAAGGGGGCATTCATCCTCCTCTTCGTGTCCAGCTGTGGTCAGCCACAGGACTCATGCATTGTAATTCCTGGTCTCTCCCCTTTCCTCCTGGCTTTTTCATTGTTTGGACTCTTGTCATGTTGCCATGTCCCCTGCCATCCTCCCCCTTGACTGTCTGCAGATCGCTGGCCTTGCAGAGCTCCTTCTGCAGCATCAGGAGTGGAATGGACCAGTGCAGAAGAGGTGGCTGTCCTCCCTGCTCCGTGGCCTGGGCCGGATGCATGTAGCATGTCCCCTCCGTCTATGGGTTTAGGGACAGGGTCTAACTTTGGCCTGGTCTACACTAGGAGTTTATGTCGAATTTAGCTGCATTAAATCGAATTAACTCTGCACCCGTCCACACAACAAAGCTATTTAGTTCGACATAGAGGTCTCTTAAATCCAACTTCTGTACTCCTCCCCAACGAGGGGAGTAGCGCTAAATTTGACATGGCCAGGTCAAATTAGGGTAGGTGTGGATGGAAATCGACGCTAATAGCTCCGGGAGCTATCCCACAGTGCACCACTCTGTTGACGCTCTGGACAGCAGTCCGAGCTCGGATCTTTCCCGGGGACAGCCGCGAGGGGGTGGGACAGGGGCAGAGTTCATGCTTGCCGGATTGCTGGCAGCAGGAACTGGCCAACGCTAGGAGCATTGCTTTGAACGTCAAAGTAGGGCAGTGCTATTATTAAAGTTTTAAGGTGCCACAAGTCTACGGCTTACCATGTCAGCCTGCTACCCAAATTCTGCTGTCCTGTTCCGCTTCTGTGATCTGCACTGCAAGACCCCAGGGACTGAATGCAAAGGCCGAAAATTTGACCTTGTCCTGAGTGCGCATGTGATAGGTGCTGTGAATGGTCTTGTTCACAGAGAAAGACTATTTTCTTTGTTCACCAAAAAATTTATCTTTCTGAGGAATTCACTCCCTTTTTCCCATCCCACAGCTGTGACTGTCTCCCGACCTACCCGGTCATCAGACTCCCAGAGGCTGGCGCAGATTAGGCGTAGAAAGAAAAGGACACGGGACGACATGTTCTCAGAACTTATGGACTGCTCCCGAGCCGAGGCAACCCTGCAGACTCAGTGGAGGGAGAACATGTCCCAATACCAGCGAGCACACAGCGAATGGGAGGAGAGGTGGCGGCAGGAAGACCAGCAGGCGACTCAAACGCTGCTTGGACTAATGAGGGAGCAAACAGACATGCTCCGGCGCCTTGTGGATGTTCTGCAGGACCGGAGGCAGGAGGACAGAGCCCCGCTGCAGTCTATTTGTAACCACCGTCCCCCGCCACAAAGTCCCATACCCCGCCTCACCCAAAGTACCAAGAAGGAGGGGCGGCAGAGTCCGTGAAAACTGTCACTCTACCCCTGCAGACTGCTCAAGTGGCAGAAGGCTGTCATTCCCCAAAATTTGATAAGTCCTTTCCTTCCCGCCTCACCCAAGCCCCCATCCCAGTTTCATCCCCTAACTGTCTAGTTGCTAATAAAAAATACGTTTCTGTTAATTACTGTTTCCATCATGTTTCTTTAGAGGACAGTCTGTTTGAAGGGGGGGAAGGGGGTTGGTACAGACACGGGGGCAGGTTCAGCAGCAGGTCACACACACAGTGCAGTCACTAGGCACCCTGGTCAGTCTGGGAGGTGGTTTTCATTTTCTGTGTGGGGGGGGCTATGTGACTTTGTGGCGGGGGAGGGCTGTGAGAGATCTTATGCAGCGGTCCTTAGCCTGGATCACAGAGCCACGCAGCAGCGGATCTGTAACCGTCCTCCCCCTGCCACAAAGTCACATAGCCCCCACACACAGAGTCCCGAACAGGAGGGGTGGCAGACTCCGTTGAAACAATCAGTCCACCAGTGCAGACCACTGTAGAAGCAGGAGCCTGTCATTCCTCGAGTTTAGAAGTGTCCTTTGCATCACTACACTACACCCGCTCCCCACCACAGTCTGCGTCCCAGTTTCAACACTTTACCGCGAAAACAGTAATAAAGAAAACGTCGTTCATTAACAAATTTTCAGTGATTTTATTTTTAAACATGGGTTGGAAGGGGGTGAACGGGGTGAATGGGGTATGAAACTGGAGAGGATAGTGAACATTCACTGGGTAAAGAAACGGGGGCAGGTTCAGCTTCTCTGTAAAAAAACTAAATAGTCACAGGTTACCCTGCTCACTCAGGAACTTTGCTTTCAAAGCCTCCCGGATGCACAGCGCGTCCTGCTGGGCTCTTCTAATCGCACGGCTGTCTGGCTGGGCATAATCAGCATCCAGGTGACTTGCCTCAACCTCCCACCCCGCCATAAAGGTCTCCCCCTTGCTCTCACAGAGATTGTGGAGCACACAGCAAGCTGCTATAACAATGGGGATATTGGTTTCGCTGAGATCAGAGCGAGTCAGTAAGCTTCTCCATCTCCCCTTGAGACGTCCAAAAGCACACTCCACCACCATTCTGCACTTGCTCAGACAGTAGTTGAAGAGTTCTTTTTCACTGTCCAGGGCGCCTGTATAGGGCTTCATGAGCCAGGGCATTAGCGGGTAGGCTGGGTCCCCGAGGATGACTATAGGCATCTCCACATCCCCAACAGTTATTTTGTGGTCCGGGAAGTAAATACCTTGCTGCAGCCGTCTAAACAGACCAGAGTTCCTGAAAACACAAGCGTCATGAACCTTGCCCGGCCATCTGACGTTGATGTTGGTAAAACGTCACCTATGGTCCCACCAGTGCTTGCAGCACCATTGAAAAGTAGCCCTTTCGGTTAATGCACTGGCTGGCCTGGTGGTCCGGTCCCAGGATAGGGATGTGAGTTCCATTTATAGCCCCACCGCAGTTTGGGAATCCCATTGCGGCGAAGCCATCTATGATGACCTCCACGTTTCCCAGGGTCACTACCTTTGACAGCAGTACATCAACGATTGCGTTGGCTACTTGCATCACAACAACCCCCATGGTAGATTTGCCCACGCCAAAGTGGTTCGCGACTGACTGGTAGCTGTCTGGCGTTGCAAGCTTCCAGAGGGCTATGGCCACTCGCTTCTGGACAGTCAGGGCTGCTCGCATCCGGGTGTCCTTGCGCTTCAGGGCAGGGTACAGCAACTCACAAAGTTCCAGGAAAGTTCCCTTCCGCATGCGAAAGTTTCTCAGCCACTGGGATTCATCCCAGACCTGCAGCACTATGCGGTCCCACCAGTCCGTGCTTGTTTCACGTGCCCAGAATCGCCGTTCCACGGCATCAACATGACTCAGTGCCACCATGATGTCCACGGCGCGGGGTCCCGTGCTTTGTGACAGGTCTGTGCCACTCTTAGACTTCATGTCCTCATCGCGCTGCCGTAGCCTCCTTGCCCGATTTCTCAGCATCTGCCTCTGGAAAATGTGGCTGATAAGGTGCGAGGTGTTGACAACGGCCATAACTGCAGCGATGGTCGCAGTGGGCTCCATGCTCGCAGTGCTGTGGCATCTGCGCTGTCAATCACCAGAAAAGTGTGTGAACTGATTTCCCGCCGGCGCTTTCAGGGAGGGAGGGTGGGAGTGACGGTTGGATGACGACAGTTACCCAAAAGCACCCTCGACACATTTTTTCCCCAGCAGGCATTGGGGGCTCGACCCAGAAATCCAATGGGCAGCGGGGACTGCGGGAACTGTGGGATAGCTGCCCACAGTGCACCGCTTCCAATGTCGACGCTTGCCCCGTTAGTGTGGACTCACACAGTCGAATTCCTGTCCTTAGTGTGGATACACACATTCAACTTTGTAATATCGATTCCACATATTCGATTTAAGTGAAATCGAACTACTCTCGTAGTGTAGACATACCCTTTGTCTTTATGAAGAGATCTGTAGAGATTAATGGTGATGAAACCAACAGGGCTTCATAGCGGTCACTGTAAAACCCCACAGGACCTGAATTTCTGCAGCCTGTGCCTTGTGTGGCCATTTATACCTGTGCAAAGGAAGCGTGATCTGAGCTCCTGTTCTGATCTGGGAGCATGTTACACCCGCGCTGCCCCTACTTTGCACTGGCGCATGTGACTGCACAAGGTGCAGGGCAGGGGAAAATCAGTCCCATAGGCTTTAAGAGAGAATAAGCTCCTTGGTACGTGTGTTTGACCCATCCTGTGCCATGCTATAGCCCGGACGGCATCCTCTGATCAGATCTACAGAGTGGTTTCCAGCACACAACTCTCTAGGGCTCTCCCAGAGGGTGCTGACAGGCACACCATGGCAAATCTAGGGTAACCATTGCCGTCTCCGGAGTTACTCTGCATTCTCACCAGTGCAGCCAAGAGCAGAATTTAGCCTAGTGACTAAGGGTACGTCTACACAGCAACCTGAGAGGTGCAACCTTGCTGCTGCGGTGTCACTGCTGCTCTTATGCAAGCGAGCTAGATCGAAGCTAGCGTGGGTATATATACGCCTCTGAGTATAGTGTAGTGCAGTGATATCTGAGTGCAGTGACACCTATGAGTGCAGTGTAGACCGGTCCTTAGAGTTGGGCAATTCTGTATCCCCTCCCCAAACCTCCTGAAAAATCCAGGCATCCTGGAAGTGGTCCTTTGACTGGCACACTCTTGCCATCTCTCCAGCTGCCTGTGATGCGCTGACGAGGAGCATTCGTGCCTGCACCAGGCCAGAGCATGTAGCTACCTGCTGTGATTGCCCCACGGGTTTGGAATTTCTTCTCTCCCAGGCTCTCCTCCTCTTGTATCTGCCCATCAATGCCTGGCTGTCAGCAGGCGTTCCCGCCTCATGCTGAATCACAGATTGACAGGGTCAGAGGAGATGCCAGTTAGCTAGTGTGACTTATGCACCTGACATGGAAGACGGCAACAAACCCTAAATCACACCTGTTCTGAATACGCAGAGCGCGTAGGCGCGGACGGGAGGCATTTCCATCAGCTGAGTGAGCATTTCAGCCTGTATTATGTAAATGTTTCCCATAAAGAACCGCTAGTCATTTCGTATGGGAGCCGGGGAAGAGCAGCCGCTGGTGTTTGATCGATAGGGTCCTGAACGCAGGAACAGAGCCATGGCCCTCAGTACAGAACGGATCTGGGTTGCAGGACGTGGCATCTCCTAACCTGCTCTGGATCATCAGCACTTGAAGCGTGAGGTCCCCTTGCCTGACAAATACAGCCACACTGAGGGCTACAGTGCCCGCTGGAAACATGGTTCTAGAATCATAGAATATCCGGGTTGGAAGGGACCCCAGAAGGTCATCTAGTCCAACCCCCTGCTCAAAGCAGGACCAATCCCCAACTACCTCACATGTAGACAGGACCTCACCTCTATTCCAGCCAGGCTACAGCCCCGCTCAAGCTGCCTCCTTCTTATCAAGTGAATTTAGTTCTGGGGGGAAGTGCTGGCCTGAGGGCCCTGGGGACCAGGCCTCTCTTGATCTCCAAAAAGGGCACATCATGGGCAGTGGCAGTGCAGGCAGTGCACTCTCCCCAGCCTCACCTTCACTGTTCCCCTCCTGCCTTGGCAGAAGGCCCTCTAGAGCTGAGTGAACAAGAAGGGGACATAAAAGTTTCCAAATGTGCTCCATGCCATGACCTCCCCCTGGCAGTTGTAGAATATCCCCCACAAGTGCCCCCTAATGCTCAGGGTTTATTGGCTTAATGGACTTTCCTTAAATCTCCCTGTCCCCACAAACGCTCGTCTGCCTCTCTTACTTTCATTTCTTTTCTTTTCCTCTCTCCAAAAAAAGTCTTTTGGTATCTTCCTCTTTTGTGGTTCAGCATCTGAGGGTGCCATTGTCCGACACATCTGACAGCCGGCCCATCTGACGTTATGGATGGGCTAGACAATGCACATGAGAGCAGACACATGGGAGATCAGCCGTGGGAGAGCAGACACACTGAAATCACGTGTAAAGGCAGACGTGATAGAAGACTAGAGCTGGTGAGAAAATGGAATTTCCATCCTGGGAGAAATTGTGACATTTTGAAAATTTTTGCAGAATGGAAAGTCCAAAAAACAAACAAACAAACCCCACCCCCAATTTGGAAACATCAAAATTACATTATTGAAACATTTTGTCCCAATAAATAGAACATAATGAATAGCTGCACTGCATATAGCATGAGACCATGCCCAAGAGCAGGTTTGCTGAGCACTCTGGAGAGGGCCTCACACAGCAGAAGATGACTAGTGCAACCAGGATTCATTGCAGGGAAGAGATGCGTAACAAGCAGAGGGGACAGTGACCTGAGCTTCAGGTGTGGAAGACTATGAGCCTCCAGCCCTGAGGGTTTGAATCTCAGCTCCCAGAAGTTCCCTGAAGTTTATTGTGGAGTTAGAGTGACTCCTGCCCTCACTTTCCTTTGATGGAGTCTCCAGCGACCTGTGCCTCGGCAGGAGGCAGATTGCAGCAAATTGAGGCTCCTGCTTTGCCTTTGTGCAGTGTGGTGGCAGGGCCATTCACTCCTGCCCTGTCTCTCCCGCACTTTTCCTCTGGCTTCAGGCCAAAGCAATTTGTTGCCTTGAAATTACCTTCAGCGGAAGTCATTACAACCAAAGGCAGGGCTGTGTAATCAGACTCAGATGAGATTCCTCACCAGCAGGCTTTGGGATGGAGGGAGGGAAGCTGGGCCCAGGGAATGGTTACAGACCCACAGTAACAATGCAGCTGGCAGTGCACCAGGCACCCAAGCCAGGCTGGGAACACCCACACCACACTGGCTCCAGTGGGGTGCCTGGTGCTTTGGAAAACTGAGAAGCTGAGTGACGGTTGGCCCCAGCCGCAAGACTCTCATGAACCTCAGTGGGCTGCGGATGAGTCCTTCACATCCACTGCAGCCAGTCACGCACGTTTCATCACGACTTCTTGTCGGCAGCAAAACTGCTTTTCGACAACATGGAGATTCGGGCTTTGTTTTCAACCCCATTTTTTGGGCAGAAAAACCTGGAATATTTTGACAAATATTCTTGCCAGTGTCAAATGTTCATTTTTGTCTAATTGCAAACACAGCAGGGAGGAGCAGAGCATTCTTTGCTTTTCATTCTCCTAGTGGTGCTTCCTGATTAGTGCCATCTGGTAATGCTCATTTGCTGCTCAGGGGGTCGATCTGAAACTACTGGTCTCTCTCGTGTCATATTCTGCACAGGTCTTGTGATAGACACTCTGTGCGGGTGGAGGGAACTAGGCTAGCAGCTCCTGGAGGCTGAAGCCACAGAACACGGGCAGAGGAAGAGCAAGTGTAATCCATGCTAGGGGAGTGTGGGTCTTTGCCCCACTAAGGAGAGAGGTTAATGAGCACCGAGCTGGAGAGCCAACAGCTAGGGCTCTGATGCGTGTAGTGTTCAGCCTCCTTGGCGCCGTGCTCTAGGACGATGGGTGGGAGATACAACCTTTAGCTAGCAAGGGGCAGAGAGCACTTGTTCACGGAGCAACCTCCTGGCCAAGTGGGTCATCAGAAACCCCACCTACAGTGGGAGTTTGTCCCCCTCACTGGGACATTCTGTAGGCTGGCCGAGGGGGCTGATGAAAACGCCTGCTGCAGGGCATCGGTACGGCTGAGGATTCTGCAGAAAAGGCCAGGCCTCAGGTCTCGTCTGGTCTCACCCGCAAGTCCTCAGCGAGGGAAGAGGACCCATCCAGCCGCACTGTCTGAACAGCTGTGGGGACTGGTGGGGAGGCTGGGCTGCTTCCTGAGGAGCCAGTCTCTGCGCTGCCTTTGCTAATCACAAGGCAGCGGCACTTCCCAGCAAGACATTAATCATCACTAATAACCCTATCCAGCAGTAATTGCTACCTTTTGGAGTGCAGCTGGAAGTGCCTGAATTACCTCTCCTCTCCTGTGCATCCTCCTGGCTCCATGCTCTTTGCCAGCTGACTGGGCAAGAAAAGCAGAGATTCCTTTTGGTTTGGGGATTAGCATGGGGGGCTGCAGTGAACAAAGGGCCAGAATAATTCAGGTGCAGGTGGGCAGAGCTGCCCAGGGAGCCCGAGCACAGGAGGAGGGATGGAGTAACAAACCAGCCCCTCATTACACCCATCCACCGAGCCAGGGCGCAGGACCCGGGCTCTTTTCTCAGGCCTGGCACTGAGCTGCTGGGTGACCCTGGGTAAGTCACTTCCCGTCTCAGTATCTCTGGTCCCCCTGTTAATGCCTGGGAACTTCTCTGAGAGGCGGGGGCAGAAGGGCTGGAACAAGGCAAAGAGCCAATATTCTCACTCTTGTCTTTATTCAGTCAGCATAGCTCCCCTGGGAGCAGAGCCAAGGCAGGCACTGTGCTCCCAGGGCTGCGCACCAAGCGCGTTCAGTACCGAAAACCATTGCGGCTGTGCGAGGCACGACTCTCTCACTCCGTCTCTGCCCAGCTCAGGCCTTGTGCTCTGCCCACCGTGCTGCTTACAGCCTCGTTGATGCTCTGAGCCACGTAGTCCAGGTTGTGCGAGTTGATGCTGCAGACACTGACCTGGCCGCTCCCGAGAAGATAGATGTGTTTGTGCTTCTCTAGGAAAGCCACCTGGGACGCTAGCAAAAGACACAAGCCTCATTAGTCGCCTACGATCCCGAGCCCAGAGCAGGGGTGTGGCCGAGTGACCCAAGAACAGGCCGGGAGACAGGAATCAAGGGGTTCTAGGCAAGGCCCGGTGCCTCAGTTTCCCTGTCTGTTAAATGAGACTAGAGCAAAAGAACCATCCAAATGAAGTGGGTTTTAGCCCACGAAAGCTTATGCTCAAATAAATTTGTTAGTCTCTAAGGTGCCACAAGTACTCCACGTTGTTTTTGCAGATACAGACTAACAAGGCTGCTACTCTGAAACCACTCAAGGAGTGCGGCAGTTCAAATCACTCAAAGGTATTACCTCTCCCATACCCCCCAATCACAAGGTGACAGAAGGGCAAAAGATGGACTGACTCGTGACCCACCAGGAGCAAGGACAGGCTGCTGCCCAGCTTCTTAGGATGAAAGGCCTTTCCCAGTGCCCTGGCTCACTGCCACAGCAGGGACTGGAGGAGTGCAAGGTTCACACTGTTGCCCAGGACTCTGGCTTTCCAGGCGCAGCACGGAGGAGGGGCAGGACGGGTACTTACGGAGCAGCCCGGTGAAGCTGCGTGTCCCTGACTGGGCTGTGAGGTGCTCCCAGCAGCCAGGCGTACCCAGGATCCGCAGCTTCTCCTTCAGCTTCTCCCGGATCAGCATGATCTTTTCCGCCAGCATCCGGAGACTCTGCTTCCTGCAGGGTGCAGTGGGAGGGTTACGGGGATCTCACTTCCCCTTCCAAGGGGCTAATGGCTTCACTGGGCTAGGGGGGCCCTTCCTGAGCCCCCCAACCCCATCTCACACAACTTATCCAGGTCCGGCGAGGCAGGTCCTGGCTGCTCTGGGTAGACAGCAATGATTGCATGCCCCTTTTAGTCACAGAAGGGGTTTGTCACAGGGTGACTGGCCCCTGCAAGAAAGGAAGCAGGGTTCAGGCACCCAGACTGATTACTTGCAGCCCAACGGGGCTTAAGGAAGGTACCTGGGTCTTATAAAGGGGGAGACAGCTGCAGAGGAGGAGGCATCTGCCTGCAGACCCTGCAGGAAGTAAGAAGGCCCCTGGAGGGCCCTGTGGCAGCAGGGAGAAGGTGCCAGGAGGGAAGCCTGGGCTTGAGGCACGAGATGGCAGAAGGAAGGCAGACACTCCAGGAGGAGGGGCTGGCCAGCTGTGCACTGGGATGAATGTCTGAGTTCTATTTTGAAAGACTTTGTGCAGGATGTAATAAACTGGACCCCAGAAGGGGGCATGCTTTGAATATCTGAACTGTGTGGGCTTTTTAATGGAGCCCGAGTGATGGGGAAACTGAGGCAGGTTTCATCAGCACCATACTTGGCCAGAGGGGGCACTGCAGGTCAGGCATGCCCTTTGAGGGGGTTTCCCCCAGTGTCTCCTCCCCCGCACCCCAGAGCTGGCTGCAATTTGCAAAGCATTGTAGGCTGCTCCAGAATGAAAGGGGCCCTGGGCGCGCCTAAGTCTGTAACCCTCGTGTCCTGCTGGAAAGTGTGAACCACGTGTGGATTATCTGGCCTGGCGCACACAGCGCCGCAGCAGTCGCTCACTCTCCCCCTTACCACTTGTTCAGCAGGGCCGGGTTGTTCAGCACCGTGGCGATGACCCGGGCTCCCAAACTGGCAGGAGTGGCCCACGTCCCCATCACTTGCTTCTGCAGCTGGGAGCGGATTCCCACCAGCGTCTCGTTGTCCCTCGCCACCACAATCAGGTTCCCCACCCGCTCATCTGCCCAGGCGACAAGAGCAGCGTGGCAGGACGGACGGATGCCCCCTACATGCAAAGGGCCCCTCTCTGGCCCCAGAGCCAGCCCTACCCCAGCCTTTGCCCTTCCCATCCCCAACTCCTCCAGCCAGTGGACACCACCCCACCAGCCCTGCTGTGGGGAGAGAGCCAGTTCATTCCGTTTTGTTCCCTGCAGTCTCCAGGTGTCCTTTCCACTGCCTGCAGCGACACCTGGTGCCTGCTCGGGGTCCGGCATTGCCTTTGGGCAGGTACCCATCTACCAGGGCTAGTTGTATTCTAGCTACAATGAGCAGTGAGAACGCTGCCGCCTGGGTTGCAAGGCCCACCCTGACCCACTCGGGGGTGCACTGGCTTGTGCAGCCGGCCGGGGTACGTCGCCATCCGCTGCCGTCCACCCTCCTGGCTGCGTTGTAGAACCGAATGAGGCTGGCCTCTTGTCTCACAGGGGCCCCTGCTGGCGTCACCCTGAGGGGCAGGAGACGCAAGCCCGCCGGGACCATCCCGGCCTCAGAGAGCTTTTAGCAGGTGCCTGAAGCCACAGGAGGAGAGTGGCGGGGAGAAGCCCCCCAAATTAAACACCCTGCTTCAGAAAGTCAAGGCTTCCCTTCTGCCTCCCCTCCAGGGCCGGCGCAACCCATTAGGCGACCTAGGTGGTCGCCCAGGGTGCTGCGATTTGGGGGGTGGCGACCGCGGCGGGACCTTCCGCCTAGGGTGACCAGATAGCGAGTGTGAAAAATCGGGTCGGGGGTGGGGAGTAATAGGAGCCTATATAAGAAAAAGACCCAAAAATCGGGACTGTCCCTATAAAATCAGGACATCTGGTCACCTTACTTCCGCCACATCTGTGGGGGGCGGCATTTCAGGGCAGCGGAAAAGCTGGCGGCGCTCCTGCTCCCCTCCCAGCTCTCCCCAGGACCTTTTGCACATGCGGCAGTGAGCCCAGGGACTCACCGTATAAGCCGAAGGTTTTCGAGAAGGATTGGGCGCAGAAGAGCTCAAACCCTTGGGCCACAAAGTGTCGCAGAGCCCAGGCGTCTCTGTCCAGGTCTCCAGAGGCCAGCCCCTGAGCCGGGACATCAAAGAAGGGGAAAAGGCGCTTCCTCTGGGGACACAGCAGGGAACGGAGCACACAGTGAGACACTGTCCAGCGTGGCAGGCAGGGCCAGTGGCGACAGGAGCTGGAGAAAAGCCCCTGCTCTCAGACTTACCCCCATGACCCTGGCAACTTCTTCCCACTGCTTGGGAGTCAGGCCGGTTTCCTCGGGAGCATGCAGCACAACTATGGAGCAGTCCGGGGCACTCTGAAAGCAAGAGAGTGGCTGAGCTGCCAGCACGGGCTGCCCACTGTGAGACATGAATAGACTTGGGTTTAGGACAAGAGGCACCTGGCAAAGCTCCAGCCAGCTCCATACCTCCAGCACTTCCAGGAATTCTTCTATGGCTACAGCCAGCCTCCCGGTGTCCCAGTAATGGTATGGCCGGATCTCTGTAAAGCCAGCATCTTGGAATATACACCGGAGGCTGTCTGCGGGGACATAAACCAGGCAGGTGAGCAGGGGTGTAGTGGACAGGAATTGGGTACTAGCCCTGGAAATAGCTGATGAGCTCTCTCATGGTGCTCACTGTTAGAAGCTGTTACCCGGACTCAGCGGTGCCCCGGTGATTTCTTCATAGTGTCATTCTCATGTGAAGAGCTAATGCCCCCAGGGGCTTTATTCAAACTGCTGGTGAGCAAGGCGGAGAAAAGCAATAGCTGTGGGAAAAGCAGAGGGATCCCAGCCCAATTCCTAATGCTGAGCAGAATTCCTGTACACACCAAAATATCACCTGCTCCCAGGCTTAAAACAGCGGGGAGAGCAGTGCCCCTTGGGGATCGTCCAAGCTACACCCCGCGTCTCGGGGGTTACAAACCACCACTAACCCACCAGCAGGCTCAGCAGAGAGGCATGGGGCTGCCCGCGCTGCACCTGGTCGTTAGACACGTTGAGAGTTCTGTTGTGTTTCAGAGCTACTGTTGCACAGTTAAACGCCGTTTGGTTTTCCTTTGTAACACGACTACCCTGTGCTCACCCTGTTACCGAACTGGCCTTTCCCATGCAAGGTGCTGCCGCCTCCCTGTATCACATATAGAGCAATACTGAAACCAGCGCTCAAGCACACAGCACTTACCCCACTGCGACAAGGCAATATAAACCGCTATGGGACTCGGACTACTTGTGTTGTACCAGCGCCGGAGGAATTCGGCTCCAATTCGAACAGCTCCCGTCCCTCCTACTGTGTGAACGCCACTTGCCTGACTTACATGGAGACAAGAGAGCATCATCTTTAACATCAACTGCCTGTTAGACCAATGTCTCAGGGCTGCTGCATCTCTAGTAAACTAGAACATGGTCCCCTCAGAACATGGAAATACCTGCAAGAGATGAGCTATAATGACAGCACCTGAGAGGATGCAGTGCTGCGCAGGGCTTGGAAGAATATCCCTTTGTACATGGGCCCCCTGTCCCACACATTCAAACTAGCCTACTCTGGACACTACCTCCACCTCACACCGTACACAGAACCATGTTTCTGCAATTCGTCAGGGACAATGTACATCCTCCACCAGGAAGCCAAACTAGACAGAAAAGCCCTACCCTGGCTGGCAGCTTCTGTCCTTAGAGCATCTCTCACCCCGAGGCCCCTTCACAAAGGAGGCAGACAGCAGAAAGGAGAAAAAATAGTTTCACAAAAATTGCCATGATTTTCAATGTTATTTTTCCTCTCCAATTGGGAGTGAGATTTTCCAATCAGAACTGTTTTTGTAGGAATCTGTGTGGTTTTCGAATTGTGTCAATGGGCCTAGAGTCTAGGAGAGGTGTTTTTAAAACTGTAGATAACTCAGAATAATCATTTTTATGCACCACTGAAACACAGAGACCTTTTCCTTAGCAAGGTCAGTCTGGTAGTGCCTGAAAGCCCCATTGTGCTAGGTGCAAGAGATAGACCTGCCTCTGCAGACCTTACAGTCTACACAGATACAGCAGGATTACTGGCCCATTTTACAGATGGGGAACTGAGGCACAGAATGATGCAATAACTTTTCACAGGTAGTTGTGGCAGAGCTGGGAATCAAAGCCAGATCGCTGGAGGACCAGGCCAGCATCACCACCAGAAGGCCAGCCTTCAAGGATGATAGCTAAGTAGACCACAGTTAGGAAGTGGACATTCTGTCCAACTGCACACTGGCACTTCCCTCTCCCCAGGTCTTACAAAACGAGTCCTGGGGTCTTTAAAGTCCATGGAAAGCCACCTGGAGATGACAGCTCAGTGGATATTTTCCTGGAGGCAACTTGTCTATTGGCTAGACTGAGGGCTTAGGAATCAGGAAACCAACAGTTGTATTAAAGGGTTGCATCTGGGTTACTTGGGCTGGTGTCTGAGGCACAGGCATGCTGCTAGTAGTGGGAACAGGCAATGCTCACTGGCAGATTTGTTGCCATGGTCTATGGTAGTTCCAGCCAGATCTGCCATTGCACAGTATAACTGCACCTAGTCTAGGGAGCTGTAGGGTTGTAATCATATTGGTTACTCACTGACAATTAGAGTGGTACAAAAGCTGTGTGTGGACTGGCCCTAACAGAGAGGGGACAGGGATAGATGGGCCAGGCTGGTTCCTAAAGGCTTGATGAAGTAGCCATAAGTTACCGTGAGAAGCACTGAGCAGGGGCTCAGAAGGTGTAATGGGGGCCCCATGGGGTTTGCCTGCCTATTGAGGGTAGGGGAGAGCTGTATGGTTTCTCTTGCGGGTGGGGTGTCTTTCCAAACTCAGAGATTTCAGCATCCAGCAGCAGCTTGCAGAGTCCATACCCTGTTCTCAATCACAGCACGGCTCTGCCTGCCAAGCGCCAGCTCGGTAGCTGCCCTGGTGAACTCGGGGAACCCAAGCACCGGGAGGTATTCGTGGTCCAGGGTTGGGTCGTTGGCGATCTGCAGCAGGGTCTGTCTCACGGTTGGGCAGACCCACGCTTTGCCCATTTCAGTGTGGCAGTCTGCAAGAAGAAAGAACAGGCCAAGCTGTCCACGGGTGACATGTGCATCACTGTCCCTTCTAATGGCCAGGCCCTGGCAGGAGAACAGCCTCCTGCTGCTACTGCCAGTTACCAAGGACTGTGTGGCACAAAAAGTCCTGGTTCAAACTGCTGGTGCCCTACATAGGGATACAAGGGTCCATATCATCTGTGCTACAACCCAGCTCCCAACCTCAGCACCCATGGTGTCACCTTTGTCCCAGCCACACACTGTTTGCTAGTTTTTTTTAAGAAATCCTTTCCTTTAAGTACAATTCTATGTGACACAACTGCTGCTGGGAGGTGCATGTCTGCAGCACTGAAGACTCGTGGCCTTTGTGTAGCCCCCGAGAAGGTACCCAGACAGCAGCAGTTCCAGCTTCTCTTTTTCCCAGAGATGCACTTGGGGACCTCAACCCCCAACCTGCAGGTACCATGCTTTGTGTGCCCAGGCACCTATGGCTAATGCCTGATCCCACTAGTGGCCAACCGGCAGTGGCTGCAGAGACAGCAGGACAAGGTACCCACAGCAGAAGACATGACCAGCAGCAGGTGCTTGGTGGCTCCTCACGTGCAGGACTCCACAGCTCTACAAGCAATAACTTATTTCATTGCATCTTTAAGGGGGCTTTTTCTTTAACAGGAGAAAACCAGCTGTTACCACTCTATCTGCCAGAGACATTTGCAATCCTTACAGCCTGGCCGGAGTCAGACAAGGAGCTGTACAAGAAGTCACCTTCCTAGACTGCCTCTCTGCCCCATCTGTACCTTTGCTTCATCACTGCTGACTTCACGCTGTACTGTTGTGCTGAGCATGAGTTGGAGTCTATTTCACTTCATGCCTCCTCTTTACTGTCATTATGTCTGGTGATGGTGAGAAGGGTGACACCCCCTGGGGAGGTTTGTCACCTTGGTTGTTAACATACCATGCATGAAATCTTGAACCCCCTTAAAGTCAACAGCAAAACTCCCCCTGATTTCAACAGGGCAAGGTTTTCACCCCTTTTGTTTGGTAAAGTGAGCAAACGTGATTCAGTCCTAGCAAAGAGAAAACAAACCCAGACTCCCATGACAGGACTTATTTCCAACTCTGAGGGGCTGGAGCTCTTACTCAGGGTCTGTCTACACTGCGAGCTGGGGGTGTAATTCCTAGCTCTCAAGCTAACAGGTTAAAAAAAGGATGTGGCCACAGCAGCATGAGGAGCTAGTTGGCCCAAGCATGTACCCCGCTGAGATGAGGGGCAGCTCACGCCTGCTGCCAGTCACACTGCTGTGCACAGCAGCTTGATCAGAGCTAGCACAGTTATGCCTCCTTGAGCTGGAATTTACAATGCCCTTGGAAGAGGCGTGGAGCTGTGAATGCTGACCACAGACCCCCATTTTAGGCTCCCCTGCAGTCAGACGACATCCTGTCCTTGGTGGAGAAAAGAGTGCAGCACAAAGTGTGTGGCACCCAACCAGCAGGACCTACCCCTGTGGTCAAGGTACACCTTGTCAGGGGATGGATCCTCCCGGTATGCATCCAGGAGCCAGTCCACTTCCCTGGTGAGTGGGACATCGAGGAAGAGAGAGAGAGCAGCCATAGCCCAGCGTAGGCAGGAGGACCCTGCAGGGTTCACTCTGCTCCTTCACTTGCACCCAAAGGACCTCTCAGCTGCCCCCAGGAGATCCCAGGCTCTGCCAGGCAATGGAATGTTGGCACAGGAGTTGCCCAGGAAACAGCTGCCCGGTGAGCGTTCCGGGTGCGATCGGCCCATCGTTAGGTACCTCTGTGATCCACCGATCTGCTCGTCTGCTGCCTCAACTCACGCAGCACCAACGTTTTTCCCTTTGGGCACGTGCGCCGCTGCAGCCTGCTAGGCGCCAGACTCCTGCCTCCCACCCCAGCGCGAGTCACAAGCCAGGAAAATGGGTGTTCGTCTGCCTGCATGGCATGCAGGGGCCCAATCCAGCAGGCAAGCTCAGAGGCCACCTACTGGATCGGGGCCCTCAGACAAGTTCACATGAAACAGCTGGGGGAGGGAGGAGGCACAGCTCCCTATAACTGTTAGTATGGGTGAGTCCCCTAGCCACCAGGCTATAGGAGACCCCCAGTTCAAGTCCCCCCTTCTCCTGAAGGGATTTGAATGGGCTCTGTCACCTTTCAAGTGAGTGTCCCATCCACTGGCCTCTGGACTATTCTGAATGGGGAAGCAGATATTTTAAAAAGTGCAAGTTCGGAGGAGAGGCATTAGGCAGCTGAAGTATTGACAGTGCATTTAAGTCACAGTGGCTATGGTATCATTGGAAATTGGGCCTGGCCATGAAGAAAGGCATATAAAGCAGGAGTGCTGCTGAGTGCCCCTAGAACAGAAGGGAGAGGGGGTGATAACAGAGCATCAGGGTCTCCTTTCAACATTGACCAGGGGGAAGTGAGAAACTTTCTTCCCTGCTGGACCCAGCTCCTCCTGCTCCCCTACCGGAGATGCAGCATGAAGTTCTTGCAGTTTAGGGAGGATTCTACCCCATCCCAACTGCACCTAGTGCCTTTCAGATCCCATCCTCCTCACGGGGGGGAGGGATAGCTCAGTGGTTTAAGCATTGGCCTGTTGTGAGTTCAATCCTTGAGGGGGCCACCTAGTGATGTGGAGCAAAATCAGTACTTGGTCTTGCTAGTGAAGGCAGGGGGCTGGACTCAATGACTTTTTAGGGTCCCTTGCAGTTCTATGAGATAGGTATATCTCCGTATATTTTATTATGAAGGGTGCAGTCTCCTTGCTGCTGACTAAGGGAAGGTCCAGGCAAAGGTTGCTGGGCGGGACACATTCCAGAACAGAGCCATTTAGGGAACAAAGGAAGTTTAATGAGGGAAAGAAGAGACCACTGGAGGTGAGGAGATACAGCAGTTTTACCGCAGCAGAATTAAACCATGCCAGGGCGCTACTGCCTGGCTTAGAGTCTGAAGTTTTCCAGGGGCAGAGTCCTGCTGGTACACTCCACACACACTGCAGCAGGGGGCTGGACAGCTTCAGCAGACCTGTCCTGGGAGGAAAGCAGAGCATTAAGGCAGAACTCGCTCTTCAGCAGGGCCATGGCACGCGAGGCAGCTCAGAAACAAGGCAGGCAAAGGATAATGATGCATCCAGGCCTCTAGCCGCACACCCCCCAAAATGGGAGAGCTAGAAAAGGAGCGTTGGATTGGGTGCCTGCCCAGACCAATGCAGGAGAGCCTCCTGTCATGCTGGGCTCTTTCCCCCACCCTCACCATTTAAACACCTCCTCTAGAACCTGCCCTGATTGAAGGGACAGATTTTCAGGAGGAGCTCAGTGCCCGACGCATGCACGCTTTGCTGAGTCCTTTTGGAAAGACAGCTGCTTATTTTGAGGAATAAATGGGAGCTTTGGAAAAGTCAGGCATGGCTCTTCTAACACTCCAATCAGCACCCAAAGGAAGCCAGCAGCTGGTAGGACAAAGTAGCTGGAGCATTCCAAAACGGCGAGCCATTCCAGTGGAGTGACTCGCTGTGGCCCGTTGTTTAGAGGGTACGAAGGGACACAACTAGGAGGTAAGGGGAAATGCAGAGCATTCTCCTGCCACAACGAGCTCTCTCCTAAGCCCAGTGCTGGATGCCCAGTCATTTGGGATCATTAAGAAGTGGACTGGACACACCATAAGAAGCTGTTGTAGGAATAATCCTGTATTGGCCCTTCCCCAATCTTAGATTTCCATGAATGACTGGAAAAAGAACAGGAGTACTTGTGGCACCTTAAAGACTAACAAATTTATTAGAGCATAAGCTTTCGTGGACTACAGCCCACTTCTTCGGATGCATATAGAATGGAACATATATTGAGGAGATTACACATACACATACAAAGAGCATGAACAGGTGGGAGTTGTCTTACCAAATCTGAGAGGCCAATTAAGTAAGAGAAAAAAAACCTTTTGAAGTGATAATCAAGCGAGCCCAGTACAGACAGGTTGATACTGTCTGTACTGGGCTTGCTTGATTATCACTTCAAAAGTTTTTTTTTCCTCTTACTTAATTGGCCTCTCAGAGTTGGTAAGACAACTCCCACCTGTTCATGCTCTTTGTATGTGTGTGTATATATATATATAATCCATCCTCAATATATGTTCCATTCTATATGCATCCGATGAAGTGGGCTGTAGTCCACGAAAGCTTATGCTCTAATAAATTTGTTAGTCTCTAAGGTGCCACAAGTACTCCTGTTCTTTTTGCGGATACAGACTAACACGGCTGCTACTCTGAAACCTGTCATGAATGACTGGCACATCCTGACCCATGGATCTATTGCTGCCATAGTAGAAAGGTGTTAAACACACTGGAGAGGGGCTTGACTGGACCATTACGCCTGGAGCAAACATTTCAGAGACCTAACAGCAAGCAACCAAACAGGAAAGAGACCAAAGAGGTTAGCCATCTAAACGCAACATATTGCCCAACATTAGAAGCTGTTGCTGGAGCAGAGGTCTGTCATTTTGATTATCTGTCCATGGAATCCAAGAGATTTACAGCTTCTCCTTAGTGTTGCATGAAAAAAGAAAAAAAAAAGTGTTGATCAGAGTGTCACAGATTGGAATGAGAACCAACAACAAGTTCTTGGAAAGAGGTTAAAACTACTTTGAAAAGCTGAGAGACTTAATGTTTTCCTCTTATTTACACCAAATACAAAACAAACCATATGTAAGTTGGCTAGAATTAAATTTAGTTACTGTATCTTCTTCCACAACAGCTGAAGAGAACGACTCCTCTGCTAGCCATCCTCCTCTGGCTTCATATTCTGCATCATCTTCCACTGGAAAGAAGGGCGAATTGCAAGGTTACAGGCAACAAAACCCTCCACCACCAATGTCTGTTGTTTCTTTGGCTTCTACCATGCACAGCACACTAAAGCACTTCAGGTCATTCACAAAAAGCAGATGAATGTAGAGGATCCCCCATTATGCACACAAGGAGACCTTAGGTTTGGTTGCAACAGTTGCAGATCAAGCAATACATGGTGTACCCCCCGTAGAGAACCACACTGAAAATTCTGTGCCAGGAAGCTGGACAGTGGAGGAAGAGGAAAAGGGAAAGCTACAGCCAAGGAAAGAGGATAGCAGTGGAAGAGTGGGGAGAGCTGCAGACTTTCATGGATCATTTCCCTTTCATGGTACCTCCAGAGCACTTCACAAAGATGAACAGATCAAGTCTCAACACCTCTGCTAGGCCATTCTTCTCTCTGCATCGCAGATTATGAAGCTCAGGGAGACACAGTGACTTGCCCAAGACCACAGACCAAGTCAGTGTCAGAGGTGAGACTAGATTCCAGGAGACCTGGCTCCCAGTGCTGTGATTTGACTCTCCAAACAAACACTCCCTCCATTTAAGCAGTGCTGTCGCTTCAGTTCATTACAGATACCAGAGGACCAGTTTTACTCACAGATTAGATGTTGTCCATTGAGATAAACTGGCCCAGTTCCAGACTTTAATTCAAAGGCAACAGGAGGGATAAATTCAAAGCCATCAAGACTGATCTGAAACAAAACAATTTTAAAAAAATCCAGAATCACTGAAATATTGAGAAGAAAGAAGCTGGCTAGAGAGCGACACTTGAAGCATACAGCCAGGGTTGCCCGGGGGGGGAGGGGGGCGGAGGCCAACTGGGGCAATTTGCCTCAGGCCCCACAGGGCCCCCCCATAAGAATATAGTATTCTATAGTATTGCAACTTTTTTTATGGAAGGGGCCCCCGAAATTGCTTTGCCCCAAGCCCCCTGAATCCTCTGGGTCGCCCTGCGTATAGCCTCCCTGTGAGTGGAAGCAAAGCCAGCTGGTGGGGGCATTCCAGAGCAGATGGACTTTGCATGGACCCCCCCCCCCCCCCGTCCTCACTACACATTCTTTAAGGAGCACCTGCAGATGCTTAAGCCAAGCTCTGCCCTCAGTTACACCCACAGCTGCACGGACATCAGTGGGGTTGCACAGGTGTAACCGAGGGCAAAGTTTGGAGGCAGACCCTCCGCTCCCTACTGACACACACAGTACGTTAGGTGCGGATGGCATACAGCTGAAACACTGATGCCACAGACAAGTCACTAAAAATGCACAGCACAAACACTACGCTTTCAGCACCCTGCAGATACTGGATCAGGCTCAGAGTTCATTTTCCTGGCTGAGTTAGTCAATGTGTTAATTTTTGTCTTCATAAGAAGACAGATAAGTTACACGTATTTGACTCGTCACGGGCAGATATGGAGAGCAGGGCAGGAAGACGTGCGATTGCAGGCCTGCTTTGTCTCTTGGCCGGGGGAGCTGCACTAGAAGGTGTTCTCTGAATTCCAGTGCATCTCGTTAGCATAAGGACTCCGGTCCATGGGTGGCAGCTTGTAGCAGGTGTGTATTCAGAGCAGTTCCTAAACAATCAAGTAATTTTTTGCACAGAGATGTTTTAATTCCAAAGACAATATTACCTTTCACTGAACTTTGTGCTTAGCTCCAAGCATCTGCTTGGTACCTTGGGTCTCGTTAGACAGCAAAATGTCTATAGCTCCTTACTCCCATCATGGGTTGGGAAAATCTCTAGCAATTTACAAATACAACCCAGCCAGCCAACTACAATACATCCGATTTCAGTGGCTGCCCAGAAAAGCAAAGCAGGACAAGGGAATGGGAGATAGTAACTGCTCTTCTTGGGACTTTTTTTGAACGTTAGCCCAGGCCTGTGTTATATCAGGACCAGCATTGCCTTTGTGTCCATGAGTAAAATGAAAACAGATGTTTCTAGTCCAGATCAGGCTGTGTCCTATTTACAGGGATGCAGTTTTTAATTTGAAGCTTTGATTTGTCTCTGGACTTCTCTCTTTCTACTCTCTGGGTGGTTTTAAATCCTGAGGCCAGAAGAGACTATTTGTGAGCCTCTGGTCTGACCTCCTGCATAACAGACCAAAGATGGTCTCTGCCATGCATGTTGGGCTGCACAATGGGAGAGGAACATTCACAAATTAACCTGCACAGCAACTTTGTGGGACAAGCAACTTCTTTGCTTTGCACAGGGGGAAAGCTTGCTCAGAGCCTGACTTTCAGAGGTGGCAGCTCCCATAGGATGCTCAGTCCCAAAGGTGGACTAAGTGACTTGACCATGGCTACAGAGAATCACCATTAGCGTGAGATGCACCTGGCTCCTAGCCACCATGCCCCACTGGCTCTCAGTCACTATAGCTGGGTTGTTAACATTTCGTCTGAGGTTGGATGGGCCATAACGTGTACAGTGGAATGCTATGCCGGGCAACAGAGAGAGAAACAACCCACTAGTTCATCCGAGAGGGCACATGCCCACACTAATTCCCCCAGATTAGTTGCTTGCCAGGCAGAGATCGTTCTGGGGTTGCCTTGTCAATCTCTTGGCTTCACACAGCAGGTTTCCCTGAGGAGTTACCATGGGTAGGACAGAGAGCCTCAGTGAAGCGATGGGCACTGCCCTGTTGTCACCGTAGGTGTTTTTTGAAGCTACTGCCACCACGTGCGGTTCGTCCTTGGCCTCTGCACTGAGACAGATCTACAGCAGCGGAACAAAACGGATCCTCATGAGCTGGGTTTGCTGCGGACTAATCCCCATGCAGAGAGCCACACCCAGGCAGCGTTTAAAGTTGTTATTTAAATGTTTGCTTGGGATTTGGGGGCTGATTAAAGATGCCAGAACAACAGTCCTGGGGGCTGACACCCTCTCTTCAGCCTGGGCAGTGGGAGCAAGTCTCCCCCAGGATTGTTCCCTCCCCAGGGTGCTTTCATCCTGACCTGAAGAGACCCAGGAAAGGAAAACATGGTCTGTGTTCAGAGCCTGGCACCTTTGCTGGGCTTGGGGTCAAGGCCATGAATGCTTGAGAGGTCAGCAGAGCTCCCCACCCAGCGCTGCTCCTTTCAGAGTGACCCTAAAGCCACGTCTACATGGAAGAGTGCCACCAGTTTAACCCAAGGTAGGAATTTCAACCAATGTTGTTAAACTGATGCAACCAAGCCCCGGGTGACCTCTCCAATCTCAGTATGAGAGTGACTTCTTAGTTTAGCTAAATTGGCTGGGAACCGGCTTAAATTAAACCAAAATAAGCCCCTCAATCTGAAATTGGAGCATCCACTCAGGGGTTTGCACCAGTTTAAGTAAGTTGATTTAACCAAACTGGTGCAAGTTGGTGTGCTGACAAGCCCTATCTGTCAGAGGGATCCCCGACAAGTTACGTTGCTTACCGTTTTCAGTAAGACCAGGTGTTCCAAGAAGTCGTCTTCTTCCATCACCACACACCTCCTGGTGCTGGTGTTCAGCTCGCAGCCTATGGGAAAAACACTGCTGGATTTGTGGGGGCATTGCTGCCCCAAACAAACCCTGCAAGATGCAAGAAGAAAAATTGCAGCTGCCAATGGAAATTCTAGAGCAAAGAAATCCCTCTAGTCCCAGAATGCACACATGCCACAGGTTGGAGACATACACAGGCATTTCCCATGGGCAGAAACTTTAAGGCCAGAAGGAACCATTGTGATCATCTAGCCTGACCTCCTGCAGAACACAGACCAGAGAAATCCTCCCAATAACCCCTGCCTCCAGCACAATGGTTTGGCTGGACTGGAGCCTCTCAGCAGATATTTTGTTGTGTGGCGTGAGGTTCGCCTCTAACTCTGCTCTGAAAGGTTATTGACTCCTTATGGGGCTGTACTCCCAATACCCCCAACTTGCAAAATAGAAGCTGAGGCATTGGAAATATTCAGTAGCTCTTTGTATTCCGCTCCCTAGCAGTTGCAATCCTAATGGATCTTCATACATGGAAACGCCAATCAAGAGCTTAATGAGGACACCATGTGTCCAGTGCTTTGGTTTTCTTCATTTCATTCAGCCCAAGCCAAAGAAAACAAGTAGGATTTAAGAAGCTGGAATGAAATTAGCAGCACTGATCCTGGGAAGCTAAGTGCTCCAGATGCCAGAAGCGCTGTACAGCAGTTAGAGGCAGGGCTAAAGCTGAATCCTCAGGAGGCCAGTACAGTTCAAGGAGCAGCTAAGCATGTACTTAGACAGAAAGTCAACAAGAGACACCAAGCCAATACTGCACACTGCTTGGAGACTTGAAGAAAGGAAATGCGGTGGGGGGACGACTTATATTGGTAGTATGACTGCATATGCACTGCTCACGCCTAATCACAGGGGCTGGCGCTCTCTTCTTCAGCACAGATGGGTAGTTTGCTCAAAGGCTAGCAGGGAAGGCATGTCCCACTCTGATCACAAAGCAGCATAGTAGGGCCCAGGACCCGCTTAGAAGAGGGAAATGCAGTCTATGCCATTATATGGAAATTATCCACTGCCCTTAGGGTGGGGAAAATTAACACCCATCCCTTTTATTACATCATCCCGTAGCAGTATTTCTGCAACCCCTTCACAAGGAACCCCACCTGCTGCCCATCAGCCCCTCTCCCCTTTTGCTGGGGGATACCAGCCACACAAACGGCTCGGCAAACCCCAGGGAACATGTTATCTTGCTCACCCCTCAGCAATGGTCTCCTTACCCCACAAGACAGCAATGGGTTTCTCTTCTTCAGAACACGGACTAGAGAGCAGGAGAGATGAACTCATTCTGCTCAAGAACTGACTCCACCTGGGCAACAAACAGATCCTAGAGGAATAAACATGGTAGAGGGAGCAAAATGCATCTTTTTGTTACCAAGCCAAGAGCAGGGAGGAAAGCAATAAGAAAAATAAGCAACTGAACCTCTTCAAGTTTACTGTATTGCACTGAAGTTACAGAGCCAGTGAGGAGTAGCACAGAGATTTTTTTTTTCATATTAGAATGTTTTTAAAGAGTAGTTTTCTTATGCTTCTGTAATAAAGATTCAGTTTGAGACACTCTTCTTGCCATTTTATATTTTTCTAATAATAAAATCCCCTCTTGCTCCCCACTCCAATCACCTTGGTCAGGATGAACAAATAGTTTGCTCTGCCTGGGCTAGTAAAGTTTTCATGATGATTTTACAAACCTGAATTAAGCAGGGAGATCTGAAAAGTAAGGACACTGAAGAGAACAACTCCTCCCTTCCACAGGCCAGACTGGTAATGGAGATCTTCAGGAGAACTAAAGGCAACAGATTTAACAGAACAAGTTGGGTTCACTCTCTTAACATGGACTCATTCGAACTGCCCAGCATTTCTGAAGCCTCTAGAATACTGCTCAGCACTTACACTGCACTTTACACCCTCCCAGCATGATGCTAGCCATAGCTAGTGAATCTAAGTTACTCTAACTGACCAGGGGGGAAGCCCAGTTCAGGTGCTGGGAGTTCAACTACCAAAGGAAGAGAAAATCTAGGACAAATTGAGAATATCAGACACATATGATCACATGGATTTCATCCCCTGACATTAAGTCAGAATTAAGATGGAAAGCATTCTCTAAACCCTGAGTTTGTAAAAGGCTTGCTCCATCAATATGCTCACAATCAAGATTAGCTCCCCTCCTAAACTGTAAGCTAAGGGCAGGAAAGAGCTGGGTTGTCCTGAGCCAATTACAAATGAAGGGTAGATGAGATGGGGAGCTATCCAAACAGAAGAGCAACAGGAAATGCAGATGAAAGCCACACCCTCTGTGAGTGCACCTGTCTGAGGGTGAAATTAATCATACATAGCTCACCAGCATTTCTTGCTCTAGTGCAGCAGGGAGGAGATTCTTACCATATCAGGGTGATGATTGATAACTAGCAAAAATTAATTAAAATCAGAGACTTTAGGGCAGTAGGGTGACCATATTTCCCAAAGGGAAAATGGAACACTGTGTGGGGCTTGCCCAAGCCCTCCCCCAAGAGCTCCCCACCCCCACGTGGGACTCCCCTGAGCCCAGCCTGCCCTCCTCCCCCACGAGGCTGGGGTCGCTGCTTGCCTGAATCTTGCCTGCCCCCTACCTCCCCCGCTGTTGCCACTCACCCACACACACACCACTTTTTGACAAAAGTGGGCATTTGTCCCGTTTGCTTTTGCCAATTGATCAATAAAATATGCCAAGAAAGAAACAATGACAATTAAAAAAAAAAAACCACCCTTCATTATCCACATAAGAATTCACAGATCAGTCCAGCTGGGTCTCTATTAAAACTCCCCTGTTGGGTGTGATGGCGTTCTTCCCTTGTGCCAGTAGGTGGTGCTGGGAATCTCTGCATTGCTTTCTTAAAAGGGGAGACATTGCTTTTTGAGCGGCCTACACTAACTATAGAGTCATAAAAATGAAGGGCTCAGACCTCAAGAGGTTACCTAGTCCATCCCCCTGCATGGAGCAGGACCAAGTAAACCTAGCCCATCCCTGACAGATGTCTGTCTCACCTGTTCTTAAAAACCTCCAACGAGGGGATTCCACAATCTCCCTCAGTAACTGATTCCAACACTTCATTATCTTTGGAGTTAGCAAGTTTTTCCTAAACTCTAACCTCAATCTCCTTGCTGCAGATTAAGCTGAGTGCTACTTGACCTACCGTTGGTGGACATGGAGACCAGGCAAAATACAGCCCTGCAGAAGCCACCAACAATGTCTTGAATGACAAACGTTGTCCAGCTAATGCCTTCTGAACACCTGCTAGAAGCAGCATGCTAAAGAACCTCCCTGCTGAACTGGCCCTTATCTAGCTCTCCCCTTTTTTATTAATTGCTATGAACATTTGTATGGCAAGAGGATTTTTACTGCTAACAAGCTCATTGTTTTTCAGGGCAGGCTCACCCCACAGTAACTCCAAACTCTCCATGCTTTGATTGTTGGAGGCTGCAGGATTTTTGGCAAGTTTCGTTTTTAAGGGTCTCCTTTCATCTTGGCCCCAGCAGTAGAAGAGAGCTTATCACCCCACTTCCATGCATATTGGCCAAGGTTTCTTCTGCCGATTCAACAGCTGCTCCTCAGGCTTTTCCCCCATCTGACGTCTCAAATAATCTTTTGTTTGTGGCATTGCTTCCAGTTGCTGTGGAAATCATTATAACTGCCTGTTCTCGCAAGGGTTTATTGTGCTTGGGCTGATCTGAGGTCCCAGGAGAAGGAAAACTCTGGCACAACTTTAACAAACTGCCTGGCCAGGCCTGACGTTCTGGGTTTGACATCAATCACACATGCTCTGTGTGGGTCTGCGCTACCAACCCTGGCTAACGAAGGCAAAGTAAGCATTAATCTGGGGTCTCAAGCACATGTTTAAGCACTTGTCAAAATCTTAAAGCCTGATGGGAAACAGTGGTCTCTGACCTGGAAGTACATCCATGCACACTGCTCTGTTGATTTCATGTGAGTCCAAGGATGATGCTCTCTAGTGCAAAGCATGGATCTCTCTAGACTGCTTTACTACAGAGCCTCCTGGAGTTGCAACCACTGCTCATGGAAATCTCTCTGGGCCAAAAGGGGCTGCCTGCCCTGAAGGGTGAATTCCATTGAATAACACTGAGTTCCTGGAAAAAGCACCTCCTTTACTGCAAAATGGGGAGCTGGTTTCAAAGGTATAAATGAGTTAGGTGCCCAATTCCCACTGAAAGCCGATGGGGGCTCATCTACACTTGAAATGCTACCGCAGCACTGCTGTCATGCTTCAGTGTAGACACTATCTACTGGAAGGGTTCTCCGTTTGGCGTAGGTACTCCACCTCCCCAAGAGGGGTAGCTAGGTTGACGGAAGAATTCTCACCTCAGAACGATGTAGTTATGCCACTGTAAATTCCCAGTGTAAACCAGCCCTGAGAGTTGGGTGTTGAACTGCCCTTTATGCCTTGGAAAATCTCCCTTTTCCAGGGCTGGCACTCGTGTCCTCTTGCACTGGACTGCTATACTCATCACCTCTGTGCTTACCTATTGACTCCCATATCTGATATTAGTGAAGCCACTTTAGGAGACAGAAATAGGGCTACTTCAGTGGAATCTGACCATTGGATCTACGTTGTTCCCAAAACGTAGACTGCTCCAAAGCCAGCTCTGAGAAGAACCGCAGACGGTTCTTCCTGTATAAAAGAAACACCTCAATACTCACATGTTTTTAGGTATATATATTTATTTACAAGTGACTGTTGGGAATTTTTGAAGGCTTATTTCACATGAGGGGAAAATGACAATCACCATCATATTTACAACCAAAAACTTCCCAGAGAAAGATATAACAAACTAGCAGGGTATATGCACACCACCATAAATACAAGGGCATATTTGTACATAATACTATTTACATTGGATAATGTGTACAATGTCTATGTAGCTCTCATGCAGGATGGAGTCCAAGGGTTTGATTCTCATTTAGACTAAGACCACTTTTCACCACTCCGGGAGTGTAAAGGAACCTTCAAGTGAGAGTAAATTAGCCACTCTCAGGCGCCTTTCCATGATTCCAGCGTTGTACCATGGCCGAAGTAAGACTCAGGCCCCAAATGCATACCCTGCTACTGCTTCAGAGAGCTACAGACCTTCCAGCACTGTGATTCTGGCATGTACAGTAGAACCTCAGAGTTACGAACACCTCAGGAATGGAGGTTGTTCGTAAGTCTGAAATGTTTGTAATTCTGAACAAAACATTGGGGTTGTTCTTTCAAAAATTTGCAACTGAACATTGACTTCATACAGCTTTGAAACTTTACTATGCAGAAGAAAAATGCTGCTTTCCCTTTATTTTTTTAGTAGTTTACGTTTAACACGGCACTGTACTGTATTTGCTTATTTTATCTCTGCTGCTCCCTGATTGTGTACTTCCAGTTCCAAATGAGGTGTGTGGTTGACAAGTCAGTTTGCAACTCTGAGGTTCTACTGGATTCACATTCAGGTGTATGGTCAGTATCTGTCCGGCTATTCACGGAGACCTGCAATCACCGTTCGGGGATTGGGCCTGAAGACAGAGCTAGGATTCAGCTTCTCTGCCTTAGGGCCTGCACCTGTGGCCTCCATGGAAGCTGGAATAGGCCCTGGTGCCCTGATTTTCAGAACTGCTGAGTATCTGCAGCTCCCACTCAACTGGCTGGGAGTTGCGGGCACGCAGAGCATCTAAAGAAAGGCCCTTCGGCCCAGCTCCACAGAGGTATTTAGGCTCCTAACTCCCATTGGTTTCAGTAGAAGTTAGGTGACTAAATCCCTTTGGGGATCTGAGCCTTAGAGGTTGCAAGACCCATCTCAGAAACCAAGAGTAATATGTGGAGCCCTATTGGCCCAATCCTACAAGGTGCTCTCTCCCAGGTGCTCCTGCCTTGCAGGGTCCAGCCCCAGGTGCACAGAACATAATGTAGTTACCACTTTATTGTGGGGTTGTTTCAGGGGCCTAGAGATTAGCTGGACTGTTGTTTCCTGTCCAAGTTTATATCTCCCTTGCTGAGTGTATACTAGCAAGAATAATACCTTTCATCCTGGAGAATCCTAAAACATTTTGTTAACCATATACACATAGCACAGCTAAAGTGCAGCTGCCTCTGGAGTGGAGGGCTACAGCCAACAGGTACATATCACACTGCACAGATGGAGGAGGTGGAGGAGTCTGGCCAACCTCTGACTCTCACAAAAAGTGCCAAGGGAAGTTTTATGCCCAGGCAGAGCAAAGAGAATCTTGTCTTGTAAGGGTTCATCTAAAAAAACCTCCATGGAATTCTATGTATCCCCTTTGGCAGGCGTAGGGCTAGACCTCCCTTGCAAGATTCACACATGATGTTCTAGGAAGTTCGGGCATTTCGAACCTGATGCTAACACCATGCTGCTCTCCCCTCCAGCACTGGTTGTAGCAAAGTGTTGATGTTTTTTAACCATCTACAGCCGATCCGATTTACTAATCAGTTTCCTCTGTGACATAAGAATATTGTTTAAAATATTTGAATTAGCATTTTTGTCCACATCCTTCCTGTGCTCAGAGCATCCCCACCTATTCAGAACTCATTTTCTCCTGACGCTAAGGGACAGATCCTATATTTAGGTGCCCAACTCCCATTGAAATTAATGGGAGTTAGGCACCTAAGTACCTTTGAGGAGCTGGGGGTAAATTTTTAATGACTTCCCATGTCCCCTCCTCTAGTTTTCTCTTGTTTGCATTACTATTTGCTAAATGTATTACTGCAGGCTCACTCTGCAGTGTAGACAGACCTTTAAAGGCCTGAATGCTAAAATTAAAAACTCCTGGTTGGCCCGTGCTGGCTGACTCAGGTTAAGGCGCTATTTAATTGCGGTGTAGACGTTCGGGCTCTGGCTGCAGCCTTAGCTCGGGGACCCTCCCACCTTGCAGGGTCCTAGAGCCCGGGCTCCAGTCTGCGCCTGCACTTCTACACCCTGAGCCCCAACCGCATGAGTCAGGTCAGCTGGCCTGGGCCAGCAGCAGGTTTGTAATTGCAGTGTAGACACACCTTGTGTTTTTCCCCAGGCCCAGCTCTGACTTTGCCCAAACTAGCAGCGATTCGGAGATTGAAATTGGACAGAAGATTGTGGAAAGGTCTCTTGTTTGTGAGAGGCCTTTTCTTCCCCTCCACCTGGGCCCCTGCAGTGGGCTCAGCCATGTTCTGTGCACGCATCTTCAGCAACATTTGCATCAGAAAAGGAAAATAAAAGTTCCATCAACGGTTCAGTCACATTTGATGCACCAAGTTAATGCTTCTAGGCAATAAATGTTCACACAGTCCATTACCTCAGCATCGTGGGCCCGATTCTGCCCAACCTCACACCTTGTGTAGTCATTTACCCCTGTGTAGTCTTCTTTAGTAGCATTTTACATCCACTGTGCAGAGTTGTAAATGACAGCACAAAGCACAGGGAGAATCAGGCCCAGTGTATCAAAACCCCAGCACTTTCAGTGCCACATCTGATGTGAATCCATGTCTGGCGACCAAAGTCAAACTCCAGCTGCATTCTGAAGTACTGCTTCTGAGGTAGTAATTTCTCTTGCAATCTATACAGGAAACATCTTCATGTCTTCTTCCCTTGGAGCATCTTTGGAGATTACACACACTGTTCACATTTAGGTCGGTCAGTTCTTCATCTAACTAGTGTCCTGAGCAGTACTGGAATTCAGCTGCCTAGCCCTGGAGAGGGAGGTCTCTTATATTGAGTCCAACTTCACATCACAAGAGGTGCTGAGGCTGTTTCTAGACCTGACTCTAGCCAGCCATCACAAGAGATATTGAAGTCATAGTAAGCTATCTAGGCTTCGCCCTCTGGGACCCTGGTATAATTCCAACACTTGTCAAGGGCTCTTATTGAAAACAACTAATGACAGCAAAAGGCCACCTCTTTCCTACACTTTTGCCATGCATACAGGAAAAATTGTTTTAAGAGATGCCTCCCCCGTGTAACACTTTTCTTTAAGGCACAGTTTCCTCTACACTATGTCCAAGCCTGGTGAAACAGGCAGGAAATTAAGGTATGTGCGTTCAAAATACCTGAGTCAACATCAAAAGTAAAAAGACTATGGATCTACATGTCTAATTCCTTTTTTTCAGGTGGATAGTAGCTGACACACAAGCCAAGATCAACAGCCCAGTAGAGGGCTTTGACACATTCCTGGAAGAAAGGAAGAGAAAGAATTGACTGTAGTTTGAAAAGAAAATAGTGAATGAATTCTGAACAAAAATCATCTATAATCAAAACCACTCTCAAGATGTCAGCATCCTAGTCCTTGACGTAACAAAGCTTTTAAACACATGCTTAACTTTAAGCCCATGCTTAAGTCCCATTGAAATTCAAATAAATGCATCATGTGGAAACAAAAGCATATACAATATAGTAACTCAAGCATGTTAGTAATATATAGAGTAACATAGCAATCACTGGGACTGCTCACGCACTTAAAGTTAAGCATGTTCTTAAGTGCTTTGTTGGATCAGGATCCATACCTTACACAGGAGCATGAAGAACTTTATTACACAATAGGGACTGTCACTTCCAATGAGCCTAGGTGGTTTGTAGCTGCTGCTAAAATAGGATGGGCAAATCTCAAATGGCTTGGCACCTTGGTTTCTGCACTTCTATTCTGGAAATCTCATGAGAGCAGGTTTTTCCCGAAAGCTTCCTGGTACTTCCCAACTTCAGATGGGCCAAGATACCTTTCTATATTCTGGTGACATTTCACTATCTCTGCTCTCAGCCCAGACACACGCCAGGAGACACAGGGGGCAGCACAAACAAATCAACCAAAAAAGTGAAGAGAATTTCTTCAAGTCTCAGAACAGTTTCTTCTCCAGGTCACTTTTGGGGCAAAGGTTTGGGGTGGTTTGCCTGAGAGCTAAGGGACTCAATAATGATCAAATAAGAAGCCCTCTGTACCTTCAACTATTAGTGTAACATTTGGACTGAACGATCTTCAAGGTTCTGAAATGTTTGGATCTGATGGTTTTTTCCTAGTTTCCAGCCGGGAATACAAGCAGAGGTCCCAGCACTCTCCTGGGGAAGTCTGTTCTGAAGCCCCATTTTACACACTCAGGCAGTTCGGAGAAAGAAGCATGGGAATTTTTTGACATTATCCAAACCCAAACTGTGAACTCCAGACATTCCCCAGTTACCGGTGCTCGTTTTATCCAAACTGACTTACAGAAATAAACACTTCTACAGTGCCTCCCATCCCAAAGGGTGCCAAAGAATTTTGGCCCAGAGCCTCAAAGGTATTAAGGCTCTTAACTTCCACAGATTTCAGTGAAGTTAGGCAGCTAAATAACTTTGAGGATCTAGGCCTTTGCCCATCCCTTCTTATTTTCTCTATTATCTGTATGTACTAAGCATTATTAGATAATAGTGTGATAATTCCACATGAAAGTGTAAAGCAGTGACCATGGATTAGAATGATATCTCACTAGGATAAACAACTTCAAAAGGAAATTCAGGGCTGTGGCTTCCTCATCTAAATCATGTTTAAAGATGTAAAATTCCATTCACACAGCTTAAATTGGTGATCGGATTTTCAGACCAGCTCAGCACATTGGGTGTATGTTTGGTACTGAGCTCTATTGAAAACCTGATGCTGAGTGCAGGTGCTGAGCACCTGGAAATCTAGTTCTGAGCCCTTCTGAAAATTTGACGCTGCTAGTTGCTGGAATATCACAACATTTTCCAGGTGATTAAAAATCTATACTTACATTCTTCTCTTTTTCCTTCCCTTTCAAGCACATTCAAGGACCTGCTTTTGCTTCATTGCAGGTAAATCTTAAAAAAAAAAAGACAATAAATTAATAATCAGATCTTTTAGAGGTAATTTCTATCATTTACTTGCACGTGTTTATAATGGCCACATCAAGGGAATAGCCAGACAAACAAGTATGGTGCGTGGTGTCATTTGCTTAAAGATGCAAAAGAGCCTAGGTGGAATCCTAAAGTCAGTGGAAGTTTTGCCACTGATTTTAGTGGGACCAAGATTTCACCCCTGTCTTGAAGACCCTGAGAAATTGTATCTGGTGTGATGTGTTCTTCAGAGTAACTCTGCTTCATTTGGGCACATTTATGCTCCAAAACAGACACACCATTTCTTCAAACTAACAAGCACTCAGCTTTCTTTTACCTATTAAATCTATCACAGCTACAGTCTCTCTGCTTTACTCACTTGCGCCATGCATGAAACTGACTGCTTCCATGAGAAATTAATCGGGGAGTATGTAATGGATTAATCCCTCCTTAAAACCCACTTCTGTGAGGATTCTGCATTATGGCTTCACTCATCTCTTCACTCACAGTGCCTCTATGCCTTCATGCCCTTGAAATGATGCCCCTTGTATTTCAGTTGTCTGATTCACACTGCAAAGTCTTCCAGCAGGTGCCTTGTATTTCTCGGCTCTTTCCCAAAGCACTGCGTTCCCTAGTGGTGCACTGCCAATGCAAGACGGAGTCCCGAAGCGCCCAATCAGTCCATACACAGGGAGATCTCCCATTACAGCCCACTGCAGTTCTGCTTTGCTAAGGACTAAATAGAGTAATCAACATTTCCTGAATTTCGAATCAGGCAAAACATGCCATTGAAAGTTCTGTTGTTGATCAACAACCCTCCTACCACCTATATTTTTTTTTCACTTAAAAAAATAATTGACAAGTGTCGTGTGCGTGTGTGGGGAGCAGGTTGGCTGTCTATAAAGTTGCTTGAAAACATTTGACAATTGAAACATTTTGATGAAATTTCAAAATGTTGCAAACCCAGTAAAAGTTTTCCAGAAAATCCCATGGAAACATTTTAAACCAGTTCTAGGACTCAGTCCGGACTTCATGGTTTGTCCTGGAAATAAATAGTATTATTAATAAATAATAAAAGTAATTATGAATTGTCAACAATCCCTATGATCTTATGCTTTCAAAGCACCTGTGGTTTTTTAGGTCACTGATCAGAAATGGATAGCTAGCCTGTGAATGGCAGTGCACACCCAGAGAACAGGGTGCTTTGGAAAACACGTGAAAAACACAACCCTCACACCAGAGTGAAACTAAAAGCTTATTCCAGCAATAGCTCCAGAACTGAGCAAAGATACAATCGAAGTTCCTGTTCTCTGCAAGAAGTTACTGGATGTTATTTATGTATAAAAGCGACCAAACTCCAATTTCTTCTGTTCTTCCTGAAGGAAAATCCCGATTTTTGTGTGTTTACACAGCTAATTTCACTTTTAGTAAAGCTTGTTGGAGAAACACAGAAAAATGTGATTTTTTTTTGTTATCACTGACATTTTATTTACCTGATAAATCTCCCAAAAGCTCTAATTTTAAGATAAGACGGGGGCATTCAAAATCTTGAAACAATTAGGCTACATTAGATTAGATTAGACTGAAAAACAATGTCTAAGCAAATCAAACTGGAAGCAGGGAAATATAGATCAAATGCAGGGATTTTAAAGACAGGTACTTTAGAAAAGCCCGCTAAGTACCATTTGCCTTTGAAACCTTTACAAATCGGGCCTTCATTCCCTTCCAGATATTAGCTAATGTCAGGGATTTCCCATACCAAATTAAATTTGGAAGTGACTAACTGGACTTAGATGTGGTTTTCCCAAGGTGTCTCTTTCCAAAGAACAAGGTCACTATAACAGCACCAGTTGCTGGCCCAGGCATCTCTGCCAGCTCATCTGTTGCTGGCAGAAAACACCCTTTTCCACTGATGGCTAAACAATCTCCTGGACAGCCTGCAGTTTGCATTGTCTGAGCAGACACTTGGATTAGCTGGGGAAAGGCATCCCCAGTGTGAAATGGAAATCTCAGCCTGCTTTAACACAGCCAGTGACACTGCGCTGGTCTGGAAGGGTGGCAGAGCCTCTACAACCATGGCTTTGCAGCCAGAGTGACTGCTTACACCAGGGGTCAGACAACAGGCCAAATCTGGACCCATCAAAGGCTTTTGAACAGACCCCGAAATCTTTTTATTTACTCATTATCATTGCAGGGTTTTTTTATTTTCTCTGGAGTCTAGATCTTGACTATACCTTGTCCAAGAAATGTGGACCTTGACAAAAAATAACGGACTAGCCCTGGCTTAAACTCTTCCAGAAGTGGAGCCAGTTCTGTCTGAACCCCCACCCCCCAACACACACACTGCCCTGCTCCAAGCATCAGCTCCCAGTACTTTGCACTGACCTCTTGCGAACCCAGGGGCTCGCCCCGGCCCAGCTCTAACCTCCCCCCCTTTGCAGGCTCTGATACCTACTCTTCCAGCTGCAGACACAGCGTGGTCTGGGTGCCCTGCAGCTGGGCCTCCCTAAGGGGGCGCTGGGCATTGCCATGCCCATTGCTTTGGCGGTAGGAGAGATTGGTCTCCTCAGTCCTGCTACTGGAGCGGCTGCTGCTGCTGCTGGTTCCCCCATCCTCCTCCTCCGCCTGCCCGGGCTGCTGCCCCTGTGCCACGGGCTTGCTGTCCGCCGGGGAGGCCTCCTGGGAAGCGAAGGCGCAGGGGCACCGGCGGAGGTCCCTGGAGACGGCGTGCAGCCGGCGGTCCGCGCTCCGCGGGCAGCAGAGCAGCTTCTTGAAGGCGCTCCTGAAATCGGGGCTGCGGCAGTAGATGATGGGGTTGAAGGCGGAGTTGACGTAGCCCAGCCAGTTGAGGAAGAGGAAGACCTGGCCGGGGATGAGGGACCTGTAGAAGACCTTGACGATGTTGGCCACGAAGAAGGGCAGCCAGCAGAGGGTGAAGGTGCCCATGATGATGCCCAGGGTCTTGAGCGCCTTGTGCTCCCTCATGGCCATAAGGCGGGATGGTCTCCTCCGGCGGGGGCCCTTGGCGCCGGGGCTGGGGGGGCCCTGGAGGAAGCGGACCTTGTCCCGCTCGATGAGGCAGATCTGCCGGCTGGCCACGGCGAAGACCCGCGCGTAGACAAAGAGCATGACCAGCAGCGGCACGTAGAAGGAGATGATGGAGGAGAGGATGGCGTAGGGCATGTTGGTGACGAAGTCGCAGCACCTCGGGTTCTGGTAGCAGCGCAACGCGTCCTCGTCCGCCCCGTCCCGCCACCAGTGGTTCATGATGGGCAGGAAGGAGACGAAGGCGGAGATGGCCCAGACCAGGCACACCACGGCCCGGGCCCGGCCCTTGGTCACCAGCGCCTCGTACTGCAGTGGCGAGGTGATGGCCAGGTACCGGTCCACGGCAATGGCGCACAGGGTCTCGATGCTGGCCGTGACGCACAGCACGTCCAGCGAGGTCCACAGCTCGCACACCGTGGTGCTGTAGGGCCAGTGGCCGCTTAGCACGATGGTGGCCCCCGGCGGCACCACCAGCAAGCCCATAATCAGGTCGGCGCAGGCCAGCGAGGTGACGAACACGTTGGTCATGGTCTGCAGGCGCGGCGTCTTGGCGATGGCCAGGATCACCAGCAGGTTGCCGGCTGCGATCACCAGCACCGTGAGACCCAGGGCGGCCCCGATGGCCCACTGCTTGCTCAGGCTGCCGGCTCCCGTGCAGTTGGTGGCTGCGTCCCCCCTGGAGGTGGCGTTGCTATCGGGCCAAGGAGCCATCTCAGCTGGGCAGCTCCGTGCGCCCGTCTCCGCGCCTCTCTCGCTCCGCGGGGCGCCAGCTTTTAAGGGCAAACTCCCTGCAGCGCTCGGAGTTTCGGCTCCATACAGGGTGTGTGAGAGGCTTCTTGAGCCTGTGCCATCTCCCCGGGAGCTCTGAAAAGGCTGCAGCAGGGGATGGGCTTCCCCCACCCCTACACACACCCCGGTGGCACTGCTCAGAGGAGGAGCCCTTAAAGGGACAGGACGCAGCTGGGCTGCCCCACTCGTAGGATCGTTGAAAAAAAGAAAAGCAGCCGGGAACACGTCCTCTCTTTCCGGGTCTGTTCCCTTCCCTCCTTTCTCTGCCGCCCCCGCGGGGATTTTAAATATTGGAGTCCAACATTTGCCCCTTCCTTCCCCTGCACCTTCTCTTGGGGCTCAGAATGTAACTCTCCTGCTCCTGCGCCCCTTCCTCGCTCCACAACCCCGTGCCTTTCCTCTGCTGCCCCGCTGTTTGCCCACTGCAGAGAGGACACTTTCAGGCAGCAGAAGAACCCGTGTGCCAGCACAAGAGCAGGCTCTCTCCTCGGGCACTTTGCGCCTGGCAGGTCTGCTCAGCACCACCACAGTCGCAAAACAAGCAAACTCCCTCTCCCTGGTGGGTTACCCCTGCAGCTAAAGCCCATCACATAAACTACAGCCGTCTGCCGGCCTGTATAACACACAGATACACTCCCCCTCCCCCACTAACGCTCCCGCCTTGTCAACCCAAATCGCACATCTAGAGAAGAGGGAACAACCCAAGGATGCCAGGCACAGACACTGGGACGGAGGTGACACGAATCCCCTCTAGTCCGCGGAAAGCATCAATTTCCTCCTGCGCTCCATCGAACGCAAATCGGCTGAGCGCAAACCCACGCCAAGGCGAAAAGGTGGGAGTCAGGGACAGCAGAATGCTCCCCAGAGAGCGACACTTCTCACTGCATAGGAAGAAAGCTCGTCTGTCTTTCTCCCGTCTCCCCGGCGCTCACATGCAGCTAGGGAGCGGTTTTCACACACAGCCTTGTGGGCACCGAGAGGGCATTGCGCCTCATCTCTCGTCCCACTGTCCATGGCGTTTGGACACGTACACGGCCTCCTTTATGCACTGCCAGCTCCACTGACAGACAAACGGGCCCATGAACCTCTTTTCTCTGCCTCTGCCGACTTGGCCGGGCGCTAGAGCTTCGCGGGGAAGGTCTGAGAAGGAGAATAACAGCAGAGTTCAGGACAAAACTGCACCCGTTACGCACGTCCGAGGGGCGCGGCGGGCGAGCGAATTGTTCCTCCCAGGTGTGCAAAGCAGGGCCGGCTCCAGGCACCAGCTTGGCAAGCAGGTGCTTGGGGCGGCTGCTCGGGAGAGGGGCGGCACGTCCAGCTATTCGGCGGCAATTCGGCAGACGGTCCCTCACTCCCACTGGGAGCGAAGGACCTTCCGCCGAATTGTCACCGCAGATCGAGACTTTTTTTGGGGGGGGGGGGCGGCCAGAACCCTGGAGCCGGCCCTGGTGCAAAGGGAAGGGGGCAGAGGCCGGCTGGGACGGGGACCGTTCGCTTCTCTGCCGACTGGGGGGCTTTTCACTTGGTAGGAATTAAACTATTCCAGGAGTTACGCTGAGATGTAGCCACAGGCCGCGTTATAAAGGGGCGGGGGCTGGCTGCTAGAGACACGCGTCTGCGTTTATATTTTATCCCTGCGGGAAACGAAACGCTCCTTCATTCCCAGGCGGGCAGCGGCAGCTCTTAGGCTGCTCAGCCCCGGGGAATGGCCTGTTCTCTTCCCGGGGCGCCCGCTCCAGCGGAGCGCTCTCTGCCTCAGCCGGTTCCCTGCTCTTCCCCACACACGGACTGGCCCTAGGTGTGGAGGTCATCACCCCGGGAATGTGTCCATTTGTTCCTGCGGAAGGCCTGCTCCCTCTGGTGCAGATGTTTCCATGCAGGGTCAGGAGCGCTGTGCGCCAGGCAGTCAGGGGTGCAGGCCACGGCCGGTCCTGAGTCAAGGGCGGCAGGACTGTCTTCATCATTGTGCACTCGCTGGCTCTCCTGTAAAGCCCAACCAAGTCAAGGGGGAAGGGACTTTCCATTGAGTTCAATGTGCTTTGGAGCAGATGCATCCTTCCCCTCCATAGTGTACCAAAGGACAGCATCTGCTGCTGGAGACTACCAAAGTTATGGGCGGGGAGGCTTTGGGGACATTCTGGAGCTTTCCTCGCCCTTCTCCACAGTCCCTTTCCAGGCTCCACCCTATCCTGGCCTGCTAACCCAGGATCTCCCATCTCAGCACAGGGCCACACTGGCCGAGGTGTATGAGAGCGCTCGCCTTCTGGTGCTGGGAACCATCCCGCTACCCACATGGCCTGTGCACAGTAACTATGATGGGGCAGGATATAGACATCATAGGCTGTACCCCAAACCTCCACGGGCAGGAGCTGGCTCCTTAGCACCTCCAGCTACTCAATGAAACAGAAGCACAAAAATAGGAAAGCCCCAAAAATAAGAAGCAAGAAACATTTGAGGACCACTACCCCCTGGTTTCTTCTCCCAGCAAGGTGCAGTCTACCTGGCCTTTGGAGGCTGGTTTTGGGGGTGTCGTTCGGAGTACTGAATGTTATCAGATCCCCAGCTCCGGTAAATTGGCATAGTTCCATAATTTATATTAGCTGAGGATCTGGTCCCTGGCTTCAGAATTTCTCTCAGTTTAGTTGTTTCTGATACCAGACACTCCAGGGTGCAATCCCTGCGTGGGCACTCTGGCCTCGATCCGTGGCCATTGTACTTTAATGTAGCACCTCTGGCTTGGAGACTTACACCAGCAGGGATCTGGACAGTTTTCTCTCAAGAGGTGTGCTGAAGGATGCTGCATCTCAGCAGCATCCTAACGGTCAGGGTGCCATTATCCAGTGCAGGTTACTTACTCAGGTATTAATTTGCTAGGAACATTGCTCTGTCTGAGCTGCTCAAAGCTGTCCCACGCATGCTCATGCTTTGGCAGCTGGGACAAGTACAATCAAACCTCAGTTACAAACCCCTCAGGAATGGAGGAGGTTCATAACTCTGAAATGTTCACAAAACGTTATGGTTGTTCTTTCAAAAGTTTACAACTGAACATTGACTTAATACAGCTTTGAAACTTTACTATGCAGAAGAAAAATGCTGCTTTCGCTTTGTTTTTTTAAGTAGTTTATGTTTAACACAGTGCTGTACTGTATTTGCTTTATTTTATTTTTTTTTGTCTCTGCTGCTGCTTGATTGCGTACTTCCATTTCCAAATGAGGCATGTGGTTGACTGGTCAGTTCATAACTCTGGTGTTCCTTAACTCTGAGGTTCTATTGTATGTCTACCCAGCAATAAGAGGCCCACAGCATGGAGTCTCAGAGCCGGGATCAACTGACTTGGGTTGGCGTGGGGCTAAAAATAGCAGTGTAGATATCCAGGCTTGGGCTGGAGCCGGGGCTGTGAAATCTGGTGCATGGGGAGGGTCTCAGAGCCCAGGCTCCAGGCCAAGCCCAAACATCTCCACTGCTATTTTTAGCCCTGCATCCCAAGCCCCTTAAGCCCAAGTCTCTTTCCAGCCAGGCTCTGAGACTTGGTGCCAGGGTTTTCTCTTTGCAGTGTAGACGTTCCGGCCTTTATCCAGCAAAGTACTTCAGCACGTGTGTTTGGCGAATCCCCCTGCCCTTGCTCCCAGAGCAGTCGCTCCCCGGGGCAGGGTGGCCGGGAAACACGAACATGCTGATGAGAACTAGTCCAAAAAGGGGGACATTTTGCAAAAAATATTGTCACATTTTTCTTTTCTTTTGAAATTAAAACATTCAGCATTTCAAATAGTCACAATTTTGCCAGCTCTGTTGCTGGTTGGAAATTAAGAGTGAAAATTGCAAATATTTTGCCCAACGTGTTTTTTCATTTCAAATTTTTCAGTTTCATCGACATTTTGAAAAATTCCAACCAGTTCAGATTCTGATTGCATAGCATTTGAGACACTCACTTTTCACTAGTGTAAATAACTATACCGGGTGCAGAAAAAATGGAGAAGTAGTCTCGAAGCATGTGAGTAGTTCCATTGAAATAAAAGGGCCCTCGTGCTTAAAGCTAGGTATGGGTTTAAGAACTTTGCAGTTCTTATCCAGGCCTAAGGTTCTGTTCCTCCTATGAAACACTCCTGGTTAATTTTCTGAGTGGGTAGGTTTTGCACTGCTGTTCATGCAGATACCAGAATTTAGAAGACACAAGCCCTCCACCTATGGTAATCTGAAGATTCAGCGAGTAGGAATAATGTGACACCCAATAAGCAAAAACTACTCACTATTCATAATAAATTATTCATTTAACAGTTTTTTCCCCTCAATTCATGAATTATCCACAAACAAACTTTGATTTTTATAACTGGTTTTGTTTTTCAGTATAGTCATAGGAACATTTGAGTCAGACACATTTCAGTCCTTGGGTTTTTTTCTCAAATTATTTGCTTCAGTTGAATCTTGGACTTACTATTCATGGCGTGGTTGGCCATTTAAGTCCCTGCAAGTTGCTTCTGCTTTCTGATTGGATAAATGAAACATACACAGGACAAGAGAAATCAAAGCATTTTCAAAGTAGATGTGCAAACAATTCTAGACTGAACCTTCTGGTGAACAAGTTCAGAAGACTTTCACTCTCTGCAAACCAAAAGCACTTGTAGGAATGCTCATGGGAAATAAAACTGAAGGCATCCGACTTAGTGGATGAGACACTGGAATGGGAATCAGGAGATTTGGATTCGACTCCTGGATTTGACCTGGGTGATTGGGGGCAACTTACTTTATGGCTCCGTGCCTCTGTTTCACCTCCCATTCTGTGTCTATTTGGAGTGTGGTGAGTTCGTCAGGACAGGGACTGTTTGTCACCATGTGTTTGTGCAGCACCCAGCACGGGCCCTGTTCTCATGTGCTGTAATTTAAATAATAAAAAAGGATTGCAAAAAGGAATCCTTGTTTTGTATCTGTACAAACGTTCCCAAACATATTCTCACAGCTCTAATGCTAGCTGCTTGTTTTCTCCTGCAACTTCCTGCTGCCAGTGATTTCACCCTCCCTCTGTTTAGTCCAACAGTAGCAAAACAGAGATGCGGGCACATTTTGAGTGCTCTATAATAAAAGCTCTCCTTAGTCCTGATTTCAGACTCAGGTGCCACATGCTTTGAGTTAACAACCCCCCCCCCCCCGGTATCATTAACACTCTCACCTTCTCCTGTGCTCAGCTTTAGCAGCTGAGCAACTTCTTTTTGCACAGAGTTCTTCATTCCCCTTTGAGATCGTCCCGCTCGGATGGGATTAAGGAAACTGTTTCTTGTGGCGTCAGCAAATATCTGTGGTTGGTCTAACCCCAGTTCCACTGAACCCAGATAAGATCGTCATTTCCACGTTGCTGCCTTTAGGGTTGCACACGCATCCTCTCGAAAGCTCTTGGGGGTACTTAAGAGACCAAAGCCAGCTACAAATCAACCCAAGAACTGCTTGAATGCTGACTTCATTGTGGATCATCTTTAGCAATATTAGCGCGTGATAAATGGAGTGTGTCTGGGATGTATTCTTGCATGTATGTATTCAATACCAGATGTTTCAGTCTGAACAAAAGCTTTGGATCCTAATATGTTACAGTGTAATCTTCCTCCATCTGCTATGCAACACAGGGGAACTATCGATATCGTCTCATGGTTTCCTTGCACTCCCGTCTGTCTGTATCCAGCTGTTGTTTCTTGCCTTATGCTTAGATTGGACGATCTTTGGGGCAGGGACCCTTTTTGTTCTGTGTTTGTACAGCACCCAGCACAGTGGGGTCCTCATCCATGACTGGTGCTCCTACGTAGCACAGTAATACAAATAAACTCAGAATAATAATCTCAGTGCTGTAATATGACAGCAATTAGCCTTTTAAACACACACACACACACACACACACACACTAGAGGTGGTTGGACCATTTCTGGCTAAACATTTCTTTGCAGAAAAAAAAATACTGTTGTGTTGAAGCTGAAATGTTTCAGAGGGATGTATCAGTTTCCATAAAGTTCTTCATCGAGAAGATTTCTGAAGTCTCAAGTCACTGACAAAGAGAGAGAGAGAGAGAGAGAGAGACCCGAATCCAATACCTGACCTTTACAACACAATTCCATTTCGCAAAGTATTTTAAAGATCTCATCTCATTCCAATGCAAAATGAAAACAAGTTTTGGCCCCGCAAAAGTTGTCGTGAAATGGAATTGTTGTTCTCCAGCCGGCTGTATAAATACTGTGTGGGAGAGGCAATTAAATAATATTTTCCAAGGTGCAGAGAAAGATGCAAACTGGATATTCAAAGCACAGTCTGTTGCTTATCTTTACCACTTAAATTGTGTATTTGTCCTTGTCCTTCATAGAGATGAAATAATTTGCATGAGAGATCAGAATCCTACCGCTGCTTCTACAACAGCTGTCACTAAAGGGTCTCACCCACTTTACCCAGGTGGGTTGGTATCTTCATCTCAGACTTGTAGCTGGAGAACCTGAAGCACTACAGGGCAATGACTTGCCCAAGGTCCCAGAATGCATGGGAGAGCAAGGAGCAGAATCCAGATTCCCTGTCCCCTGCTCCACCCCTTGAGCCCCACTCTATCTTAGCCCCCAGGTAGAGGATGTATCAGAAATGAAGCTGATCAGAACAGATGCGCCACATCTGATTGTAGCCTGATGGCTGGCCAGTACGATCTATACCCCGTAATGATGATGGTTGGTTTTATAGCTTAGCCTGGTAACTTACTAATGCAACGTTTCAATTCTGTTGCAATTGTCAGGAATGCTCCCATATGTGCAACTTCGGCACAGTGCAGGACTGGCTGCCATCCAGGCAGATTTATAAACATGTAATACCCTTGTAGGCTTGTCTGGAGTGAAAAACAATGTAAAAGACTCTTTATGTTTTCAGTTTAAGAGGTGGAGGGGAAAAGAAAATCATCAAAGTAGCCCCTGGAAATACAGAGCCCAGGATCTGGTCACCCCAAGAGGGAAAAGGTCCACAGGGCAGTGCTTAATTTGTGCCAGGGCCGAGCCCCAGCACCTCTGGGCCTGGCACGTCAGTATCAAAGTAAAAAAAATTGCTTGAGCCGCAGCACCTCTGTGCTTGAGCCCTGGCACCTCTTGCATTACAGATTAAGCAGTACCACAGGGTCACCTGCAGAGCTCCCTTCTCCCCTCTATGGAGGGTTTCCAGCCCCTTGCAGAGCTGACCCCTGGCTGTGTTGGGACCCCAGACCTTTCCTGTTGCTGCCTTGCCTCTCCTCCTCCCCCATCAGAACAGCCCCTGCAGGAGCCCTGCTGCTTCTGGACCTTCCCGGCTCTCAGAAGGTGCAGAGAGGGGCCTCAGAGCAGTGGGAAGCACCATGAACTCCCACATGTACTGCCACCCAGAGATCTGCCCTGGCTGTAGAGCACCCTGCTATCTTTCCTCCTGCCCTTACATGCCATGTGTCAAGGGAGGAAAGAGCATGCGATTGAGTCCCGGCTCCCCACTCTCTCCCATCTTTGCTCCCCTCTGCCTGTGGAAGTGGGTGCGGATTGTAGAGGGGGTACATCTGGTGCTATCCATTTGGAAATGTTTTTCCAAACAAGCCAGTGCCCTGGGTTTGGATTCTCTGTCCCCTGCAGTTACTAGAGACTGAAGGGCCTCCCCCCAACATGCCAACACACTGCCTCCACAGGGTTAAAGGAGGAAGCACAGAGATCAGAGGGAAGAGAGGCTGCTAATGGTTTCACAGCTCATTTTACAGTTTAATGAGTGCTTCTGGGCAGAGAGTGCCCACCCAGCAATGAAATGGGACCCAGGAAAACAATCCCGAGCTTAAAGAAGAACAGGAGTACTTGTGGCACCTTAGAGACTAACAAATTTATTAGAGCATAAGCTTTCGTGGACTACAGCCCACTTCTTCGGATGCATCCGAAGAAGTGGGCTGTAGTCCACGAAAGCTTATGCTCTAATAAATTTGTTAGTCTCTAAGGTGCCACAAGTACTCCTGTTCTTCTTTTTGCGGATACAGACTAACACGGCTGTTACTCTGAATCCCGAGCTTGACATTCATCTTAGTGTAAATAATGAGATAAAAGCAGAGGCAGCTGTTTGGTCTGAGAGGCTCAGGCAATTCCTGGAGACACACATGAAACCCAGCGTCTCCTGCCATCTTTGCCAATAAACTAACTTGACCCTGGAGGAGTAAATAATCTCCAAAGTGTTGAAGCTGGTTCCCCTTAACTAGTAGTCTGAGCTCCACTCCCCAGAGATGACAAGTTTTCTACCAAGTTCCCTGCAGGGACTCTCAGGCTCTGTAAGAGATAATATTGTTAGATATCATTATCCAGTCACTGCATAGTTAAGTAGCTCACATTGTATGCTCATGGGCTAAGATGGCATCCAAATGCGTTGCAAAGTTCCTCTTGGGTAGAAGTGCCTGAAAAACAGTAACCAGTGTTGCAACTAGAGTTCTACTTTGTACCCGCATTTCATAAATTACTTTAGAGATGGAACTGGACTAACAGAGAATTGCTGTTTTGGCTGATTAGACTAGATAACCACTTGGAATTTCTTTTCTGTATTTAATAAAAGCACTTTGATGAAATCATCTAACTGGATACTTGGAAATTTCACAATAAAGTATGTTACTAGCTAGCGCAGAGCTGCCTGGGAGCTAGTGGGAAGCATGCACCTGAGTTGCTAAAAAAATGGGGTTTATAATGAATAATGAGCAGTCTGAAAGTTCCATTTAGTGTCTAGTGATTTTATGCTTTTAAGGCTGCAGGTTTTGGTCTCAGCTGATGAGTGACACTAAAATCCACAGGCTGAAATGAACAGAAAGCATTGCCCTGCTAGTAGCTATGCATCTGAGTTGCAAAGGATGCTGCATGGCCCTGGGGACTGAACATGAGACGTGGCGCTCAGTGACCGGTTCAGGTCAGTTGGCAGTGCCCAAGCCATGTTACTGTCTGATGCTACTCAGTGGCTTACGTGAAATGTGTTTGCGATCTGGACCCAACTCCACCACAGTTGGCCCTTTCTGAAGTCACAGCAAAGAGACTGAGAACTGAACAGGCCATGGAGACTGAAGTCCCTTCTCACTCCAGAGGTGGCATCTCTAAGGGTCTGTCTACACTGCCATCAGATAGGTGATTGCAGCCTGAGTAGATGTACCTGAGCTAGTCTGATCTAGGGAGCACGTATACCAACAGCTGAGAAGCTGAGGGAGGCCACATGGGCTGCAAGTGAAGGGTGTCCAAGCCTGCCTAGGACCCTGGGTCAGTACTCAGGCAGGTAGCCTAAGCTACCATGGCTCCACTGCTGTCGGCATCCACGCTATGGATCAAAGCTAGCTTAGGTGCGTCTGCACGTGCTGAGTCACACCCTGTGAGTGCAGTGTTTGGAGACATGCCCTGTCAGGACTGAGGCACATTAGCAGGGCACAGTGGGGCAGCTTGCCTGGTTGCCCTTGTTTTATGCATACAAGGGTCTTCTATCTCCAGAGCCATCCATCCTGCTCCATAAAATTCATTACAGTTTGAAATCAAAACCTATATAGAAAGCTGCAGCCCCCTGCAGTTATAGTTGGGCAAGGAAGTCCTGTTCCTCAGCCAGGAGCGTTAAACTGGGACTGTGCTGAAAAGTACCTGGAGAGCAGCTTCCTATGTGCTTCCGCTTCATAGTCCCATTTATCACACCGACAGTCTCCAAAGGCATTTCAGTCAAACTTGTTTCCTATTTTGCTGAGATGGGAGCCAAAGATCCCACGGTGTGGGGCCAGCTGGCCGAGGAGCTGCCAGCATCCCCATTACAGAGCCTTAGAGTTCTGGTTGTGGTTTTCCCATGTCTCCCAAAACATCTCTCGTCTGAGGAGATTTTTCTTTTCCAGGCAGGCATTGGTCTATAAGCGGATCAAGCCCTTGTGTCTGATTCTCCCAAGAATGCCTTGGCAGCGGCCTTTCCAGAGTTTGTTTTCTCCGACACGTCACAGCAGGGCGGGACTGTATTTTCCTCACAGTAAGTTTTCTAAATGCACCCTGCCAGTTCTGGCCAGTTATTATCTGTTTGTATGACAGTAGTGCCCAGAGGACCCAATTGGGATCAGGACCCCATTGTGCAAGGTGCTATACAAACACACTGGAGGAGACAGTGCTTGAAGAGCCGACAATCTAAGTAAGCGATAGAGATGAAGGATGATTATCCCCAGGAAGCAAGGTGCAGATAGAATAAGTGACTTGACCACAGGCACCCAAGTAGCTGGGGGGGAAACGGAGAATTGAACCCTGATCTCCTGCATCCCAGCACAGTGTCATTCACAAGACCAGCCCACCTCTACTAGTATTTTCCTCTCTTCACATTTCGCTGTGCACACCAGAGCAGGTCATTCCTTCAGCCTGCTCTTTGACTTTCTGTAACAGTGGCATTCACCCTTTGAGAACCACTTTGTCAGCACAAAGCCACAAATCCATCATGGCACAGCCAGAGAAGATGCTGTGATCTGTGGCATAAAGACATTTTCCCAGGGTTTTTTAAACACATTCACTTGACCTATTGTCCATCATTCCCCACCAAGCCTTTCTCTGGGATTGGCTAGTAGGGCTCCTGCCTTTCTATATTCATTGGATAATGGTGTTTGCACTTCTAGTAAGGGGAGTAAGCAAGACAGAAATGTTATACAGGCAGGCAGCATGATGGGTCCCATGCCAGAAGACCAGTCCCATGATATGAGCAGTTAGGGGTGTCTATAGCGTTAGTTGGGAAAAGATATCTTCTCACAGAAAATAAAATTAACAATGTGTTTTTGTTTTTTGTTAAAAAAAGATCATTTTGGATTAAAATGGGCATTTTCCCAAAAGCTAAAAACAACTCCGCTTTGTCAAAAGAGATTTCCATAAAAAACAAAACTTTAGATCGGAAGTTTTCAGCCAGCACCAGTGAGCCAGGGGACTAGTTCTGTCACTGAAAGTCCTGTTGTTGGGATAGCTTCAGGATGATCGTCCCTTCCCTTCAGAAACTCCCTTTCATAAAACCACAAGGAAAGCCAGTATTGTCCAGTCCCTTATTTTAAAAGCATCTTGCTGAGCTACCCCTACAAGCAAGTAGCATACAGCGTCACCACATCGCTCACCATCAGCTGTCTCCCTAGGTAAGGAAGTGGGCACAGGGCTGAAGTAAGCAGACCTGAGACGCAATCAGCATATTCAGATGTAGGACGTTCCCATTGCCAGTCCCAGAGCCTAGCAATGCCATGAGCTCAAGCTCCTCAGGTTATTTTTTAGTCTATTTCAAATACACTTACTGTCTTTTCTATATATTTTACAATGGCTTCACATTCCTTTCCATGATACCTAGTTACTCTACCTGCTTGCAGCAATCCCTGTTAGAGACAACACATTCCACTTCCCATACAGATACTGCTGCTCCATACTTCTGGCGGGGAAAATTATTAACCACGGAAACTAGTTTCTTGCTCCTCATTGGAAAGCAATGATACTGTAAGTGTAACCAGATGCTGGTTTGCTGCAAATGCCAGTGTCTCTTGTCAAGCGCTGTGGAATTTTGGATCTCCACAGCACTCTTTCCTGTTCAGCAAGTACCATACAACTGTCCGCCAGCCTAATCGAGTGTTTCCTTCTTCATGCTTGTTCTGCGTGAGATCATGGCACCTTAATTCCTCATCGCAGGCTCTGGAAAACTAAGCAGAGTTGGGCCTGGTCTATACTTGGATGGAAGCCTAAGGGTGAATTGTAAGTGGTGCTGTTTTCTGCTGCACAGGCTTTCTCCCTGAGTGAGTATAGTGCTGTCTTTTGGGGGTGAGACATCAAAGCGGGGGCACAGGCAGCTTCCGGTCATTGGGGAACAAATGGCTTTTTCCCCCAAGCAACAAAGGGGTACAGGTTCCTGGGCAAATCTCAGCTCGGGTGCGCCTGTGCAGAATGGCTCCTGTGTGCCGCTCCAGTATCCAGCAGAGCAATTCCTGCAACTTGTCCCAGAACGCCCCTCATGTCTGCGATGGAGCTTGGCATAGAGCTCTGCACTCCCAGACTCCACGCCTATCTCTGCCTCACCAGACAGGTACATTAGATAAGTATCTCCTACCAAACCCCATTTGTCAGTTTCTGACTTTGTGTGAACAGGACTGAGGGAGATGAGACAGGGAGCAGCTTTGTAGGAGCCGAATGAGCTGAGGTCACTGAACTTGGGACAATGGGCCCTTCTTCTTTGAGGCTGAGATACTAGGTCGAAGTAACTGGAAGCAACACAGCGCTAGCGCTCTAGAACCACTGAGTTGAGTGATAAAGTATGCAGCATCCCCAGGGACCAGTCCATCTGATTTTTAAAAAACAATGTTTTTCCATCAGCATTACAAGGCAACTAGGGACAGCAGGATGTACGGAATGGGAAGCTGATGCAAATGTTTTGTTTACAACATGCTCTAAAGCTAGCCGGTTTGTGAGCAGCCTTTGGCGCAAGTATTACACCCCACTACGGATGTTTGTTTAATGCAAACAAAGAATCGTAGCCTTTATCCCTACCTAGGATATGATTGAGAGTCAAGAATAGCTCCAAAAAAAAGAAGAACAGGAGTACTTGTGGCACCTTAGAGACTAACAAATTTATTAGAGCATAAGCTTTCGTGGACTACAGCCCACTTCTTCGGATGCATATAGAATGGAACATATATTGAGGAGATATATATACACACATACAGAGAGCATAAACAGGTGGGAGTTGTCTTACCAACTCTGAGAGGCCAATTAATTAAGAGAAAAAAAAAACACTTTTGAAGTGATTATCAAGATAGCCCAGTACAGACAGTTTGATAAGAAGTGTGAGAATACTTACAAGGGGAGATAGATTCAATGTTTGTAATGGCTCAGCCATTCCCAGTCCTTATTCAAACCGGAGTTGATTGTGTCTAGTTTGCATATCAATTCCAGCTCAGCAGTCTCTCGTTGGAGTCTGTTTTTGAAGTTTTTCTGTTGTAATATAGCCACCCGCAGGTCTGTCACTGAATGACCAGACAGGTTAAAGTGTTCTCCCACTGGTTTTTGAGTATTTTGATTCCTGATGTCAGATTTGTGTCCATTAATTCTTTTGCGTAGAGACTGTCTGGTTTGGCCAATGTACATGGCAGAGGGGCATTGCTGGCACATGATGGCATATATCACATTGGTAGATGTGCAGGTGAACGAGCCCCTGATGGTATGGCTGATGTGATTAGGTCCTATGATGATGTCACTTGAATAGATATGTGGACAGAGTTGGCATCGGGGTTTGTTACAAGGATAGGTTCCTGGGTTAGTGGTTTTGTTCAGTGATGTGTGGATACAGACTAACACGGCTACTACTCTGAAAAGAATAGCTCCCTAGCGCAGGGCAGGTGCTAAGGTTACTTTCCAGGAGCCAGCTGCCATGTGCATCTAGCTAAATCCCACATTGCAGTACACAGACTGCAGCGTCTGTCCTGAGGCTGTAGGTCTGTAATTGGATAATGTAAGACAGATACAAGGGGAGAAGCAGCTAGTTACAAACAGGTGATGAGTGTGGCCTAAATGCCCAGAGTAGCAGACAGCACTACACAAGATCTGAGTCACATTTTCAAAAGAATCCAGCAATCATTTAGGCACGAAAATAAGGCAGACCCAAAATAAGGTGCCCCACTAGGAGCTGAGCTCTTGAAAATTTGGTTCTAGTTGTGGGTTCTGAGCACTTGAATAGTTGACCTTCCTATAGACAAATACTGTCTAGATTCTTTGACTGAATTCTGAACAGACCATTTCTGCTTGTGAAAGACCCCTAGAGCAGCGAAATGGGATTGATTTCTGACGGGGGAAAGCTCTCTAGGGAGATCTGACTATTGTCAGAGCGCAGCAATGGGAGAAGTTTGTGGAAGCAAGGTGTGTTCTTTCTACATGAAGAAGGAAACGTGTCAGTACATTATGATAAGCAGAAAGCTTGTCTAATTGGCACTGGTGGTGACTGGGAGAGACAAATGTCTGCAAATCCAGGGAAAGTAGCCTCACCGCACATATGTTTTTCATTATAGAAAACACAACAGAAAGATTAGGGTCTAAACACTATAGAGGAACTGGCTGGTGAGATTTCTGACATCACATCTAATAAGGTTGCATTGGATAGAAAAGCAAAGTTTGTCCTGTTTTCTCTGCAAAAACAGAAGGGAAAAATACCAAATCTATTTGCCAGTTGAGAAAACCCAAGTGTTTCATACTGGGGTTGAGACCCAGATGGCCTTTCCCCTCTTGCCAAATGCAAAACAGATGAAAATTCAAATCCTTGGAGCCATGTCTCTGTAGTAGAATATGTCATAAGGCTATTCTCATATGGGCTCTTTACATTAGAACATTTAGAGTGTTACCAAGTGTTGCTAGGAGAGCCCAGGATGGAGCTGGAACGTCATTCAGTTATTCGTGTGTTCTGTGTGCCTGACAGCAGCATCTCTGAATCAGAGGGAGGAAGGGACAGATCCTTCGGTCTGAAAAGGACCTTATGGAAACCTTGAAAACACAAGGTGAAATCCTGGCCCCATTGAAGCAAAATTCCCATTAACTTCAATGAGGCCAGGATTTCACCCACGTTGTTCAAGGTGTTGTTGAGTCCTCTCTGTTTACCCACTGACCAGGGCCCGCACAGGCAGTACCGCCTGTATGGAGCTCAGTGTATTACATGCTGTATAAGACACTCATGTTCCATTTGGCTGGACTGCCTAGCCCCAACATGTTACAGGAAGTTGAAGAAGTTGACAGCATTGTACATGTTCTTTCAGAGCCTGTCAGTAACGATTTAATACACATACTTAGTGCTGTTCCACACAGCTGTGCCAGGAGTCTGACAGTGATAGAGTGAAGAGAAAGAGCATGCCAAAGGGATATGTGCAGCACACACAACAAGTTAGGATCCCAAATCAGTCACAGATACTTGCAGGCTTTAAAATTTTGCTAGCCTCAGAGGCTCACTGTGACCCTCCACATAGCCCTTCTCTCTCTAGAGGCAAGGGTCACAGCCTACTGAGCCATTTTCATCATAAGCCAGCAAGGGAGGTGAGGAGAAGCAGCCCTCCCTTGCACAGCCTCTGTTGTCTCCCAATCTCAGTGATTAATTGAGGGGCAAAGCGGGGAACCCGGGCCCGCCCTCTACCCCAAGCTCCAACCCAGCTATGGTAGCTGACTTTTTAGAAACAGAACACGTACAATTCCCTGGGCCACTTCCCCACAGCAGCCCCCCACTTCCTCAAGATCCACTTCACCCTTACCTCAGGGTCTCCTTCCTTGTGCCTGATATGGTTTGTACTGCTCAGTCTCCCCAACAGCACAGCTTTCTCCTACACCTCCTGACACACACACCCACCTGACTAACTGGGAGGCTTTTAACTAGTTTCAGCCAGCCCCTGATTGGCTTCAGGTGTCCCAATCAACCTAGCTGTCCTCCCTGCCTTCTGGAAAGATCTTAATTGGCCCCAGGTGTCTTAATTGACCTGGAGCAGTTGCCATTTGCTTATCCTGGTAACAGGGATTTGTTTAGCTTGGGGTTAATATATATGTTTCCCATTACTTTACTATAGCCGTCTGGCCTTGCATCACACTGTGTACATTGTGTACTCTACCACTGACCTCGATGACCCATGGCCCAGACTCATCACTGCCATCTCCATGCAATTCCCTGGAGCAACACCCACTCAACCCAAAGGTGAACTTGGTACCTTGTTTCACTTTCTAGTCTTTTGTGCCTGCTGATACAAATTCATTCAAAATATGGGTGACAGCAACATTTAAAAGATTAAAAAAATAAAGACTTCAGCATCTCCACTGAAGGTAGGACAAGAAGTAATGGTCTTAATCTGCAGCCAGGGAGATTGAGGTTAGATAATAGGAAAAACGTTAACTCTAAGAATAGCTAGAGCTGGATTAGTCTTCCAAGGGAGATTGTGGAATCGCTGTCATTGAAGGTGTTTAAGAACAGATTAGACAAACACCTGTCAGGGATGGCCCAGGTTTACTTGGCCCTGCCTCTGTGCAGGGGGCTGGACTGGATCTCGAGATCTCTTTCAGTCCTATATTTCTATAATTCTATGTTGCTGTATTAAACAAACAGCACCATGAAACCTCCAAACCATTAGCATTGACATATGCACTTGTCCATGCTGGAAGTGTTGACTTCATCAGAGCTGGCCAGAGGATGATCATTCTGTTTCACAGCAACTTTTGAGGTTTCAAAATCTGTAGTTGTTTCACACTGGAGCAACACCAAAGCCTTTGAACGTTTTTGCGTAATGGAATTGTATTGAAAATGTCCGTTTTCAGATCTTGTTTGCAGTGTTGCTGGAGCCATGTTGGTCCAAGGGTATTAGGGAGACAAGGTGAGTGAGGTAATATCCTTTAATGGACCAACCTCTGTTGGAGAAACAGACAAGCTGTCCCATCTCTGTGTTCACTTGAAAGCTTGTCTCTTTCACCAACCAAAGCTGGTCCAATCCAAGATATTACTTACCCCACTCTGTTTTCAGAGTGACAGCCTGAGCTTTTCAATTGGGATTTTCTCTCTCTGGTCAGAAATGATCAGAGAGCCCTGGACCAAAAAACTTTGACGAAAACTTCATCAAAACCGATACAGCTCCACCAAACATTTTGGCTTTGATGAAAGAGCATATTTTGATGAAATTTCATTTTGTTTAAAATGACCCAATTGGCCCTAGACTTCAAACATACATGCAGACACAGCTGCAAAATTCTGCCTCCTTAGTAGGGGAGCAAAGAGAAACGGACCAATCCTGGTGCCAGTGGAGTCACTGGCAAAAATCTCCTTGATCTGAGTGTCATGAGGATGTGTTCCTTTGCGATTACTAATGAAGGCTACAACCATAGGGCATAATATAGCCAGTCCATCCCCAGTCCAAGAACCTCTCTGTAGCTCTGGGACTGAGTAAGGGTTTGCAGGCTCATACCCAGCCAACGAACATACTGTGCAGTCCTGACAGCGCGTGAGGGAAGTTAGTTTGGGCCAGATGTGGATAAAGAAAGAGCTTTGTCTGTGTGCCGATGTGTCTGTCTGGAGGCTTCCTCCAGGGAGCCAGCAGGGAATTTGCATCTTGTTCCAACAGTTCATTCACCGAGTCTCTCTGACAAATTTACAAGCTGACTTTTGAGAATGATGCAATCATGAAGCTGCTGGACAAACACTGAGCTTACTCAGTGGGCAGATTCACACATCTATGGAGGACTTTCCAGTTGGGTAAAATATTTGTTATGCACGTGCGCACTCTCTATCTCTCACTCCCCAATTCATTTCTTTTCTCTTTCCACCCACTTCTTCCTTCCTCCCTTCCAGGTATTCCAACTAACTCATGGCACCGGCTCTGAGCTAGGAAAGCACTTCAGCACCTGCTTGCGTCAACGTCAACGGGACTTAACCTCTCTAACCACACAGTGACAGATTTGAAGGTGGCAATTTTGCAACAACAAAACTTCAAAAACAGACTCCAAAGAGAGACTGCTGAACTTGAATTAATATGCAAATTAGATACAATTAACTTAGGTCTAAACAGAGACTGGGAATGGTTGGGTCATTATACTAATTGAATCTATTTTCCCATGTTTAGTATCCTCACACCTTCTATGGGTCATCTCGATTATCACTTCAAAGGTTTTTTTTCTCCTGCTGCTGCTAGCTCATCTCAATCGATTGGCCTCTTACAGTTGGTATGGCTACTTCCACCTTTTCATGTTCTCTGTATGTATAAATATCTTCTGTCTGTGTGTTCCATTCTATGCATCCAATGAAGTGGGCTGTAGCCCACGAAAGCTTATGCCCAAATAAATTTGTTAGTCTCTAAGGTGCCACAAGGACTCCTGTTCTTTTTGTGGATACAGACTAACACGGCTGCTACTCTGAAAAATGGGACTTACGTACATGCTGAAAGATAAGCACGTGCTTAAGTGTTTTCCTGAATCTTGGCCTCAGCTATTTCAGCCCAACCTGTGCCTTAAACCAAAACAGAGCTAATAAAATAAACACCTGGGTCCTTGGGGGTGGGGGGAGGGCGGAAGCCAGCTCAGGTAATACCTGAATGAAAACATTCCCCAGATCTCCTCAGCAGCCCAGTTACCAGAATGGCGAACACTTCGCTGTTGAGGCCTCTTTGCAGACTCCATGTTAAATCTTCCTAACATCCTGCTAAGTGGTAGCCAGACTCTAGAGATGAAGTTACTCTTTAGCAGAGACTTTCATCTAATCCAGCACTCATTTAAGTCACTGGGAGGCTTTCCATTGGCTTCAAGGGGCATTGGTTCAGGGCTTAATGGAGACTTCTGTTGGTACCTTTATGATGTCCACGGATGGCAGATCTCCCGGGTGAAGGCAAAGGGACCTTTGCCTCAGCTGGCAGGAGCTGTGACGGGCTAGTATCAGCTGGAAATCGCCCTGTGTAGATCTTACAAGCCATGTGGAGTATTAGCTCTGTGATACTGCTGGTAAAGCTGATACAAAGGTGATAAACTGTTTAATCCTTATCCCATGCCCTGATACATCATGTGCAGGCTGATGGCAACTCATGCATGCAAAAGAACCTTAATTAAGTGTTTAGGGCTCACACATCCAGCTCTGTTCCCATTAATCCTTAACAAATGCATCCCAGGATAAGGCATTATCTGAGACGTAAAGCAGATAAATCTGCTGCTGGAATTTAGAAAGAATATAACATCTGAGGGTTGCAGAAGCTCAGCTGGCACGTGAACTCTCCCTGGCTTCAAACAATTTCTCATGGGCTCAAGGAGTTCTGCTGAGACCACAAAAACGTGGAAACCTACAGTGCCTGTTTCGAAACTCTCAGGCAATTGCACATAGGGCCAGAGCCACAGCTGGTGTAAATCCAAAGTCAGTGCAGCTCCATTGATGTACACCAGCTGAGAATCTTGGCCAAAGAATTCTACCTCTCTAACACTACGCACAGACTCTGAGTCGCCAGCAACTTAGTAAAAGGAAAAACTGATTTCTCAAGCACCAAGACAAATTCTGCTCTCATATATTCCATTGCAAATCTGGAGTAATTCCACTGAACTCGGGGTAAGTCTACACTACGAAATTAGGTTGAATTTATAGAAGCCGGTTTTATAGAAATCGGTTTTATACAGTCGATTGTGTGTGTCCCCACATAAAATGCTCTAAGTGCATTAAGTCGGCGGACCGTGTCCACAGTACCGAGGCTAGCGTCGACTTCCGGAGCACTGCACTGTGGGTAGCTATCCCACAGTTCCCGCAGTCTCCGCCGCCCATTGGAATTCTGGGTTGAGATCCCAATGCCTGATGATGCAAAAACAGTGTCGCGGGGGGTTCTGGGTACATGTCATCAGGCCCCTCCCCCTCTGTCAGAGCAACGGCAGACAATCGATTCGTGCCTTTTTACCTGGGTTACCTGTGCAGACAACATACCATGCCAAGCATGCAGGCCGCTCAGCTCAGCTCACCGTCACCATATGTCATCTGGTTGCCGGCAGACGTGGTACTGCATTGCTACACAGCAGCAGCTAATTGCCTTTTGGCAGTATACGGTGCAGTATGACTGGTAGCCGTCATCAGCTATCTGGGTGCTGGCAGACGTGGGGCTGCATTGCTATACAGCAGCAGCTCCTTGCCTTTTGGCAGTGGATGGTGTATTACGATTGATATCTGTCATTATCATATTCCTCAGTGAGTTCGGTCAGAGGCACCTGGGCAGACATGTTTTGTCTCCTGGAGACTCAGTCCTGCCGGCAGTCCTATTGAACCGTCTTGACAATGATGGCTAGCAGTCGTAATACAGCATTTTCTGCCAAGCACCCAGAAGATGCCGATGGCTATCAATCATGCTGCACCGTCTGCTGCCAGCTTAAGATGTAAAAAAATAGATGGTCTAGATTTGTTCTGTATCAGCGGAGTAGCCGTGTTAGTCTGAATCTGTAAAAAGCAACAGAGGGTCCTGTGGCACCTTTAAGACTAACAGAAGTATAGGGAGCATAAGCTTTCCTGGGTAAAAACCTCACTTCTTCAGATGAAAGCTTATGCTCCCTATACTTCTGTTAGTCTTAAAGGTGCCACAGGACCCTCTGTTGCTTTTTACAGATTTGTTCTGTATTCATTTGCTTCCCCCTCCCTCCGTGAAATCAACAGCCTGCTAAACCCAGGGTTTTGAGTTCAATCTTTGGGGGGGGGGGGCACTCTGTGTGACAGTTGTTTGTGTTTCTCCCTGATGCACAGCCACCTTTGTTGATTTTAATTCCCTGTACCTGTAAGCCATGTCGTCACTCGCCCCTCCCTCCCTCCGTCAGACAAAAATTTCACGTCTTTTTTCAGCCCAGACACCACAGCACTGGAATCATGGAGCCCGCTCAGATCACCGCGGCAATTATGAGCACTATGAACACCACGCGCATTGTCCTGGAGTATATGCAGAGCCAGAACATGCCAAAGCAAAACCAGGCGAGGAGGCAATTGCAGCGATTGCAGCGCGGCGACGAGAGTGATGAGGAAATTGATATGGACATAGACCTCTCACAAAGTACAGGCCCCAGCAATGTGCAAATCATAGTGTTACTGGGGCAGGTTCATGGCGTGGAACACCGATTCTGGGCCCGGGAAACAAGCACAGACTGGTGGGACCGCATCGTGTTGCAGGTGTGGGATGATTCCCAATGGCTGCGAAACTTTCGCATGCATAAGGGCACTTTCATGGAACTTTGTGACTTGCTTTCCCCTGCCCTGAAGTGCCAGAATACCAGGATGAGAGCAGTCCTCACAGTTGAGAAGCGAGTGGCGATAGCCCTGTGGAACCTTGCAACGCCAAACAGCTACCAATCAGTCGGGAATCAATTTGGAGTGGGCAAATCTACTGTGGGCGCTGCTGTGATCCAAGTAGCCAACGCAATCAAAGACCTGCTGATATCAAGGGTAGTGACTCTGGGAAACGTGCAGCTCATAGTGGATGGCTTTGCTGCAATGGGATTCCCAAACTGTGATGGGGCGATAGACGGAACCCATATCCCTATCTTGTCACCGGAGCACCAATCCACCGAGTACATAAACTGAAAAGGGTACTTTTCAATGCTGCTGCAAGCCCTGGTGAATCACAAAGGATGTTTCACTAACATCAACGTGGGATGGCCGGGAAAGGTACATGATGCTCGCATCTTCAGGAACTCTGGTTTGTTTCAAAAGCTGGAGGAAGGGACTTTCTTCCCGGACCAGAAAATAACCGTTGGGGATGTTGAAATGCCTATCGTTATCCTTGGGGACCCAGCCTACTCCTTAATGCCATGGCTCATGAAGCCGTACACAGGCAGCCTGGACAGTAGTCAGGACCTGTTCAACTATAGGCTGAGCAAGTGCCGAATGATGGTGGAATGTGCATTTGGACGTTTAAAAGCGCGCTGGCACAGTTTACTGACTTGGATAGACCTCAGAGAAACCAATATTCCAATTGTTATTGCTGCTTGCTGTGAGCTCCACAATATCTGTGAGAGTAAGGGGGAGACATTTATGGCGGCGGGGAGGTTGAGGCAAATCGCCTGGCTGCTGATTACGCGCAGCCAGACACCAGGGCGGTTAGAAGAGTACAGCAGGGCGCGGTGCGCATCAGAGAAGCTTTGAAAACCAGTTTTGGGACTGGCCAGGCTACGGTGTGAAACTTCTGTTTGTTTCTCCTTGATGAACCCTCCGCCCCCCGACCCCCGTTCACTCTACTTCCCTGTAAACTAACCACCCTCCCCTCCTCCCTTCGAGCACCGCTTGCAGAGGCAATAAAGTCATTGTTACTTCACATTCATGCATTCTTTATTAATTCGTCACACAACTAGGGGGATAACTGCCAAGGTAGCCCGGGAGGGTTGGGGGAGGAGGGAAGGAAAAGGACACACTGCAGTTTAAAACTTTAAAATTTTAACAGTTATTGAAGGCCAGCCTTCTGTTGCTCGGGCAATCATCTGAGGTGGAGTGACTGGGTGGCCGGAGGCCCCTCCACCGCGTTCTTGGGCGTCTGAGTGAGGAGGCTATGAAACTTGGGGAGGAAGGCTGTTGGTTACACAGGGGCTGTGGCGACGGTCTCTGCTCCTGCTGCCTTTCCTGCAGCTCAACCATATGCTGGAGCATATCAGTTTGATGCTCCAGCAGCCGGAGCATCAACTCCTGCCTTCTGTCAGCAAGCTGACACCACCTATCCTCTTCAGCCCACCACTTGCTCTCTTCAGCCCGCGATTCAGCCCGCCACCTCTCCTCTCGTTCATACTGTGTTTTTTTGCACTCTAACATTGACTGCCTCCATGAATTCTGCTGTGCTCTGTCAGCATCGGAGGACATCTGGAGCTCCAAGAACATATCATCCTGAGTCCACCATTTTCGCCTTCTAATCTTCACTAGCCTCTGTGAAGGAGAAACATTTGCAGCTGGTGGAGGAGAAGGGAGAGGTGGTTAAAAAGACCCAATTTAGAGAACAATGGGTACACTCTTTCCCGTTAAATTTTGCTGTTCACATTACACAGCACATGTGCTTTCGTTACAAGGTCGCATTTTTCCTCTTATATTGAGGGCCTGCCGGTTTGGTGTGAGAGATCACTCACACAGTGCCAGGCAACAGATTTCGGCTTGCAGGCAGCTATGGTAAGCCACAGCCTTTTGGCTTTTTTAACCTTCTTAACATGTGGGAATGGTTTCAAACAATAGCACCCTCATTTCCCATACCAAGCACCCGTTGGGTTGGCCATTTAAAATGGGTTTGTAATGTAAAAGGAGGGGCTGCAGTTTCCGGGTTAACATGCAGCACAAACCCAACTACCCTGCTCCCCACACACACCCAATTCTTTGGGATGATCACTTCACCCCTCCCACCCACCGCGTGAACATTTCTGTTCAGCCGAGCAGGAAGGGGCACCTCTGAATGTCCCCTTAATAAAATCACCCCATTTCAACCAGGTGACCGTGAATGATATCACTCTCCTGAGGATAACAAAAAGAGAAAAGGAATGGATGTTGTCTGCATGCCAGCAAACACCGGGACCATACGCTGCCATGCTTTGTTATGCAATGATTCCAGACTACGTGCTACTGGCCTGGCGTGGTAAAGTGTCCTACCATGGCAGACAGGAAAAGGCAGCCCTCCCCAGAAACCTTTTGCAAAGGCTTTGGGAGTACATGAAGGAGAGCTTTCTGGAGATGTCCCTGGAGGATTTCCGCTCCGTCCCCATACACGTTAACAGACTTTTCCAGTAGCTGTACTGGCTGCAATTGCCAGGGCAAATTAATCATTAATCATTAAACTCGCTTGCTTTTAAACCATGTGTAATATTTACAAAGGTACACTCACCAGAGGTCCCTTGTGCGCCCTCAGGGTCTGGGAGCACACCTTGGGTGAGTTCGGGGGTTACTGGCTCCAGGTAAACATATCCTGGCTGTTGGGGAAACCGGTTTTTCCGCTTCCTTGCTGTGAGCTATCTTCATTGTCTTCATCATCATCATCTTCCTCGTACCCCAAACCCGCTTCCCTGTTGCGTGCTTCTCCATTGATGGAGTCAAAGCACACGGTTGGGGTAGTGGTGGCTGCACCCCCTAGCATGGCATGCAGCGCCGCGTAGAAACGGCATGTCTGCAGCTCTGCCCCGGACCCTCCGTTTGCCTCTCTGGCTTTGTGGTAAGCTTGCCTTACTTAGCTCCTTAATTTTCACGCGGCACTGCTGTGCGTCCCTGTTATGGCCTCTGTCCTTCATGCCTTTGAGACTTTTTCCAATATTTTGCCATTTCGTTTACTGCTACGGAATTCAGCTAGCACTGATTCATCTCCCCATATGGCGAGCAGATCCCGTACCTCCCGTTCTGTCCATGCTGGAGCTCTTTTGCGATCCTGGGACTCCATCATGGTTACCTGTGCGGATGAGCTCTGCGTGGTCACCTGTGCTCTCCACGCTGGGCAAACAGGAAATGAAATTCAAAAGTTCACGGGGCTTTTCCTGTCTACCTGGTCAGAGCATCTGAGTTGAGGTGCTGTCCAGAGTGGTCACAATGAAGCACTCTGGGATAGCTCCCGGAGGCCAATAACGTAGAATTCCATCCACACTACCCCAAATCCGACCCACAAAGGCCGATTTTAGCGCTAATCCCCTCGTCGGAGGTGGAGTAAAGAAACTGGTTTAAAGGGCCCTTTAAGTCGAAAAAAAGGGCTTCATCATGTGGACTTGTCCAGGCTTAATTCGATTTAACGCTGCTAAATTTGACCTAAACTCGTAGCGTAGACCAGGCCTCAGTGGAGTAATTCCACATTCACACGGGTATAATTGGGAGCAGAATTTGGCCCATTGTGTTTTAACACATAACTGTGATTTGTAATTTAATTTTCCAGTTGACACATATTGTGTTAAGACTCGGGATCTTGGAGAGGGGATTGTTAGACAATTATAAAAGATTAAATGACAGTTCACTCTTAAGAATCAAAGATCTTGGGTTTGATTCTCCACTGCCTTAGATCTTGCAAAGCGAGTCTAACACTTCATTCTGATTTGGGGGCGTTTTACACCCACTCTGCAGAGGTGTAAATTATGGGAAGGAATAAGCCCCCAACCCCTGTTTTTAAGCACATTTAGTTAGCAATAAAAAAGAGGGAAACAAAATACAGGGAATACGTAAATATCGATACAGAAGCAGAGGGATTTCAGTGCAGCTTCTCTTCATAAGGCTAGCAGCTACCCTTGAGAAAGAAACTCCTATTTGTAAATAATGAAAATCTCTTTGTTAATTCTCTTGGCTGCATCATTCATAGGGACGTAGGATTTGCCACCAGAACAGACCATTGGTCCTCCTATATGAAGTTCCGGTAGAATCCTTTGGTCTGGCTATTGGTTCCTTCCATGGGTCTCTGTTAGCTCCGAATGGAAGAGGTGTACTGCGAAAAGCCAATGGGCTGGTCCAAGCACAGTTGTCAACAGGAATCACTAATAAAAAGATGAAATGATGTAACTATAATTTCCAGTAGTAATCTTCAGCCAGATCCTCAGCTGGGAAAATCTGACCTGACATGTATTTTCATCCTGATTTAGGATGGGGAAAAAATCAAAATATTGACATTTTCATCAAACCTAAAATTGTGCATTATTTGGAATTGGAAATGTTGAAGGTTTATTTTTGGCTCAGTTCAACATTAAACTGCATCTACCTGAGCTACAGTGCCTAATGGGAGTTGTGTTTTGGGTGCTTCATGCCCTCATTTCCTTTTATGGGCTGGGCTCACTGGCGGGATTACATCTCCTATGATTCATTTTGATTCTCCTGACATAAAGCTGAAAAAAAAAATTGGGGAAAAAAGTCTAAATTTTGATTTGCAGAAACTGCATTTCCTGTCAAGAAAACATATCGATGGAAAATTCCTCACTAGCTCTACTTTAGCAGAAAGCAACTCCAACCCCGAGATCACACACCTGGCCTATCGTCCAGGAATTTCTGGTTTCTGGTCCCTGGTTTGTCATTTAAACCATCCTGCTTAAAATATCAGACAATGAGACCTCATGCGAAAGTCAGAGTAGCCCGCAGCCACTGTGTTCCCTTCTTTCATTTGCTATGTCTTTGTTTTTACTCACATCTTCAACAGGAACAGTGTTGATGGTACTGGGCTATCTTGGCAGCAAGAGGTGGCTTGACTGGTTATGATACATCTTGACTTGGCTTTGGCATTCAACGAGCTGCAGACGCCATTAGTTGCTCTGTACATTCCCTTGCCATGGACATCATCCTTTAAATAAACTCTCGGGGAATAAAATGCTGAATGAACTGGCCAGGGCTGGGGAGAGCTGCAGAATCTGCACGTCCATCCATTCTCCCAGCAGGAGTTGCATCATTCAGCAGCTTTCCCTCTGGTCAATTAGAAACAGGGTTGATGGATTAGGAAGGTGAGTTCAGCCTAAACCTCCTTGGCTGAGTAGCATGTTGGCTTTGAGATACATTTGGAAAAGCACAGCCTCTTTTGCACCTGCAAAGTGAATTGGAGATGCATAAACCTGAGGCTTGTGCCTCTAGCTACATGATTCTGGGTGTAAGTCAGCTGGTTAGGCCCTGCATTGAGGAAATTGCCACTGTTGCTGGTACATTGGTGTAGTTATACCTGGTCTGAATTTCCTTCAAGTAGACAGAGCTGCTGTTAGAGGTGAAAGTTCTCTGGTTTGCATCTGTAATTCATTCTGAAGGTCCAAATTTGGCTGGTACAAATTGCCACTGCAAAATGGAGGCTGAGCTTCGTTCCTTTTGGAAATACACCCCTCTGTGTATAATGCTGGCTCCCTAAGCGGATAAGGGTCCTGCTAACAGAGCTTTCCTTTAGCTCACGCGATATAGGGGCCTGTGACATTGGCGGTTAAGGAGCAGAGTTCTAATCCTGCTTCCCCATGTGTGATTTATAATTGTGTCTTGTGTGCAAAGTGTGAATTCCCCCCATAGCTCGCTGCAGTACTGGAGCACAGATTGGGGGAAGATGTGAACAATCATCCAAGCTTTGATAGGGAAGAGTGGGGGACTCCTGAGGAAGCGGTATCTTGATTTCCGGCATCACCAAGCTCACCATGTTCAAATCCCTCCAACAGCTGCGAAAGGGGGATACTGTGCTGTGATAAAAGGAGGCTTTGTATAGCTGGGAACTCTTCCCCCACCCTTCTTCTTGGCATGTTCTTTGCATATTTGCTACTAAGAGCAAGCGATAAAAGTTGACACCCTACAGGAGTTACAGCAGAGTTGCCTTTTGCTCCTTCGTGATTTACTCTTGGAATAATTCAAGAAGGGACGTAAGTGGAAGATGTTTGTGTCTCGTCATCTCACACCTTCATGATGGGCCAGGGCTCAAAGAACTCCCCGCTCCTTCCACACTCCACGCTAAGCAGTGAGCCACAGCTCCCGCATACGCCATCTTCCCTCCGGGACAGCCAGCGCCCCGGTGCCATGTTTCAGAGCTATTCCTGAAAGCAGGAGCACTACATCCAGCAATTACATCTAAGCACTGGGCATGATACCATCAGTTAGCCTGTTTTGCATGACACGGGTTCGAGAGACAGCCCTTGCCATGAAGAGCCGACACTCTTAGACAAGACAGACAAAGGAAGGAGGATGATCCTGTTGTCAGATGCTACCGGTGTGGTGCTTCTGCTTTCTCCTATGTTGATATCACTCGGCTGCGTGCGTGTGTTCCCTCTATGTGCTGCCCCAGCTCTGCGTAGATAGCTGACCCAGCAGACCCGAAGAGAATCCCCAATAACCACAGAGTCTAGTAAGGTACGAAGGCACCTCGGCCAGGTTTATTGCGACCCTGACACAATTGCAGTTCCCTGCAGATTACTTAGTTTACGGGGCATACTACGAGAAAGTGCCGCTCAGCAATGGACTCAGCTCAGTCAGTGGCGGGACTTTCCACTGCCCCCTCAGCTGAACAAAGACACCACCCCAGGGACACATTCTTATACACAGGTACAAACAAGTTACACATCACTCCTGACGTATTGAGGTACAACCCCTCTACGTAATAAGGTGCCGCCTCTCACCTTGTACATGTTGGTTCGATCAAAACAACTCTATCCATCATTTTACCCTTTTGCCCCTGTCATTGGGATGGGTCGGCCTGTTCCATGTTATCTGTGGAATGTTCCCATATGGTATGTCTTGGTACCATGTTTATACTTTAACTTTGCTAGGTGAATATATATTTATGCAATATCAGCCCTTTCCTTGCCAGCTTCTGTGAGCAGGGCCTGCCTCTGGCTCACATCTTAGCTTTGCTTTATGTTAGCTAAGTCTTGACCATTACTCTAGTTTGGTTCAGGCCTCAAGCTTCATAGTGGGCCTTTATCAGGGCCTTCACTTACCACAGATCCCATTTTACAGCTGGAGAATGGAGGCAGAGAGAGATTATATGATTTATCCAAGGTCATATGGGAACTTTATGTTAAAGCTGGGAAGTGAACCCAGACATCCTTAGTTACAGGCCAGAGCTTTAACCACAAGCTCATCCCTCCTCTGATAGGAAGCTAGCACTGCAGGGAACCCTGAATTAACACGCTGGCAGCTGGGTTAGGACATCCAAGTATCTTTGCTGAATACAAAGCATATGGTAAAAACGGGGGATACGTTCAAGTCATAAAACTCAAAAGCAGAGCTAGATTTGGACACCACTATGTCTCAGGGTTTGGGTTCTGGCATTTTGTCTTGGGTCTGCAGGCAGTAGAAACTTTTAATTTAAGTCTTCATGTCAAACAAGAACTATGAAAAAGGTCGTAAAACTTCCCAGACAGCTAGCCAGGATTGGTGCAAGCGCATTGGCCCAATCCGATGATGCTGTCTCTAACCATTGCTCAGTTTCGCAGACACCCAAGACCTTAGGAGAGCATTAGCCAGTTATAGCCCAGTTGTGGGACGCTTGCCCTGTGTCCATAGAAATGAAATCCCATCAGCTTCCACTGCACGTCACTAACCATTGCCTGCTGCCTGGGTAACAAGTGAGGGGGATGGGCAATCCCATTCAGTTCTACCGGACCTCCTGTATAGAGCACTGCTGAGGAGCTGCTGGCAGCCAGTTGAGAACAAAACAATTCACTCTATGCCTTCCCCCCCATGTGTCCATGCACGCCCTCGCTCTCACACACGGCAAACACACACACACAGACACACACCGTGGGCCTGATTCTCCACTGCCCTGCACTGTGTGTGGTCATTGACACCGGTGCAAAGTGGGTGTGAACTGCTTCCACACCAGGCTGGCAGCGCTTTACACTCACTTTGCACTGGTCTAATTGAGCAGACACAAGGGCCTGATTTGTATGTGGGCTGGGTCTGTTGGTCAGGGGTGCGACAAGGTGCAATTTGTGAGCCCCGTGGCGATGCCGGCAGATGCCCGTAGCACAGACACAGCTGTGTCAGCAAAACTGGGCTTGTTTCACGCAGAGGGGCAGGACCTAGCAGGGCCAGCCGAACGCCATGTGGCTGGTATAAGCACCGTCCCCGCGCAGTGTGCCGTGCTGGTACAGGAGGCAGCATAGCTGTGCTAGCAGAGCGCTCCTCCAGCAGGCCTGGCCTTAAATTTAGGCTCATTGACACACCACTCTGAAAGCACAAGGAGGCCTTAAAGTGGGAGTAAGTTACGTTTGCTCTCCCTCCAAGGCCCCTTTTCAGCAGCCTTAGTGTAAATGGGAATCACCCCAAAGTGCAGAGCAGAGAATCAGGCCCAGCCTCTTCCACATGTTTCTCTCTCTCACACACACACATACACACACACGGTCAAGTTGTCAGACCCCCTTACTGATATTGCTGGGCAGTGGCGCATGCTACTCACATGGGACTGTGAGTAGCCGCTCACCACTGCCTGTCAAGGGTGCACCCGCTGGCCCCTGGCTCGCTAGACTATTGTTACTGCAATGCCCATTCAGGAGGGCTTGCCCCAAGGTGGAATCTGGGCACACATCACATGGCTTGCAGTTGGGTCAGTTCGCTTCCTCAGTCCAGGAGCTACACACACAAATGTGAAATCAGCCCGATCTGCAGAGGCGTCTGTGCTGAGCGCATGGGCTGCGGAAGGGGGTCCCTCTTCCCTTCGACTAGACCTCAGGCTGTTAAACATCTCCTCCGGCGCCACGAGGAACCATTCCCATAGCGAAAGGTTATTTCATTACAGTCTTGCTCTCCGAAGATAGCTGATCGGGTGATGAGCTCATTCACCCACAGTAGTGGAAGAAACAAAGTTCTGACAGTAAAAAAAACACCCCAGGAATCTGATAATATCTTGGGCTTTTCCTCCTGGCTGGTGAATGCTTTGCATTTCCCCTTGTGCTGCTGGGACACAGAGACTTGAATCCCTGGTAAAGCCCATTAAAGCTTTTCACTTCAATTTGCTATGTAAAGCATGCAGCAAAAAATACACAGGCACTGTGTGGAAATGCTTTTATTCCAAAGAGCTATTGACACAGCCCAGGTGGGGGCAGGAAGAAACAGTGTTAGAGGGTTTTGTGGTTTAGGTTACTGCCCCAAAGTCTGAAAGGACAACTAAATCCTGCCTGGCTGTGGGGAGATTGCTCGCCCATGGGCCACTGGCATTTGACACGAGGAGTTAGGAATGGAGCTGGCTAAATGAGTTCTGTAAAAATCCAAAGCTGTCAAAGAATCAGACCATTTGCTCACCAGGGTTTGCTGGAACCTGCTGGTAGGAATGGGATTGCCTGTTGGTGAACGAGAACCAATCACATACTTCCAGCAGTATAGCGAACTCCTCCCCTCCCCCCCCCAGAGAGATGCTGCCTCTGAGAGAAATTAAATGTGTGCTTAGGGTCACTGGCGAAGAGGAATTGGGTGGTCTCGTCTGGGGACTGGGCTGGAATAGCCAAGAGTGTTGTTGTGCAGAACGGCTTGGGGCAGGGGAAGGCCAGGGAAGGGAGATGAGAGGGAGGAGACAAAGGGACAGGCAAACCCGTAACAAGCACTGAGTGAGTGAAGACACAAAGATAGTTGGAGGGGCAGGGTTTGGGTGGTGCAAGGGAGCTTAAGCAGGGACACAGGACATAGGGATGGCCAGACACAATCAGAGCTGAGGCCCATCTAGACCAGTCCTCTATCTCCAACAGTGGCCAGCACCAGGTGCTTCAAGGTGTAAGAACCCCAAAGTAGCAGATGTGGAATAGTCTCCCCACTCCGGGTCTCTAATAGAGATCAGCTTAAACTCTGAAGCAGAAGCTTTCATATCTCTGCAAAAAAAATTTTCATTAACTCTCCCAACCCTGGCCATTCCTGTTTTTTATGGATAATCCTGTTATCCAGAATGGGACAATTGAGACTAAGAGTCCAGAAATATTTCCCAATGGCAAGACCTGTTACACCGTGGAATACGTGGAGCCCCCTGGCTTGTGTCATTTTGGACCTAGGCTGTGCCTGGAGCAAAGCACATATGACCACACTGTAGAGAACAGCTCAGCACATTATCCCCAGGCCTAGGACTCTGATCCGAGTCCAGTCCTTCCACCCAGCTCTGGATATAGACCCACCAGTGGAGGATATTTCAGAGCAGCAAGTTGGCTTTGTTGCAACATCCCAGAAGGGCTGCCAGGGCCTGGAAGAACGGTGTTCCTGGAGTGATGTGAGCCCACCAGTGTTTACATTCCAGGCCAGCAGATTGGTTCAGACTCCCAATGTCCATCTGGAGAGCGCAGGGCGCCCCATGCAAGGAGGACCCCTCCAGTGAGCAGGGCTTGCGCTGCTGGGGCAGGCTGGGAACCCAGCAGGGGCCTGGCCAGAGACTATTTTTAGTATCAGGACAACAGCCTGCCTTGTGCCTATCTGATTGGAGTGACTCCGCCACTGATGTCACCTTGCAGTCTGCAGCTCAGTCATTGTTTTCATAAGAATAAAGTAAACAGCCCGAAAATTGATAGAGTGGCTGCCGAGCACTGGGATTCTACCAGCAATGGCTCTGATTGCAGCAAGGGGAGCAGGGCTTCTCCAGGGCATGGAGAAACCCACCGATTTCACTGTTCGTATTTGCATGCATTTGCCGTCAGCCTCCAGGAGCCGGTCTCCTCCCAGCAGCAGCGTCCAGAGAGCTAGGAGGGATAACACTGCGGGGACGTTTGTGCCCTAGTTGTGGGATTTCTGCTGTAATTTACTTTGCTTTTAACAGAGTCAAAGTGAGATTGACTGTAAGCCCTTGGAGCCCCCAGCCCCCAGATGGTAAGTGAATGAATGATGCTCTTAGAGAAAGGCTCCTGGAGTCATTACTGAAGATCTAGTCACTCCTGCAAGGCTCCAAGCTGAAGTATAACAGTGAATATCTTCAGCTGAAAAATGACATTGCCCAAGGCACCAGGGAAACACTGCTCTCTGTGAGACAGCAGAGGGCTTAGATAGCGGTATTAGACCATCACCCGTTACCTTCCAGCATGAGTGGGACAGAAATAAAGATAGCCATCAGCGTCTCACTGAACAGTCTCAATTATTACTGGTCCTAGCTGCGCCTGGGGATATCTGGGCAGGGTTTGATAACTGTCTGTCCATGGAGAGAACGGAGCCTGGATGGAACAGCGGGTTAACCACGCATTTATAGAGCCTTTTCCTGCTTAGTGCCACACTCTAGCCTAGTTTGGTCATGACTAAAATCTTTTATCTCGATGGCCAGTGCAAAGTGGATGGCACCTGTCCAGTTCCCCTGGGAAAACACCCAAGGGACAGCATTACTAAACAGCTCAGCATGTTAGCTATGCATTGGACACTGAGCACCGATAAAAGTCTGGCTGTAAGAGTCACCATGGGAGCTACTGAGCACTTCAGAAAATCTCAGGCAGAGGCTCATGCCATCCATGCACCCCCTGACAGCCTGGTGTGGCCCCACAGGTACACCCGGCCTCAGTTTCCCTAGCAGGGTCCTCAATAAATCCCCCACAGCATTTACATATCAAACAACCCCTTCACACCAGCCACTCCCCTTCTGGAGTCTGGCTTATTAACGGGACGTTCAACAGGAACACGAGAGAGCCCTTTACCCAGCTCTTTAGCAGGCCGGCCGAGTCCATCCACATGTATCTTAGATTCCCAGGCCTGAAGGGACCACTGTGATCATCTAGTCTGACCTCCGGCGCAGCGCAGGCCACAGAACGGGACGTCCCCCCAGAAATTCCTGTTTGAAGTAGAGAAGATCTTTCAGAAAAACGTCCCATCTCAGCTGGGCCGGAAAATCCCCCACGGCCCCTGGGAAGTTGTTCAGTGATTAGTTACCCCCTGCCCACCACCATTAATGATTTATGGCTCATTTCCAGTCTGAACTGGATGCGGCAGCACCTCCCTATTCCTCTCCCTGAACGGCCCTTCAGAGCTTCCCAGTCCTACCGGAGCCCATCAGTCGCACATCCAGGCTCTTCTCGGCAGGGTTCACCTGGCCCTGATTCCTTCCCTGGAGCCCGGGCCTCCCTTCCCCTGGCTGCAGGCAGCTCCTCGAAGGCTGGGCCTCCTGTACCCGTCCAGAATAGTCTTCCCAAAGCCCTTCCCCTTGGGTTCCCTCTCTGAGGAGCCCCCTTTCTGTACGAGCACTCGTCCCTCCCTGAGCTCTGGTAGCCTTTCATCGGGGGCTCATTAGCCAATTAGCTGCCAACCAGCCGCCTAGGCCAAGACGGGCTTGTTCCCCTTAAAGACCCCCCCCTTAAAGCTATTCCTTCTAGAATCCAGGAAAACCAGGCCAGTGACTCGGCTTTACATCAGACTAGAAGGACTCTAATATACAATTGTACAATGTGTGGACGCTAGTCAGAGAAGAAGAAGAGTCCAGTGGTTAGGGCTCTGACCAGAGACTCAGGTTCTGCTCCACTGCAGTCCTCCTATTTGATCTTGGATGCGTCTCTCGGTGCCTCAGTTCGCATCTGTACAATGGGATAATAGCACTGCCCTGCCTCCCAGGGGTGGTGAGAAGGTAAGTGCATCGAGGATTGTGAGCTGCTCAGATGCTGTTGTGATGGGGGCCATGTAAGGACCTAGGTTCACCAAGCACCATGCAAATGATGTGTATGATCATCCTAACCCGTGTGCTAATCACGGGGGTGAAATTAGCCAGAGTGCCAGACCCATGTACCATTACGACCTCTGTTGAAGCTTTGAGCAGTGCCTAGGCCTCGCGGTGGCTCTTTACACAGGGGGAATTTCCCCCTGAGATGTGACGAGGAGGGGCGTGAAAGAGGCCAGGCAGCTCACATGGAGTGACCTGAACAGCTCTAGGGCATTATTAGGAAAGTAGTAAGGGGGCATAAGGCTCCTGAGTCCTGCCTGGCATACTCTGACCTTCACTCTGTGCATGGGGTGCACAGATTCCACATGGCTGCAGTTTCTCTCCCAAGCTCATCGGCTCTGCCCCAGCCAGCACTGGGCGCAGGGCAACTGACCAGTAGTGTGAATCTGGCAAAGGGCTGTCACAAATCACTTGCTTCCCAGCACCACCAGGTCATTCCCAGGTCCACTCCTAGGGCAACACAATTATACGCACTGCTCCTTGCACAGAGCAAGGGGCAGAGTCTAGTCTTGCCTTCATGTTTTCTCTGTCCATCAGCTCGACCACCATGTCAGGTCAATGAGACCAGGGCCGGCTCCAGGCACCAGCTCGGCAAGCAGGTGCTTGGGGTGGCCGCTCTGGAGAGGGGCGGCATGTCCAGCTATTCGGCGGCAATTCGGCAGACAGTCCCTCACTCCCGCTCGGAGCGAAGGACCTTCCGCCGAATTGCCGCCGCAGATCGTGATCGCGGCTTTTTTTTTTTTTTTTGGCTGCTTAGGGCGGCCAAAACCCTGGAGCCGGCCCTGAATGAGACATCAGGAGAAATGTCCCAGAGGGAGGACTCCATGGGATTATTTAAACCTCAGAATGAAAAACAAAGACTAGGACAAGTTTTACTGGCATTTGGTGTGATAAACTCTTAAAGGCGTTGCTCAGAATCTGTTCATAGCAGTTTCCAAGCCAGAATAAACAATGGAAAGCATTTCTGTGTGAGAAGGTGCCCCCTGTGCACATGAGTGATCTGTGACTGGGGAACATCAGCATTTAGGTTTGACAGTTCAGTCCAGGTCACCAACTGGATCAGTTCCTCTATAAATTTCTCTGGTCAAGAATTCAGGCTGAAAATCTTGTGGCAAGGACAGATGATTGTGAGATTTCTGGTCCATCCTGGTTTCAGCAGGGCTGGAAATCACACAGGGTGCCAAAGATAGAAAGCACCTCAACATTTAAAACAAAAAGTTAGAAAACTTTTTTTGAATTTCAATTCACATGTGAGTTTGGGCCCTTTGGGGCATAGGTTCAGGGCAATTCTTATCTCATCGCATCCCAGCCAGGGAACTCATCTCTATTATAAATCCAGTAATGAAGGGACTGTTGCTTTGCCATTATAAACCCCCAGAAGCTACAAGACTACAGCTGTCAAAATTCACTCCAGGCTGGAACCTGGTGTTCTACTTCTTAGCCGAATGCCAGTAAAACTTGTCCTAGTCTTTTAAAAGAACATTGTTTTACAAATTCACCCCAAGTCCCCTTGGCCACTCTGTAAGCTACAGGGAGGGTGAGAAAGCCGCAGAGCCATGTGGTTTGATAGGGATACATGGCTTCTGGCAATCAGGAGAGCTCTCGCTTTAATGTTTTCAGTGGTAATTACTCTGTTTTTTTTGCGCCGAGGCTTTGGGAATAGTTTCCATATCGGCCTCCTGAATCTCGCTTTGAAGTTGTTTGGGATTATCTGTCATCATGTTTCCCCGTCAGCACATAAACACACTGCAGTGCAGTTTTAACCCGCTGGATACTGTATGTCCCAGGAAGACTGGAGGAAGTTCTGTGTAAACTTTCTTATCCACCAGCATGTGGGGCTTCTTCTCATCCCAGAGTCGGCTGCTGCTCAGACATAAAGCTGAACAAGGGGGAAATTTTCAGGGGCTGAACCAGATACTTTTTAAATAACGCGTTTAATTTCTATTAGTGCAGGCTGGGATTTTAAAGGGGGGCTAGGTTTGGGCTTCAGTTTTGTGTTAGACTTAAATCGAGGCTTAGGGATAGTGAATTTCAATGGAAGTTGGGCACTTTCCTCCCTGTGGGTCCTTTGAACAGACTCAAAAATTAAACTCCCTTTCAATTCTTATAACAAGGAGACACTCCGAGCCTACTCTGGCTCTCGCCTACATCAGTTACCGCCCCGGTGTAACTCCCCTGGCTCTGGATTCACCCTGATGTAACTGAGAGAAAAATCAGGAACCCTAATATTTAATCCAATAGACTTTATTTTGTGATTTCATATTTCAGTGAAAGGGGGGGAAAGGAACATATAATAATGAAGTAATACTACTACTACTTAGGTCTTATGTGGTGTTTTGTCCCCCAGTTCACCAGAACTCCTAAGTACATGATTTAAGTAGAGCTAGTTGGAAAATAGTACTGTTTTCCCCATGGAAAATTTTGACTTTTTTTGAAAAACTGAAAATTTTCAGCCAAAACTTTTCTGATTTTGTGTTTTTGATTTTGGGGGGGGAAAGTCAAAAATTCCCACAAAAAGCAGACACTTTCCCCCAAAACTGTGTTTAACTGAGAACCCAATCTTCCATTGAAAAAGTATTTAAATGGAAAATTTACAAGCAGCCTTAGAATTAAGTACTTGGGCCCTGATTCAACAACCCATCCCTATTTAGCAAAGCACTTAAGCACGTGCTTGACTTCAATAGGATTTAACCACATACTTAAAGTTAACCATATGGTTAAGTGCTTTGCTGAATTGGAGTCTTGACGTCAATGGGACCTCATTTTGTGCTTAAGTGTTTTACCAAATAGGGATGTTTTCCTGAGTCAGGGCCTACGTATATTGTGGAACCAGGGCTTGTATTTTCAATGCACTGTAGGAAATGTAACTAATTAAACCTCACAGCTCACCTGTGAGGTAGATCAATAATATTATCCTCAGAGGGGAAAGTTGAGGCATTGAGAGGGGAAGTGACTGTCCAAGGTCACACAGGAAGTTGGTAACAGAGCCAAGATTAGGATATAGGGCTAGCATAAATGGGAAGCTGTTTGCATAATAGGAAATAGCATCAACACGTGGCCCAGGATGGAACTTTAATTTGTGACCCAGCACTACTCTGGAGAAAACACAGAATATAGGGCTTTATCTTCTGTCTTCAATCATATTATTATAATTAGGCTAAATGGTTGGGAAGGCCCCAGGATGCCCCATTATATTGAAAGGGAGCAGCACCCTATGTGTAAAGCTGCTACTAAGCTCTGCCATAGCTCCTTTTGTGCATAGGGCTCAAAACGCTTTACAAAGGAAGGTCAGTGTCACTGTGGAATGGAACGCTGTATCATTTGTAAAATGGGGAAACTGAGGCCCAACACTTATTTAAAGGCATACAGCAGGTTAGTGGCCTAGCTGGGGACAGAACCCAGCTTTCCTGAGTTCCCTGTCTGCTGTGCTATCCGCTGGGTCATACTGCTATACTGGTCTTAGATCCCCTATAGACAAATGTTAGTGAGGTGCCAGCACACTCAATCTCCCTATGTGTTTATAAATGCAAGGGAGGGTCCCAGTCTCCCTGCATATTTTACATACATTTCCTGTGTGCCAAAAGAAGTCCCTGGGAAGCATTTTAATTGCTAAAGATATGCACTGCATTGTGGGTACTGCCTTGATGCTGGTGAAGGTCACTATCTTCTCAGTTTATTAGGTTGTTCCCACACTGGTTTGTGGTCAGGAGCTGAGAAAACTCCAAGGCCAGTGCAAATATGGCTTTAATTAACTGAGCAGAATCACCCCCCCTGAAGAAAAAACATCCCTGGTAGGATTTGTGTCCTGGAGTTACCAGGCCTTACTCCTGACCAGGGCATTCCTCACGTGAAAACAGCCTGGCAGATGCCAGGTCAACGTTTCGGGAGCCGTGTCACTGTTGTGCAGCCCGCAGAGCCGTTTGCAAACAAAGGCGAATCTGGCTGTTCCAGCCCACTTGGATGGGTATGACGTGCATCGGTCACATTACGTGTGTGAGTGAAGCCTCTTGCCAGATCATTGAGATGTGCAGGATCTCTTACCATTTACAGATAGAGAACCCAAGACACAGCCAGAGGCTTTTAAAAAAAGGAAAGCCCTGTCTGGTTATGATGTTAGGTGACATGCTACCACCTCAGTAACTTCCACAGCATGATTTTTAACACAGATATAATGTTATTCTCAGAGAAAAATCCCAGTGCACGCTGGTCCATGTCAAAGCCCAGCTAGCAATAAATGGCTGTAACTTGCATGGTTCTGATCCTATTGTGGCCAATATTTCCATATCACTCATGATGTTAGCCTTGCATTGACCAACCCACTGCCTATGGTCCTGCTTGCACCTGAGCACGTGCGCCCCATTAGATATGTGCTTCACTCCCAGCATTGCTCAGGTGCTTTGCTGCCCTGGGGCCCATATCCTGAAGGCCAGATCTCTGTTCTCTTCTTCCACCCCCCACATAGCCACAGTGAGTTCATGATACAGTGACAAGCGTATGACCCTACTTGCCATGCATGGGGAAATCATTGTGATTACTCACCAGTGCATCTTGTGCTCGTCAAGTAATAGCATGGATTTGCATATTTAAAGGAACTTTACTTAAGTGGCTATCAAACCGTAAGTCTGTGCAGTGCAAGAAGCAACCAAAGTGTCTCATGCCTTATTGCTTTGCCATTGTGCTTTAATAATAGCTGTTTTGTTTGGATACTTGGCATTTTTCCCTGGTGACAGCTAGTGTTTATAGTGCTTTTAAATATATATATTTGAGGAGACTCCTGTTCCTCCGGAGCCTGGAAGCTGTGCTCTGTCCTTCCCTCCATGTTGCTGGCTTGCCCACCAATGACAGAAGGGTGAAGGAATGCAAGAGACGGCACATGGAGAAAGCCAGCTCATGCATTTCTTCTCTCTCCTCTTTGCGGGCGTGGGCTCTGCTGCTCCCTGTCCAAGAAAGGGAATGTGAAACAAGAAAAATAAACTGGAGTCTAAAATGGAAGTGATGATGGAGAAGAGAAAGGAACCCAGGATTCCCACACCCCCAGAACTTGATGGCTTAGTAAAGCACAGAGCTCATTGTGGAAATGCTCCCAGAACTTGTGTGGGTGCCAGGAGAATCCACCCAGATGCTCCACAAACATTGCCACCAACACTGGTAATGGGCCCCAACCCAGCCATATGCCCCTAAAAATGCCCCTGGCCTCTTCTAACGAGCATCTGTGTATGTCATTGTGGATCTATGAGTGCTTATTTGTACAGCACCTCGCACAGTGGGGACTTAGAATCATAGGACTGGAGGGGACCTCGAAAGGTCATCTAGTCCAGTCCCCCGCACTCATGGCAGGACTAAGGATTATCTAGACCATCCCTGACAGGTGTTTGTCCAACCTGCTCTTTAAAATCCCAGTGATGGAGATTCCACAACCTCCCTAGGCAATTTATTCCAGTGCTTAACCACCCTGACAGTTAGGAAGTTCTTCCTAATGTCCAACCTAAACTGCCCTTACTGCAATTTAAGCCCATTGCTTCTTGTCCTATCCTCAAAGGTTAAGAAGTACAATTTCTCTCCCTCCTCCTTGTAACAACCTTTTATGTACTTGAAAACTGTTATGTCCCCTCTCAGTCGTCTCTTCTCCAGACTAAACAAACACCATTTTTTCAATCTTCCCTCATAAGTCATGTTTTCTAGACCTTTAATCATTTTTGTTGCTCTTCTCTGGACTTTCTCCAATTTGTCCACATCTTTCCTGAAATGTGGCACTCAGAACTGGACACAATACTCCAGGTGAGGCCTAATCAGCATGGAGTAGAGCGGAAGAATTACTTCTCGTGGCTTGCTTATCATACTCCTGCTAATACATCCCAGAATGATGTTTGCTTTTTTTGCAACAGTGTTACACTGTTGACCCATATTTAGCTTGTGATCCACTATGACCCCCAGATCCCTTTCCGCAGTTCTCCTTCCTAGGCAGTCATTTCCCATTTTGTATGTGTGCAACTGATTGTTGCTTCCTAAGTGAAGTACTTTGCATTTGTCCTTATTGAATTTCACCCTATTTACTTCAGACCATTTCTCCAGTTTGTCCAGATCATTTTGAATTTTAATCCTATCCTCCAAAGCACTTGCAACCCCTTCCATCTTGGTAACATCCGCAAACTTTAGAAGTGTACTCTCTATGCCATTATCTAAATCATTGATGAAGATATTGAACAGAACCGGACCCAGAACCGATCCCTGCGGGACCTCACTCATTATGCCCTTCCAGCATGACTGTGAACCACTGATAACTACTCTCTGGGAACAATTTTCCAACCAGTTTTGCACCCACCTTATAGTAGTCCCATCTAGGTTGTATTTCCCTAGTTTCTTTATGAGAAGGTCATGCGAGACAGTATCAAAAGCCTTACTAAAGTCAAGATATACCACATCTACCACTTCCTCCCAGCCAAAAGGCTTGTTACCCTGTCAAAGAAAGCTATCAGGTTGGTTTGACACAATTTGTTCTTGAGAAATCAATGCTGACTGTTATTTATCACCTTATTATCTTCTAGGTGTTTGCAAATTGATTGCTTAATTATTTGCTCCATTATCTTTCCGGGTACAGAAGTTACTTACTCTAGGACTAGGGCTGGTAGGCTCAACTGCAATACAGACAATAAATGCAGATGGCTCCGAACGCTGGGCACTGAGGAATGAGACCGGAGCAGATCTGGAATGCAGTGGAAATGAAAATGTTACGACCGATGTTTCGAGTTACAAGGATGGACCATGTTCAGGACAAATCAGTTAGGGAAAGGTGAAGATAGTACTAGTTATAGAAACGCTGAGGGAATCCAGACTGAGATGGTCTGGGCCTGTGAAAAGAAGATCGGAAGAATATATAGGAAACAGGGTGTTAAACTTAGAAGTGGATGGTAAGAGAAGGGTTGGAAGACCCAAAACTAGATGAATGGATGTTATACAAAAGGATTTGATTAGTTGTGGAGTTTCCAAGGAATTGCTTCATGGACTGAAATGGAGACGAAAGACTCGACAAGCCAACCCCATATGGATGGGACTGAGGCTATAATAATAATAAATAAATAATGATTTGTTGCCTTTATGAGACAAACCCATTTGGGGAGTGGAGGAGATGGATATGCAGCAACCGGTTCACATCCTTCAAGCCACCACATGAGAGACAGCAGACTGGGGCAAACAGGCTTCTCAGGCCTGAGTAGGGATAATCCATCCAACACACACAAACACCTTCCTCATGCCCCAAAAGCCCTGGGGTTTGGAGAGAGCAAGGAGTAGCTTTTTAGCTTTGGCATCCAGAGGGCCAGGCATACTCTCAGAATACACAGGTGTGTGTGAGTGTGGTAATGTAGGGTGCTGATGCTCAAACCAATGCTCTCTGTGTCCTGTAACGAGGTATGAAAATCAGGTATAGCCATGTGTTATTAGGGCGCGGAGTTTTGTTACTCTGGCCACATGCATGCAGGCAAACAATCTCTGAGTGGGAGGAGAAACCCCCAGGTGGATGTGAGCAGACACTCTGTGGGATGCAGGCTGAGACTGCCATGTTCATCTATGCATCTGTGTCCTCAGCCAGGCCTCAGGTGTCTCGACGAGACTAGTGCACTGAGCTGTTCTTTTATCTTACTGCACTAGCTTCACCGCCCCCAGCCTGAGAGCTAATCACTCCCTCCTATCACAGCTCTTCTGTTGGAGGTGATTTGCTTTCCCCCACCCACCATCCCCTACACCCCTAATTTCCCTCTTCAGCCTCAACTCCTTCCCCCTGCTTAATGACCCAGCCTTGATCGCAGTATGGGATACCCTGCTCTCCCTAATCTGGATTGAGGTCAGAGGCTTATGTTCATCCTTGGGGCAACTCCTGCCAGGTCAATGGGCCTGATTCTCCATTCCCCCACACTCATGTAAAATCAGGAATAATTCCACCAACAGCAAAAGAGTGAACGCATATCTGGTCACATATCAGCGGGAATGCGTTCGGCCCCGAATGTTTAAGTAATTAACGGACAGAATGCCTGGCTCTTCCGATCAGCCCCAGGTAGAAGTGGGTCAGAGACATTGTTCCGGCTGGCACATTCCACATTGTCACACAATGTTCTGCCGTCAGGAAAGCGATAGTAATTGCTTCCAGGCGGTGCTCTTTGAGTGCGTTTTTCACTGTTGGCTTTAGAGCCCCCAAGTGAGGAAGAGAGGAGGATCAGATTGTTTTCTTCATTCTCGGAGAATTGTTTAGAAAATGAAAAAAATGCATGATGACACTTCCTCCTTGGGCTGCAATGCGTAGAACTCCCTGTTCAGTGCACAAACTGCCACCAGTGTCACTGCAGCTATTTTTAACCCATACATTTTACCCTCCTAAATATTTCTCACAAATGTTTTTCTTGTGCGTAACAAATGGGAAAAGATCAACTCTAGAAGCTGATTCAATTATTGGAGTGTGTTTACATTCTAGAAAGCAACAGCAGCCAAGACAATGTGTCTCTGAACCAACCCTGGAAATGCAACTGTTTCCAGGGATAATACACCCCTGTGGCCCAGAAACCACTTCACCAGGGCGGTACAGGTAACTGAGAGATCGAGTCGGGGAGAAATTGTAGCTCGGCTCGACCCAAAAATGCTTTTTAAAAATTTGATGGTGAACCAAGAAATACATAAAAAAAATTCTGTTTGAGCCAAAATGTTTTGTTTTTGAGATTTTAAAACTTTTTTTTCTAATTTTTAATAAAACTGAAGTAAATTTCAAAACAAAAAGATGATTCGAATAGAAAAATTGAATCATTGCATTTTGAAAATGTGGCAATGGAACATTTCAATTTTTTCTGAATTTTTTTGTTGGTTTATTCTTTGACCAAAACACTTTGGTGAATCTGACACGAAGAAGAGGATGTATCTTTACACTCGTAGAAAGCCCAGATGTCATAGTGAGGGGCATATTAAAAGTGTATATAGCAAAATAATTCATATCCTATCTCCACGTGGGCTTCCAGTCCCAGCTGCTGAACTCCATTGTTTGTGATGGGTTAGAGTCTGCTTGGTTCAGCAGCGTTTCAAGCTAAGGGGAAGGCATATTGCAGTGGAGCGAAAGATTGGGTTTTCTCCAGTCACCTGCCCAACTGCATGTGGGAGCTGCAAGGATATAATCAGATCTGCCTGGGAAGGAGCAGTGAGTTGACTCCAGGCTGAATGAGCTACCACAAGCTACAGCTAGACGAGCAAATGTTTCCTTCCAGATCCAGAGATGCTCCTGTGAATCTGAAATCACTGTATTTTCCCAAAAAGAAGAACAGGAGTACTTGTGGCACCTTAGAGACTAACAAATTTATTAGAGCATAAGCTTTCGTGGAGAAGTGGGCTGTAGTCCACGAAAGCTTATGCTCTAATAAATTTGTTAGTCTCTAAGGTGCCACAAGTACTCCTGTTCTTCTTTTTGCGGATACAGACTAACACGGCTGTTACTCTGAAACTTGTATTTTCCCAAACATGTGATCTGGAATTTGGATCAGCTCTGCAGCTCTTGTTTGGTTTCTTCAGCTGGCTGTGTTGTCTACCCCAGGGCTGTGATGTGGCTCTTCTCTGTAAATGGGACCCTCCTGCCCCTGACACTGATCTCTGATGCTCTTTCCCCACTGCATGCAGCTGCAGAGAGAGAATACCAGCAACGCCTTTCACTCAAACACCCTCACAGAATATTGCAGTAGGAGTGACCCCAGGCACTGAAACACTCTGCATCACAGTGCTGCAAAGCTCTATTTTCACGCACAATGGCACTGCATCAGATCTGTGTGTGTGCGTGCGCGCATGAGTGCGTCGTCGTGATCTGTTCCAGTTCTCTGCATGTGACTTGGATAAGACAGTCTGGTCAAGATGTGGTTTGGACATAAAGCTGGTAGCAAATGTCAAGCTGCATAACTCCAGGATCTATTTACCTTTATGAGCACAAGAACCATATTTAACTATGCGGGGCCAAATTCAGAGGTGACTCTAACCAAGTCCAGAGGTTGTCCAAGTGGGTGTAATTTACCCTGCTGTCAGGGCCATTATGGGGATGTGCACCTTTCAGGCTCCTGTTCTGTAATGCAGAGGCTCTTGCTCTGTCAATAGAGAGGCCCCTGTTCCGTCATGCCACAGCTCCTGTTTTGTAATGCAGAGGCACTGGATCAAGCTGACCTCTTTCAAGCGCCTATTCTCTGAAGATTCCTGAACACGACAGCCCTAGCCTGTGCCTTATATAGATCTGCCCCTCACTTATTCCTGAGTGAATGGATGCGACTGAGTCTAAAGGAGCCTGAATTACTGGCACCGCCGAGCCTCAGCTCCTGTGAATGGGGCTAACTTGGGGGTGACCAAATGGAGGACTGCAGCAGCAGTGCCCAGGAAGACATGCCTGATTGACTGTCATTAAATGTAGCTGCCTTCCTCTTCCATATGGAAGGTGTGGCTCAGGACTCTCCTATCAAGACAGAGCATTGCATGCAGGGATCTGTAGTGTCTGAAAGCCGAACACCCATAGTGAAGGTGTGGATGGGCAGGGACTGCATTGCAGATCTCCATGGTTTGCATCTGAGCAGCAGGCTCTACTCCTGCCAGGGCTGGGCTGGCACAGCCCATGGGTTGGGCAGAGACAGGGTTGGCTAAAGAGAAGAGGACTTGTTTGCCTCCAGCAAGGATATATCCCTTCCTCATCCCCTTGGCAGCTCAGCAGGAGGCAGGGTGGGTGTATGCTTCCCAAGAGCAGGATGGGGCTGTTTACCAGGGGCATCTGTTATCTGTATGCACAGCTCACTGGCAGGCAAACTGGATGTCAGCTTGTCGTTATCTTGGCCTGCGATCGGAGAGGAATGTAAACATGGCATGGATCGGAAGTGCCTCATCAGGGTGACAAAGTGTGTTTTGTGCTATTTTGGGAGTCTTACTGCGATTAGAGGAGGGCACGGGAGCAAACGCCTGGCACCCCTCATCCCTGCACTGGGGCAGCACCAGCCTTGTAAGTAGCATCTATCAGAGCTGATGTGTTTGTTTCAAATGAAGATAGGCCTGATATGCAGAATTTGAATTCGGAACCAGATCCGCCTCCCGCAAAGTCTGGGTGTGCTGGGATGAGGAATTTGGTTCCAGTGCTCATCTCTAGTGTTGAAGGATAAGTAACCATCTGGCTGTGCACATTGATTCTGAGTGGGTCTTACTGGCGATGAGACAGAGAAGATGATAGAGACAAATTTTCCAAAATTCAATTTATTAACTTTTATTTTTTTTGCCAACTATAGAGTTGGTTGAAATTTTTGAAATTTCTTCAAAAAACCTTCAACTTTCAATTGAGAAAAAAAAAGAGAGAAAAGGTCACGATGAAATGTGATGTCATTTTAATGATTCCCCCTCCCCCCCCCCGCCACCACATAGTTCAATCATCTCTACAGAAATCTGTGGAGCCAAACTCTCTTAAACTTTGGGGAAATTTGTTTTGGGATCTAAAGCTAAATTCTACGGCTGGGCCTCATTTCTGCAATGGACCGAGCACCACTGAACTTTAGGGAGGGTCTGAACTCTACAAATTGAGCTAATCTCTATCATCCAATCGACAATAGTTTGCTAAAAGGATGGATGGGATGCTTAGCGGATTAGCAATTGGCTATAGCACGTCACACCTCCAGGTCGTTGGTTTGCATCTAGCCCCAGGTCAGTAGGAACTAAAAATCACAAGGGTTATTTGACAGGTTTCAGAGTAGCAGCCGTGTTAGTCTGTATCCACAAAAAGAACAGGAGTACTTGTGGCACCTTAGAGACTAACAAATTTATTAGAGCATAAGCTTTCGTGGACTACAGCCCACTTCTTCGGATGCATATAGAGTGGAATAAATATTGAGGAGATATATATACACACATACAGAGAGCATGAACAGGTGGGAGTTGTCTTACCAACTCTGAGAGGCCAATTAAGTAAGAGAAAAAAAACTTTTGAAGTAGGGTGACCAGATGTCCCCATTTTATAGGGACAGTACCAATATTTGGGGCTTTTTCTTATATAGGCTCCTATTACCCCCTCACCCCCTGTCCCGATTTTTCACACTTGCTATCTGGTCACCCTATTTTGAAGTGATAATCAAGATAGCCCAGTACAGACAGTTTGATAAGAAGTGTGAGAATACTTACAAGGGGAGATAGATTCAGGGTTATTTGCTAGCAAATGTGAAATGAATAGAATATCTCCGCTCACCTAGTAGAAGACAGATGCTTGCATCATAGCAAAGCACAAATCTGATAGTGGTGAGTGAATGAGCTGTTGAGGCTTAAGCAACAGGTGATCTCCCAGGTGTGCAAAGCTTCGCACTCTTGCTGCACCTTGTCTGTGCATAAAAAGAGGCATGGGTCTCTGTGGCTAGCATGCCCCAGGGGGAAAAACAACCCTTTGGTGCTTCTGTCAGCAAGTAGGGAGCAGAGATAAAGACAAGCCACACCATTTGGATCCTGATTCCAGACACAACTGAGGGGAAGGCAGGGAGACTTATTTATTATCTGAATTGCAATGTTGCTCACAGGGTGCCCAGCCCTTTTCAGACAGACATTGGAGCAGGGCCCAATTCTCTGCTGCTCTAAAAGTACAGTTTGCCACATGCCAGGCTAATCTACCCCAGCCCTAAGGCTTAGGGTGACCAGTCAGCAAATGTGAAAAATCGGGACGGGGGTGGGGGGAAATAGGAGCCTATATAAGAAAAAACCCAAAAATCGGGACTGTCCCTATAAAATCAGGACATCTGGTCATTCTACTAAGGCTGCTGTGACTTACCCCAGGGACCGAGCTGGACCTAGCTGGCTTGAAAACAGGAGAAGCACAAAAACAACGTAAAGGCACCTTTGCTCATCTCCTCCCACCCCGAGTATAGCTCCGCCAGCACAGAGCATTGAGCCCACCATCCCGGCTTGAGGGAATGATCTAAAATCAATCAACAAATGAGCAGAGCTAAGGGTCAGTGGGATGCAGATTCCATTTGCCAGTGTTCAGGGCTGGGGCTTGGGTCTAGGCCCAGATCTGCACAGCAGAGCTGGAGGGGCAGAGCTGGGAGTCCAGTGCCCAAAGAGATGGTAACTATGGAGGGACCAACGCTCCTCCTGCGTCACTGAAAGGAAATGAAGAAGAATGAGCCCTTGTTTGGGGCTCCCCCAGCCCCATCAGTGTCTCTCCTGCTGTTTATGAACCGGGGGAAGTTTATACTCTCCTCAGTTTATTTTCTTCCTGTCTCTGGCGAGCTCCCCTTTAATTAGGAGCCTGGTTAGTATTGGTGGAAGTGCTGCTGATAATAACACATTAACGAACAGGAACTTTTCCCTGCTGCCAATCACTGTCTGCTTCTCACGTGAGGGACCAGAAATGCTCTCCCCTGAGGGGGAGGGCAGCTTGTCACACAAAGCAGCCTGACAGTACGGGCCACCATGGGGAACCATAAACGGGGAGGCAAAAAAATAGCTGGAAGTGCCTGGGTAAGGAAATAGGGGTGAGAGTGGGGCAGAAGTGATGCTGGCACCAAGGCAGGGCTATGGGAGCCCAGGCCTGGCTCTCTGCGTGGTGGGAGAGGGAATTCATGGGAGCTAAGTCCTGGCATGTTGCTCTGAGGCAGCTGGAGTTCACATGTGCTGGGTCCCCAGGGAAAGATGGTACTTCCAGGAACTGGATCATGGCATATCACAAGGGCCGAGCTGGTTCTCAGAGAGAGCGGGAGCTCGCAGCAGCTGGAGCCCAGCCCTGCTCTCAGGGGAAGTTGGAGAGAACATGGGCAGAGTCAGAACAGCAGCTGAGTCCCAGCTGTGTAATCCCAAACTCACAATTTATAACGTCCTGGGACGATGCCACTTCTTGGCCAGGACTTTGGAACAGAATCAGAGACGACCCCTCTCCCAAATGGATCACTCTGGGTTTTGCATTGAGCCCTGTGCATGTTGGGACAGGACGTGGTGGCATTTTAATAAGTTTCGCCCAAGCAGAGTGGAAGTGTGTGGCACCTTCTAACTTTAATAATGTGCATTATTAATCCCAGATGTTCCTGGTAGCCGAGATCACTGGCATAAAACTTTAGTGTCATAGATAAAGCTGGCTAAACATTTCTAATTTTTATTTTAATGAAAAACAATATAATTGTTTTCATTAAAATTGGCATGAAAAATATTCCATTTTTTCAGTCAGCTTTAATGACAGCTCATAGCCTGCTCCAGGAGGCAGAACTTACATCCCATTTACAAATTATAAGTTGTACAGGTAGAACAGATCTCAGAAATGTTGAGTTTCAGGATCAGTGAGTTCAGAGTTGCTGGAAGATTGTTTAGTTCCCCAAGCTAAAAACATAAGAACGGCCATACTGGGTCAGACCAAAGGTCCATCTAGATCCTGTCTTCCGACAGTGGCCAATGCCAGGTGCCCCAGAGGGAATGAACAGAACAGGTAATCATCAAGTGATCCATCCCCTGTCGCCCATTCCCAGCTTCTGGCAAACAGAAGCTAGGGACACCATCCCTGCCCATCCTGGCTAATAGCCGTTGATGGACCTATCCTGCATGAACTTATCTAGTTCTTTTTTGAACCCTGGTATAGTCTTGGCCTTCACAACACTGAAGTTTTTCGAGGAGAAGAATGATTTTCAAACAAGAATTACTGTATAATCATTTGCTGAGCACAGGTCTCTGTTTATTACAAACAGTGGGTTGTATTTTTAAATTAAATTTCTCTTGGTCAAATTGTTTAAATTAGGGGGAAATGTTTCCTACACCATGAAAAAGTTTCATGAAGGCCAGAAGTCCAAAATCTCTCAGTCATGGACCTTCTGAACAGAAATAGAAATTAAATGCTTTATAAAAAAATTACTTTAGTACAATTGAAGTAATTCAAACCAGTCACTTGTGCTATAATCCATCATCTAAAAAGCAAAGAGTGACATAACTATTATGATTAAAGATGACAGACTATCAGGTGAAATGGTGCTCCTCTCTTTGGGAATATGAATTAAACAAGAAAGGATGTGGCAGTTTATATTAACAATAGCAGCAATAATAATCATCATCATCAGTAAAATCCCTTGCACTTTTTTAGTGCTTTCCACTCAAGGAATTCAATGTGCTTCACAAACACCAGTTCATTTAACCTGAGGACAGTCCTATGAGCTAGGTAAACACGATTACCCCCATTTTACAGATAAAGAAACTGTGGCTTAGGCAAGGTCGAAGAGAAAGTCTTCTGCCAGGTACAGCACCCAGGTCTCCCAGCAAGCAGGGCAGTAAGGAGCCCTGAGGTCATCTGGTGCTTCAAGCAAAATCTGTGAAACAGGAAGACCTTGTTTAAATCACCACTGCTCTGATAGCTCATGGCAAGACCCTAGATAAGTCACCTGACCACCTGAGAAAAAGCACCCGCTGCTGTGAGGAAGAAGAGGACACACAAGGACCTCTGGCTGCATACATTTTCCCTGTTTCCCTTGTGCCTCAGCCAAACCCAGCAGCAAAGCTGAACTAGCACCAGGCAGTGGGAAAGCAGGGCTTGAAGAAGGGTGTTCCCCAGGGAAAGTAACTGTTTTACTGTACTCCCTCATCTGTCTGCATCCAGCTGTTGTCACTTGTCTTAGACTTAGATTGTAAGCTCCTTGGGGCAGGGACCGTCTTTTTGTTCTGTTTGTGCAGCGCCTAGCACAACGGGGGGCTGGTCCATGAGTGGGGCTCCTAGTCACTACCATAATACTAATAAGTGAACACGTCACCAGTGAGTTCAAGTGGTGTTGACCAAGTGCATAACAGTGTGAGCTACTTGCTTTCCCCTGGAGCAGGGGTTCTCAAACTGGGGGTCGGGACCCCTCGGGGTTGCAAGGTTATTACATGGGGGGTTGCGAGTGGTCAACTTCCACCCCAAACCCCGCTTTGCATCCAGCATTTATAATGGTGTTAAATATATAAATTATATATTTAATTTATAAGGGGGGGTCGCACTCAGAGACTTGCTGTGTGAAAGGGGTCACCAGTAAAAAAGTTTGAGAGCCACTGCCCTAGAGCACCAGTGCCTCTGCTGGAGGCTGGATACCAGAGTAGGTGGGACTAGTGACCTGGTCTCGCCTTTCCTTGTCAAAAGGTATATACACACTGCAGTGTAGACATACCCACGCTGAATAGAGATGGGATCTGAGCTCCACACCTGGATACTTTGCTCCCTTGACAGCTGCAAGAGAAGCAATGCACTGTCTGCCTTCCAACAGGTGTGGAGACAGATCCTGTACCTGCTGAACATTCACACCGAGTTCACTGGCCGCAGGAGCAGGCTCTGTGGGTTCCCTACTCTGGAAATCATAGTGCCGGATTTCCCCTTCTGTGGAGAAACGAGTGACCGCCCTAAGACCTGTCCTCCAGGGTGAGTATGCTTAGACCAGGAGGGTGTTCTCTGCCCTTTGATCCGTCCATACCTCTGAAAACAGGTCTCAGCTGTCACCTGTCCTTAGGGGAGTTGGGGCACAGAGAAAAGAAGAGACTGTTTTGAAATTTGGGGTTGAATAGCTACAAGTGGAAGTCTGCGAGCCACTTGAATGAAGAGAAACCCACCTCTCTGTGCTCCAGTGACCCAATTCTGCCACTGCTTCCTTTGCAAGTTTTTTCATCTCACCCACCACCAGGAAGGGTATCTCATGTTGCATGCGAGGCGTTTCTCACGACACTCAGATAGATACATCTCGGGGGACGTGTCTCTTGTTTCTAATGTTGCTGGGCCATATAGATTCTGGCATAGTATTAGCTCAAGCTAAGGCAGGGAAAGAAAAACACCGTCACACACACACATATACACATGCACATTTCATTCAGTGTTTTCCCTGTCTCTTTCAGACACTTCACAGCTATATATACTGGTGTCATCCAGCCCTGGCCCTGTGTGAACATTCCGCCTCAGGCAGTTCTGCTCCAGTCTGCCCAAGCACAGAACAGAAATCTATGTCTCCACGTGGCAGCATTTCCCAGGTCCCACTAAAACCAATCCCATGTGCCAAAGCCAATTGCATCTCTACTAACAACCGCCTTGTCTGCCTTTATCTCAGTGCAAGCTTTTATCTCGAAAAGCCCGAAGAAGTGGGCTGTAGTCCACGAAAGCTTATGCTCTAATAAACTTGTTAGTCTCTAAGGTGCCACAAGTACTCCTGTTCTTTTTGCGGATACAGTCTAACACGACTGCTACTCTGAAACCTTTTATCTCGGGATGTCACTCATGGGCTCATTCTGGCATTTGCTTAAGGCCATGAACCCTGTTTTTACATCCCTGTGAACACTGTGTCACTTATTCAATGTTACATATCATTTTCAGATGCCAAAAACCTAGCACAGTATGTCACCAACTGTGAGGTGGGGGCAGAAAAACCAGTTTGGGTAGAGAAAGAACTGGCCTGGACCTTTTCCTATCATTCAAACTCAACTTTCTGGCCATACAAAAATCTTTGGCTAAAAATCCTCCCCTTCCCCCCATTAAATTTTATTTCCTTGAGCCTCAGCGCTTCCTGGTTCAGCAAGGGACAGAGGCAAAAATGCCAAAATACCTCTATAAAAACAGATCTAATCTAATCTACCTTTCTCCCATAGAGAACTATTTATTTAGTCTATTTCCCATGGGTCCATCACCACAGTAGCTGGATGTGGTATTCACAGCCAGACAGAAAACAGGGGTGGGTGAAGGAGATGCCTTAAATAATCCCTTATGGAATGTCCAATGGAATTTAATAGGGATGAAATCTATAGAGTTCTATACAGAGAATTCTGAGCAGGTGCCAACACAGAGTTTAGACTGCCCCTGAGAGCCGCTGTGAATTAAACAGACTCCTGGGCTGCTCTAATTTACACCAGGTGCTGCACTGGCCTGGACCTGTCCTAGACTAAACCCTTTCCCTACTCCACACCTCTGGCCTTCTGTATCATGTCGCCAAGAAGTACAGCACAGAATAAGACCCAATACATTTCTGATAGCCGCATATGATCCACCTTTGCAGTAGGTGCTCAGAGACCAGCCTGATGGGTGCAGCATAGGAAGACAGAAGGATTAGACATGGATCGCATCTACACATGCAGTAGACAATGTTCCAGCCCCATCACCAGGAGAGCAATGGACAATAGCAAAGAATAATAAGAGATCTTCCAAATTCTCTTCTTCACATGAGCTGAGCTGTGCCTAGGCCGAGGAAGAGCTAGGCAGGCCCGTGCCTTTGAACGTCAGGATGGTTGTGCCAGTGATTCATGTCCTGCTTCCCCCCCCCCCCCCCCCCACCTCCCGGCCTTGTTACTATACACAGTTTAGCAGCTCTGCCTTCTAGGAAAAGGAAAGGGAAAGAAGAATCCAAACCAACCCTCTTCCTGTTGATTCATCCATGGAATTGCTGCCACTGGAGTCCCAGGGTCAGAGCAGAGGGTAACCTGGACTTTGGCCATCCCTTTGCTCAATCTAGAGGGGAAGGGTGCTAGGTCCTGTTTTTCCCTAAGGCAGCCCCAGCAGCAGACTCAGGGTTTGTAACTGTCTCCCCGCTGGGTTGCAATATGCACACAGATCTAAGCCCCACTGGAGACATGGGAGTGGTTTATGGCTGCTTTGTGCATCCCTGATATCAGCAGATCAACCACTACTAAGGAGCCTTCCTTTCCAAGTGCTAATGAAATGGCCATCAGTTCAGTGGAACTAGCCTGATTTGCAGCCACTGAGGGTAAGTCTACACTACGAAATTAGGTTGAATTTATAGAAGCCGGTTTTATAGAAATTGTTTTTATACAGTCGATTGTGTGTGTCCCCACATAAAATGCTCTAAGTGCATTAAGTCGGCGGACCGCATCCACAGTACCAAGGCTAGCGTCGACTTCCGGAGCATTGCACTGTGGGTAGCTATCCCACAGTTCCCGCAGTCTCCGCCGCCCATTGGAATTCTGGGCTGAGATCCCAATGCCTGATGAGGCAAAAACAGTGTCATGGGGGATTCTGGGTACATGTCGTCAGGCCCCCCCACTCCGTGAGAGCAACAGCAGACAATCGTTTCGCACCTTTTCTCCTGGGTTACCTGTGCAGACGACATACCACGGTAAGCATGGAGCCCGCTCAGCTCAGCTCACCGTCACCATATGTCATCTGGTTGCCGGCAGACGTGGTACTGCATTGCTACACAGCAGCAGCTAATTTCCTTTTGGCAGTAGATGGTGTATTACGACTGGTATCCATCATCGTCGTACACCTCAGTGAGTTCGGACAGAAGCGCCTGGGCAGACATGTTGTGTCTCCTGGAGACTCAGTCCTGCCGGCAGTCCTATTGCACCGTCTTGACGATGATGGCTAGCAATCATAATGCAGCATCTTCTGCCAAGCACCCAGAAGATGCTGATGGCTATCAGTCATGCTGCACCGTCTGCTGCCAGTCTAAGATGTAAAAGATAGATGGACCAGATTTGTTCTGTATTCATTTGCTTCCCCCTCCCTCCATGAAATCAACAGCCTGCTAAACCCAGGGTTTTGAGTTCAATCTTTGGGGGGGGGGCACTCTGTGTGACAGTTGTTTGTGTTTCTCCCTGATGCACAGCCACCTTTGTTGATTTTAATTCCCTGTACCTGTAAGCCATGTCGTCACTCGCCCCTCCCTCCCTCCGTCAGACAATAGTTTTGCGCCTTTTTTCAGCCCAGACGCCATGCACTGGGATCATGGAGCCCGCTCAGATCACCACAGCAATTATGAGCACTATGAACACTACGCGCATTGTCCTGGAGTATAAGCAGAGCCAGAACATGCCAAAGCAAAACCAGGCAAGGAGGCAATTGCAGCGATTGCAGCGCGGCGACGAGCATGATGAAGAAATTGATATGGACATAGACCTCTCACAAAGTACAGGCCCCAGCAATGTGCAAATCATGATGTTACTGAGGCAGGTTCATGCCATGAAATGCCAATTCTGGGCCTGGGAAACAAGCACAGACTGGTGGGACCGCATCGTGTTGCAGGTGTGGGACGATTCCCAGTGGCTGCAAAACTTTCGCATGCGTAAGGGCACTTTCATGGAACTTTGTGACTTGCTTTCCCTTGCCCTGAAGTGCCAGAATACCAGGATGAGAGCAGCCCTCACAGTTGAGAAGTAAGTGGCGATAACCCTGTGGAAGCTTGCAATGCCAGACAGCTACCGGTCAGTCGGGAATCAATTTGGAGTGGGCAAATCTACTGTGGGGGCTGCTGTGATCCAAGTAGCCAACGCAGTCAAAGACCTGCTGATATCAAGGGTAGTGACTCTGGGAAACGTGCAGCTCATAGTGTATGGCTTTGCTGCAATGGGATTCCCAAACTGTGGTGGGGCGATAGACGGAACCCATATCCCTATCTTGTCACCGGAGCACCAAGCCACTGAGTACATAAACTGAAAAGGGTACTTTTCAATGCTGCTGCAAGCCCTGGTGAATCACAAGGGATGTTTCACTAACATCAACGTGGGATGGCCGGGAAAGGTACATGATGCTCGCATCTTCGGGAACTCTGGTCTGTTTCAAAAGCTGGAGGAAGGGACTTTCTTCCCGGACCAGAAAATAACCGTTGGGGATGTTGAAATGCCTATAATTATCCTTGGGGACCCAGTCTACCCCTTAATGCCATGGCTCATGAAGCCGTACACAGGCAGCCTGGACAGTAGTCAGAACCTGTTCAACTATAGGCTGAGCAAGTGCCGAATGGTGGTAGAATGTGCATTTCGACGTTTAAAAGCGCGCTGGCGGAGTTTACTTACTCGGATAGACCTCAGCGAAACCAATATTCCAATTGTTATTGCTGCTTGCTGTGCGCTCCACAATATCTGTGAGAGTAAGGGGGAGACATTTATGGCAGGGTGGGAGGTTGAGGCAAATCGCCTGGCCGCTGATTACGCGCAGCCAAACACCAGCCAAACACCAGGGCGGTTAGAAGAGTACAGCAGGGCACGGTGCGCACCAGAGATGCTTTGAAAACCAGTTTTGGGACTGGCCAGGCTACGGTGTGAAACTTCTGTTTGTTTCTCCTTGATGAACCCGCCCCCCCGGTTCACTCTACTTCCCTGTAAGCTAACCACCCTCCCCTCCCCGCTTCGAGCACCACTTGCAGAGGCAATAAAGTCATTGTTACATCACATTCATGCATTCTTTATTAATTCTTTATTAATTCATCACACAACTAGGGGGATAACTGCCACGGTAGCCTGGGAGGGGTGGGGGAAGGAGTGAAGGACAAGGACAAGGACACACTGCAGTTTAAAACTTTAAAGCTTTAAAACTTTAAAACTTTAACTCTTATTGAAGGCTAGCCTTCTGATGCTTGTGCAATCATCTGGGGTGGAGTGGCTGGGTGGCCGGAGGCTATGGAACTTGGGGAGGAGGGCTGTTGGTTACACAGGGGCTGTAGCGGCGGTCTCTGCTCCTGCTGCCTTTCCTGCAGCTCAACCATATGCTGGAGCATATCAGTTTGATGCTCCAGCAGCCGGAGCATCAACTCTTGCCTTCTGTCAGCAATCTGACGCCACCTATCCTCTTCAGCCCGCCACTTGCTCTCTTCAGCCCGCCACCTCTCCTCTCGTTCATATTGTGCTTTTCTGCACGCGGCCAGTACAGCTACTGGAAAAGTCTGTTAACGTGTATGGGGATGGGATAAGGCAGCCCTCCCCAGAAACCTTTTGCAAAGACTTTGGGAGTACATCAAGGAGAGCTTTCTGGAGATGTCCCTGGAGGATTTCCGCTCCATCCCCATACACGTTAACAGACTTTTCCAGTAGCTGTACTGGCCGCGATTGCCAGGGCAAATTAATCATTAATCATTAAACATGCTTGCTTTTAAATCATGTGTAATATTTACAAAGGTACACTCACCAGAGGTCCCTTGTGCGCCCTCACGGTCTGGGAGCACGCCTTGGGTGAGTTCGGGGGTTACTGGTTCCAGGTCCAGGGTGATAAACATATCCTGGCTGTTGGGGAAACCGGTTTCTCCGCTTCCTTGCTGTGAGCTATCTTCATTGTCTTCATCATCATCTTCCTCGTACTTCGAACCTGCTTCCCTGTTGCGTGTTTCTCCATTGATTGAGTCAAAGCACATGGTTGGGGTAGTGGTGGCTGCACCCCCTAGCATGGCATGCAGCTCCGCGTAGAAGCGGCATGTCTGCGGCTCTGCCCCAGACCTTCCGTTTGCCTCTCTGGCTTTGTGGTAGGCTTGCCTTAGCTCCTTAATTTTCACGCGGCACTGCTGTGCGTCCCTGTTATGGCCTCTGTCCTTCATGGCCTTCGAGACTTTTTCTAATATTTTGCCATTTCGTTTACTGCTACGGAGTTCAGCTAGCACTGATTCGTCTCCCCATATGGCGAGCAGATCCCATACCTCCCGTTCGGTCCATGCTGGAGCTCTTTTGCGATCCTGGGACTCCATCATGGTTACCTGTGCTGATGAGCTCTGCATGGTCACCTGTGCTCTCCACGCTGGGCAAACAGGAAATGAAATTCAAAAGTTCGCGGGGCTTTTCCTGTCTACCTGGTCAGTGCATCTGAGTTGAGAGTGCTGTCCAGAGCGGTCACAATGAAGCACTCTGGGATAGCTCCCAGAGACCAATACTGTTGAATTCCATCCACACTACCCCAAATCCGACCCGGAAAGGCCGATTTCAGTGGTAATCCCCTCGTCGGAGGTGGAGTAAAGAAACTGGTTTAAAGGGCCCTTTAAGTAGAAAAAAAGAGTTTCGTCGTGTGGATGTGTCCAGGCTTAATTCGATTTAACGCTGCTAACTTCGACCTAAACTTGTAGTGTAGACCAGGCCTGAGTGTCTGGCCTGTAAAGCCTAACAAGGGTTAGCTGCCTCTAACGTGTTGCCCCTTCATTTGTGTCTCCGTCTCATCCAGGGTGGACTGAACTGAATTCAGTTGCACTGGCTGGAATGTGTTTCATGAGATGCCAGGGCTTTGCAGGGCAGCGGCATGGACTATGGTTCTTCGCAACGGAACAAAAAGTAGTTTACGTCCCAGGGAGTACAACAAATAAAAGCCAAACCCTCCCCTTAGCTTATAGTCCCTGTATTTAGCCATGATAAAGACGAACATCTCGCTGTGAAAACAAGAGATGAATGTATGGGAGGGCTGTGACCATGGTGGTAAACATCAGAGACAACTGTAGGTATTTCTAATGTGCATGCACTCCAGGGCACCGCAAAGAACAGAGGCACCTCCATGGGATGTATAGAGGACCTGGGCTGGTTCATTTACAAAAGGCCAAATTCTGAGAGCTGATGAGCACCCACGACACCCACATACTCCCCTTGGAGATACAAATGCTCAGTATGTTCTCAGTGCCGTTGGTGGATTGAGCCCATTGACTTTAATGATGCATTTCTTGCATTCCTGTTATGTTTCCCCAATCCGCTGTATGACAAGAGAAGGAGTTGTGAGTCCCATGCTGACTCCCAGCCTGCAGAGCTGTCTGGGTCCCACTGCCCGACACAAGTGGGCAGATGTGCACCCCTACTAGCCCAAGCTGTCACTGGACATTTTGCTGCCTTTAATGTTGCCCTGCCCTAGGCCATCTGGTCTGTCCTAGGACAGAGCCAGACATCAGTGCATGCGCAAAAGCAGGATGGTGCAGTTTAACTTGGAGTAAAATTTTCAAAACACCTACGTGACTAAGGAGCCTAAGACCATTGGAAATCAATGGGACTTAGGTGCCCAACTCACTTAGGTGCTTTTGTAAATCTGACTAGGTACCTATCTGCATCTTTATTCACCTAGATATCTTTGTGAATTTGGATCTAAGTAATTTAGGAGCACAAATACCGTTGGCCTTAAACAGAAAGTAGGCTCCTAAATCACTTTGGTAAATCCCATCCTATGATAAAACTCACATTGATTTCAATGAGAGCGGAGATAAATCAGTGCTGAGCACTTTTGAAAATTCCACTCTGAAGTTCTAGGGTGAAATCTCTGCCCCATTGAAGCCATTGGAAGTTTTGCTACTGACTCAATGGAGCCAGGATTTCACCCCTAATGGTTGCAGAACTTGCACTAGTGTTTCCTGTTGAACATGATGGAAGACCGAAGCACTTGTCCACTGACTCAGATATCCATCAGAGAGGTTTTCCTAAGGCTCATCCTAAATTTTCCAGCTAAATTCGTTGGATTATTTCTGGTTGCTCCACCCTAAAGAATGCCTTTCTTTTTTCTTTTTTTCCCCTTTGGAGATCACAGTTTACTGTAAGTAAGATGTACACTCCCTTAAGAGTGAGAAAAAGCAATACATTCCTAATAGATATATAAATAAATGACTAACAGATATTCAAGAAAAGGGCAAGAACCTAAAACAATGGATATTAAATAAATTAAAGGTCTATCAGATACAGAAAACAAAAGAAACTAGTAATCAAAGAATGTAACAATTGTTCCCATCAACATCTTGGAACTGACTGTACAAAATGAATGCAATCAGATGCAATGCCTTTCTTGGTGTTTAAACCCTTCACACACATGTAGTCTAGCATGTCCCCCCCACACCCTCAAGTTGTCACTTGTCAACTTATCAACATTTTGCTTCTATTCCTCCCTCATGAGTCACTCCCTTTCTTGCTGTTCTTCTCTGAACTCCCTCCAGCTTTCAATGTCATTCTAGTTGTGGAATGTGCTGAGTGGAAGGTACTATCCCAGCTGCATCTGGGGACAGCAAATCTCCGTCCATAGGTATAGAAATTAATTGTTTTCTTGGCGCTGTACTAGAGCTATATGCTACAGCAGCCGACTGGGATAAGCTCCAGCACTCCTGCACGTTCTCGGCCATCTCAGCTAGCCCTCTTTCCTTAGCCACATCACCCACCCTGCCTGGACATAAAAAATAACCAACCAGTTCTGAATTGCTCCCGCCGAGTTAGAGTTTTGAAAATAAACCTGCGAAACCAAACTTTTCCTGTAGCCTTTAAAGGAGCCCAGCATCCCAATTACCTAGCAGGTAGGATTCAGCTTCTATTCTTAAAGGCTCCTTACAGCCCTACTGTGGGAGATTCATGGAACGTGTATGGGAAGAGTCAAATCTGGGGCCTCAATGGGGATTATCTGTCTGGGGATCCATGCAAATCCTTTGGTTCCTGAAGGTCAGCCTTTTTCCTGAAATCTCTCTCTCAGCAGCCTTTTTTTAGGTTGTTTTTGCCTGGCAGTGCCTGCCCTGCCCTGCGTTATATATACAGAACAGCACAGATATGCAATACTTTTCCGTCGCTGCGTTACACAATGCCTTCTGTTACCAGTGGAAACATGGCTGATTTATTGCCAGCTACTGATCATTCCATGCCACCAACCATGTGGGTGGGGTCTTTTTCCCATGTGTGGGAAATAAGGGACAGAATTGAACCAAAAGGAAGAGCTATTGTTAGGAGTGTTGGGTGTACCATTCCAAGACCAAACTCGGCTTTGCTTGGAGCCAAGTCATTTCTTTGGCGGTCTGATGCACAAAAAAAGGCTAGCAATAGAGAGTGTGTCAGCAGGGGACAGAGAGGAAAGTACTACCAGCCTGAGATCCCATCATGCTCTCTGCCCGGGTGTGGGAGATTTTCAAGACACAAATATTAAGTAGTAGTTAAGCACCCAACTCCCTGCCTTTGAGTGGGAATTAGGCACCTCTCTGCGACCTGTGCCTTTGAATATCTCCCCCTTTATACAGGACAGTGGATTGGTTGGCCCCAGCACCAGAGAAAGGGGCCCAGCTCTGCCCATCCACATAGGTGTAAATCAGGAGTACCTCTCCCAAAGTCAATGGAGTTACACGGTTATGAAAAGGGGATGACTGACGGCACAGAGTCAATGCATTGTGCCAGCGCACCCAATTCAAAGGCTCTGAAAGTTTGCCAGAGCTATAAATGTTCTGCCTAAGCTATTCTATCCGTCAGTTTGCCTGTGTCTATGTACAGGTTCTGGACATGTACCCAGTAAGAGACAATCCCTGCCCTGAAGAGCTTGCAGTCTAAATAGACAAGACAGAGGGGGAAGAGCTTTTCCCCTGGGTACACAGCAGGCCAGGGGCTGAGCTGGGGACAGAACCCAGCTCTCCTAAGCCCCCATGCGGTGCCCTGCCCACTGGCCCAACCCACCTCTCAGCCGAGCCCATAATATGTCAGTCCTCTGGGTGAGCATCAAGCATCCTGAGGTTCCCCCTCCCTGCTGGGTGATAGGCTCACTAAGCTGGAGCTCAGGGGACACAGGGCCCCTCTGTGGGCTCCCTGCTCGTCCCTGGCATATCTTTAGAGTCTGACCTCGCACTGGCTCCTTGACCCCCTTAATGGTCCATTCAAGGGGAGGAGGAGGAAATGCCACCGGGCCCTTGTTGTTCAATAATATCAATGGTTTGCTTGGCTTGGGGGGTCACTGCTAATGTCATTCAGCTCAGCAGGATGTGTTCTTTTCCTGCACCAGCTCCCAGTAATCGGCTCACCAGCTGGGGCCAGGAAGAGCGGTCCCCCTATGGTATAGCCATGCACAATTAAGTACATGATAGCCAGGCTAATGCCTTCCTCTGAAATATCCAGAATTGGCCACAGTGGAGACAGGATATCAGATTAGATGGGCGACTGGTCTGACCCACCACAGCCATAGAAAGAATCAGCACCAGCCTGCCACTGGAATGGGGCTATAAGTCATGTCTGAACACCTAAGAACCCCAAAGATAAAGGTGTTCCACGGCTAGCACAAGCTATGGCTGGTCACCTCATCCTCTAGGTTAAGAGACCGTTGAAAAATGTTTCAGTTAGCTGTTAAGTACTGATTGAGCAGCATCATTATTACTCTTTAGTTCCCTTACTGTCCATCTTCCCTGAAGTTTTGGTCCCAGCCTGTGAATCTGAGACATCTGGACTGAGAGGGACTTAGGGAACATTTATAACTCTGAATAGAATGCATATGAAATAGCAACATGAAAGCTCCTCCGGGTCGCTTATCTAAGCATGTCTGACCAGCCACGGTTTTCTCAACAGTCTATAGTGCCTATATAAATAGCTCATTAAAAGACAGCACAAGCACAAGCACAAGCACAAGCACAAGCACACACACACACACACACACACACACACACACACACACACACACACACACACACACACACACACACACACACACACACACACACACACACACACACACACACACCCCAGAGCATTTTCCTCCATAGCCCCTACTCACACATACCCCAGCCCAAGGATGCCCTTTTATACGAACGTTTTCCCAGCATGCCTTGCTGAGGCTGGCCCTTTAAATTTGGCAGGGTAAGCACTATGGCTCAGGTATGGAGAGGTTGTAACTGGTTTCTGTTTGTAGCAGTCTGCTCCATACTAGCTGGCAAGTGCTCCCGTCTTGATAGGTTTTTCCTTTTTTATTCTGAGGGTGGTAGGCTGGTACAGTCTCATAAGGGGGTTAAAGCCAATGCCTTGAGAGGGTCTGAGGAGGAAGATAAGGGACTTGGTGTATAGTGACTGGTGCATTTCATGGTCTAGCTCCGCTCATATGGCAGATGAAGCATCAAAGCCAGCCATAAATCTAGGAACTGGGTAGAGATGCTGAAGTACAGCAGCTCCCTTGCCTGCCTAGAGCGGCTCTTCTCCTTCTCATGAGGTGATTCCACCAACGGCTTTGAGCTAGAAGCCAGAAGACCCCTTGTTCCTATTGCAAACTGAGAGGTGGTAAGGGGAGTCCCTGCTAGTAGTCTGCTATGGCCTTGTGGCTAAAGCAGGGCATGGTTGAAAGCCTGTGATGGGTAAATCATTTGGCTAGTCAGAGCAATACTGAATGTCCCTGGGACTCTCTGATGGTGCTGGCTTTGCTAATGGGCTCTGACCACCTTTCCTCATTTGCTCCTCAGATCTAGCTGGCACCTCCTACTTTATACCTGCAATAGTTTGATGTCACATTCCCTGTTGGAAACTTGCTGACTGACCCTGTAAGAAGAGTTGGGCTCAGCCTTGCCTGTGATGTAGCAGTTATCCCCCAGCTGAGCCTGATCTGGTGGCTTAATTACCATTAGTGACCCCAGCTGTGACTGGGTGAGGGAGGATTACCTAGAGAAGGGAGTCTGTTCCTTCTCCCCTGTCCCTGCCCAGGAAGGGCCTGGTGAAAACAGGGAGTCCCTGAGAGAAGTTGCTGGAATCCCTGGTGAGGGGAGACAGTGGGCAAACCTGCTGCGAAGAAGCAGCATAGAAGAATTCCGCAGGGCCAGGGAGAAGGGCAAAGTGCTTCTGTGTGGCCCAGGAGGGCAGAAGAATTACTGGTTTGGGTATGTATTTGGATCTTCAGTTGCCCTCTTGTTACTCCTGAAGGGGTATGAGCTGGAAAAGTCACGTGGCTGGAGGGTGAAGCCATGGGAGGCCTAGCTGGAGACAGGCCATTGCAGGGCTAAGGGGGTGCTGTGGTGGCAAGTGGAACCCTCCACAGAAACACAATAGCTCTGCAGCAAACTAATCATTAGGAGACAATAAGAGCAAGGTGTTTGCAGCTGCTGCTCCCAGGTGCTCCCTGGAATCCTTTGGGCTGTTCATTGCACCATCTGAAAGGTGTGCAAAGGATTGGTGCAATGGTTTATGGGTCTCTGACTGGACTGCAAGTAACAAAGCTAAGTCAGCTCAGTGCAAGACCAGAAAAAGGGACTAGGCAGATGAGGCATGAGAGTGACACAGAAGAAAAAAGAAGCTATGGGTAAATGGCAAACTTTAAAGTTCACCGAGCTGTGTACTCGGAGTCGAAAGGCCCATCACATAGTAAACAAGCGCCATCTATTGGCTTAAATGAGCGCTTATGGATTCTGTCTGAGCGAGGCAGAATGCTCTCTAAGCACAGCCAAATCATGCCCTAAAATAAGTGGTTGGGTGTGTTTCTCTTGGAACAGAACTGCTCATGTTCTATTGATTTGTTCTTTAAGATCTGGAAAAACTGTTTCAAGCGCTGTGTACGTGCAGGTGTCTGTATAAAGGCTCAGAAGTAGGAGACTGTATGTACCATGCCAAATACCTGCTCTTCTGAATGTGTCAATGGATAGGAAATAATTTTGTTTTTACACCTTGCAACTAAGACTCTTAAAGCACTTAATGAACAGTGAGCATCCCCTCCTCCCACAGTGCATTTGAGTAAGTGGTTCAGTTTCTTTAACTTCTCCAGCAGGGAGATGTTGCAGTGCAAATGTGTAGTCCAGCCATCCGAAATGACGGCTCTTGGATGCCTCTGTTTTTAGGTGGCCCGTGTGAGAAGCCATCCTGCTATCAAGGAGTCTTCGCAGGAGCTCAGCGCCGTCAGCTGCTAGAGACCTGGGATTCTGGTGGCTGGGACCTGTGACAATCTAGCCCCGGGCTTCTCAGTCTCTAACGTTTCTGTGCACAGCCTGCTTTTTAATGCATAGCTGTATGGCCACTACTGTATGATCAACGGTACTTGCCCTAGTCAGGCAAAATGCATATTGAATTTGGTGGGTGCTTTGCCTGAGCAAGGGATAGCTGGCTAGGGCCTGATTCTCGTTTACGCCTAAGGGCCCTCTGGGCCACTCTGGCAATGGAAAGGGGCTCCAAGGTGGGAGTAAATTACATTTACATCTACTCCCCATGGTGCAATGGGGTGTGCACCCCACACAGGCAGTGAGAGGCCTCCTGTGGGGCTGGCTGCACCTAGGGGTGGGCCAGGCTTAAAGATGCAGCCCAGCTGGGAAGGAGCTGGGTGCAGATTATCAGGAAGGGAAGCACACATGAGAAGGGGTGGCTGGTGTAGAAGAGGAACAGGAAGAAGCAGCAGGAGCTGGTGCAGAGGGTTGTGCATCACATACCCTGCAGGGCCTTGCAGAGTAAGGATGAAGAACTGGTTCACCCAGGCAGAGGCCAAATCCCAGAGTAGGAAGGTGATTCTGGAGAAGCTCTGCCAGGGTAGGGAGCACAGGCTGAAGGGCCTGCAGAGTGGAACAGAGGGTGGTGAATTGGGAATGCAGCCACAGGCAGGAACTGGACCTCCAAGGAGAAGTACTGGGAGGCCTTGCTCATTACAAGAGCCCACAAAGGGGCTGGGGAGCAAAGCCTGGAAGAAAGGCTACAGAAGGAAGGAGTCCACGGAGGCAGCAGCAGAGAGTCTGATGGAGCAGAGCTTGGCTGCTGCTTATAGGGTCCTTGGACTGGGAACTGAGTGACTTGGGTTCCCCTACCAGCTGCTGAAGAAGGTGGTGTGAAGTCCCTGGTGTATAAGGATATTTGAAAGCCCTGGGACAAGAGGGTTTAAGGACCATGGGCCCAGACTGAGGGCAGACCCCCAGATGTTAACAATTGGGACCATCACTTGTTGGACTTCTGGTTACCCCAAAAGGGGTGAGACTGAGTGACCTGGTTGGAGTTAGGTAGACAGACCACTGTGGGGCCAGAGCTGCTGCTCCCAGGGGGTGTGAAAGGAGAAGAGCCTGTGCCACACCCAGCCACAAGGTGGTACGCCTACGCTGACTGCATTCTCCTACAAGTCCCTCTTACACTACCAGAGTGGTGGCAAGAGGCCTTGGTGTAAATACAAATCAAGTGTTAGAGTTTAGGGGACCATTATAATCACATCTGACTCCATCACTTAGCCCCATGTCCTTGCACGGAGTGTGGTACGCAGACCTATTTAAGGATATTTGCCAAAATGCAGTTAAATTCCAGGAACTAAAGAATTTTAAACACCCCAAATATGTCTAATGCCTCTCCCGCAATGTCTGCTGGGGTGCGGCTGCTCTTCATGGCTATGTGCATTCCAGACGGCACGTTCGGCCACTGCACAAGAACATGCTCAAGTCCTTGGAAAAGTCCCCAAGGAAAGGGGGAATTAAGCCCTTCAGGCATGTTCTGTTTTCTCTCTGCCTGGTCTCACACGAACAGACGGGATGCCATACTTCAAGGGTGGTGGCTTTTGTAGTGGGGGAGGGGGAAGTGTGCAGGAGCTTTCCCAAGCTAAGCGATAATAGGGGAGAAAGCGTGCGTGCTCACTCCAGCTCTAGTGTGTTTGATGCGATGAATCAAGCTCTTAATTTTTCAGTGGTAGCATTAACATCTGTTTGCAAAGCTGTCCTGCAAAGACCCGGGAGGGCAGGTTAGCTCTGTTTGAAAGCTGCTGGTACAGGGGTGTCCAACAAGGTCCATGAAGTGGCCAAACACTCTGTTGCAGCCAGGTTCTTGGGTCTGGAACTCTTATGGGAAGAGATTTGTAGAAGGTTTCTGGCATTGCCAAACCATGACAGGGTTGTTACTATTTATAGGCGGAGGGCTCCCACTAAGCCATGAAGTGTGGTTGTGAGAGACTTGAGAAAGTCTATGTTCCCTGCCATGTTTAACTTGGCTGGGGGCAGGACCAATTCTACAAGGGTGAGAGCAGACAGAGCTGTGGTTGGGCAGGTCATGTCCCTGCTCTTTCCCAATCTGTAAAATGGGGTTGTGGATGCTGCTTCCCAGCCTTAGCAAAGGGCTTGGTGTTGCCTAAAATACCCAACCATAGATCAGGCATTCTCTGTTTAATGTTCCGTGGTTTGGCAGGGTCCAACTGCATCTACAGCAGACCCTGAATTATTAGTTATTTCTAGGAGGAGACCCTCCCAATGTGCATGGGAGACCCTCCCAATGTGCACGGGAGACCCTCCCCATGAGGAGAGACCTTGTGAATTTGTAATAGTTGTACTACCACAGTTAGCGAAGCCACACACATGCCAAACCAGCCAACTAGACTGAGAACTCAAAATGACGAGCACTGTGTGCATATTCACATCCTCCTTTGTGGGGACCTAACACCAGGGAGACAGATGATCCATTCCACGAAGAGCCTAACAGCTTAAGCCATGGCTAATCCTTGTATAGGGTTATGTGGCCACCTTGAATATTCATGTTCAGTTCTATATCCATATCTGTACTTCCACATCCTAATCACATTGGGGTGCTCTTCTCCCATTATTTGCTATGCTGTTTACCTCAAGCTCACGAGCATGTAACTCCTTTCGTTACCACGGTGCTCTTATGGCAGAACATCAGCACATGTTCCTATTATAAAATATCCAAAGCTAGCATCAAGTGGGATTTTGTAGCTCTCTATCAGCACTTTGGCTACACTTGTTTGACAACAGTCTGTCTGGTGAGACCTTAGGAGCTAAGGCTGCTCCTTTAGGCTTAGGTCTCAATTAGTTTGGCTAAGCTATTGTCTTACAGGCTCTGGGGACTGTAGGCTTTCAGTGTTACTGCTTTAACTGATACCTATACCTGGCCTAGCAAATACCTATGCCTATCGGCTACAAGGGAGACACATGGGAGGAAAGCTCTATAGGAGAGCTGAGTTTCATGACCAAGGAGGTTTGAATGGGGAGATGAACCCATGGCATCTGAGAAGAGGGAGGTTATTCCAGGCACACAGGACAACATCATAGAAGGTGTGAAGTCAAGAATAGGAGGTGTGAATCCATGTCCCTGTACTGGAACCTTCTGACCATCAATAGCAAGGAGCATGATTGGGCCTTTTATTGGTTGTGGATGTTCCGTGGGCAAGTCAGTAGCTCTGTGCCCAAGTCGGCCCAGTCTCCATTCCTCCCCCAGTGCAGATGACCAGTTCATGCAGCAACTCCTGCAAGAACCTGGAGTGGGGGGACAGTGGAGCAGAGGAGCCCTGCCCCAGACAGGACTGGGTAATCGACACAGGAAGTCGGTCACTGCCCTCTGTGCATGGATGTAGGGGGCACAATTGGGGCTAACATGCTCTGGGCGAAACTTGGGAGTGGAGTCTGTAGAGTCTTTCTGGGTTGTTTCAGTCCTGGTTGGGAATTTAGAGGGAATGTGTCCTCAGGACACTAAATGGGGAGAGGACTGGGTGGTATGTAGGCAGGGATGGAGCTGTATAAGAATACTGACCAAGCCTGCTGTGGGATATCTTGTCCTCCCACCACCTCCCTTGACTGAAACCAAGAAGAGCTAAGAAATGCTTTTTTTCCTTTTAAATCAAGCTTATTGTTTCAAACTTGAAAAGGGTGTGTGCGTGCGTGTGTGTGTATGCATACAGATTCCCTACCCCCAGCAGTCATCTATTCCCAGGGCCGGCTTTAGGCCAATTCAACAAATTCCCCTGAATCGGGCCCCGCGCCCAACCCCTGGTATGGCGTACCGGTGTGGCCCGGCTTCCCCAGGGGGCAATTTAAAGGGCCTGGGCCCAGGCCCTTTAAATTGCCACCAGAGCGCCACTGCTGGAGCCCTGGGGTAGGGCTGTGGGGCTCTAGGGGCTATTTAAAAAGTCCGGGGCTCCCGCTGCCTCTACCGCCCCGGCCCTTTCAATAGCCCCCAGAGCCCTGGGATAGTGGGGGGCTTGGGGGCTATTTAATGGGCTGGGGCTCCAGCTGCCCCTGCCGCACGCTCTGCCCTGTCTCCAGCCAACCCCTGCCACACTCCCCTGCCTGAAGCCAGCCAGTCCCGCACTCCTCTGTCTCCAGCCCTGCCAACCCCTGCTGCCAGGGCTGGCTCTTGGTTTTTTGCCACCCCAAGCAAAAATGTTTTTGGCTGCCTCCAACCCCAGCCCTGGGCTTCCCCCCCCTGCACTTCCTGCCACCCCAGCACTGGGCTCCCCCCCACCAATGCTGACTCCACCCACTACCTACTCGCCTCGCCTATGTAAGAAAAAGACCCCAAAATTGGGACTGTCCTATAAAATTGGGACATCTGGTCACCCTAGCACACCCCCAGGGAGTGGCGGGGACCCACACATGTGAAACGGAGCTCATTAATAACCGATCAGCAGCATATATGATGCAATGTACATAATATGTAATTTTATTTATATTGACAGGTTTCAGAGTAGCAGCCATGTTAGTCTGTATCCGCAAAAAGAACAGGAGTACTTGTGGCACCTTAGAGACTAACAAATTTATTAGAGCATAAGCTTTCGTGGACTACAGCCCACTTCTTCGGATGCATATAGAGTGGAACATATATTGAGGATATGTGTGTGTATGTATATGTATATACACACACACACACACACACACACACATACAGAGAGCATGAACAGGTGGAAGTTGTCTTACCAACTCTGAGAGGCCAATTAAGTAAGAGGGGGAAAAAAGCTAGCTTGATTATCACTTCAAAAAAACTTTTTTCTCTTACTTAATTGGCCTCTCAGAGTTCATAAGACAACTCCCACCTGTTCATGCTCTGTGTGTGTGTGTGTGTGTGTGTGTGTGTATCTCTATATGCATCCGAAGAAGTGGGCAGTAGCCCACGAAAGCTTATGCTCTAATAAATTTGTTAGTCTCTAAGGTGCCACAAGTACTCCTGTTCTTTATTTATATTGTTATGAAACAGATTTTTTTTTTTTTTAGTCATCCCTGCCAGGGCCCCGCCAAAAATGTTCGAATTGGGCCCCGCACTTCCTAAAGCCGGCCCTGTCTATTCCCATGCACCTGTTGAGTCTGAACTTTTGATGAGCTTAAACTTAACCCAGACTTGATGTCTCTGTCTGAACTTTTAATCAAAGCTCTGACCTGCGAACTACTCATGACACCCCCCTCCCCTTAAGTAGTCATCTCCCCTTTTCTCTTTCTGAATTTACATTTTAACCTGTTTTATCCTGTAGAATCTTGATTGATTATACATGACCATTATGATCTGTTAATCACTTTGTTTACTTCTGTGTATAAATATTGATGCTCACCCCTAATAAACTTGCCACACTTACTCTGAAGCTTTTCAAGCTAAGGATAGTGTGAGCCCGTTGATCAACGAATTGGTGTCTGGTCTCTGACAGATTGTGAGCCCCATACCAACTCCGCACGAACTCGGGTGCTGGAGAGGTGAGTAAGGACTTGGTATGGGGCTCACAATCTGTCAGAGACCAGACTTCGGGTGCTGGAGAGGTGAGTAAGGACTTGCTTTTTACCTAACACACCCACCTCCGGTTTTGTCCTGTACTGTCCAGGCCATAACGCTGATTGTGACTGCTAGGCACAGTCCATATAAAACCCAGTTAAACTCTAAGTTAGCACTAATTATTACCTAGACAGATGGGCCATGAGAAGACTTGTCCAGAAGGTGACTTTAATGAATACCCTTCCATCTCCCTGCAAATTTGGAGCTGAGAAGTCTGTAGAATTAAATGTATCCAGGTTTCTCTTCTCTCCTATCAGTAGGTGTCAGCACTGATTCTAGACTTTCCTGCATGGAATGAGAAATGCAAGGAAGACTTTTTTGCTTTTGTGGATTGAAGCGTTTGTCTTTCATTGAAACCATGAGAACAAGGAAGCTTGTGAAATGCAGCTGTATGTGTGGACTGAACTGTTTGAGACTAGAGTTATCCTCACACAAATGTACTGCTCTGTTGCAATAGCCGCTGTTAACTTGCTTCTCCTGAAGTTTTAACTTGCTGCTTCACCCCAGCCATGAGCATCATTCTGAATCTCCGGTTGGGCAGGTGACTTCGCTCTTAGCACATCATGCTGTGGCTGGGTCTCTGCATCAGCTGCCTGTTGACATCTGAATGCAGCTGGAGTTGATGACAATATTGAAAATGTTGAATGACCTGGGACCCAGTCACCTGGCAGATGCCTCTCCCTCTCCCCCTTCTGTTTTCACAGCACTTAAGATCTGCTGGGAGGTTCTTGCTGTCAGATCTTGGGACTGAGTTCGCAGGTCTTTAGCTGGGAGGTGTATTTGCAGAGCTCCCGGAACTCACTGCCCCCGAAGGATCACTTGAGCCCCAGATTAGCAAATTTCAGGATGCAGTACAAGAAGCATTTGGGGGGCAAGGATTGCTTGGTGGTTTGTGCATTGGCCTGCTAAACCCAGGGTTGTGAGTTCAATCTTTGAGGCCTTGTCTACACTACGAGAGTAGTTCGAATTTACTTGCATCGAATTTTTGGAATCGATATTGCAAAGTCGAACGTCTGTGTCCACACTAAGGACAGTAATTCGACTGTGAGTCCACACTAACGGTGAAAGCGTCGACATTCGAAGCGGTGCACTGTGGTCAGCTATCCCACAGTTCCCGCAGTCCCCTCTGCCCATTGTAATTCTGGGTGTAGCCGGCAATGCCTTCTGGGTAAGAAAATGTGTCGAGGGTGCTTTTGGGTAACTGTCGTAATCCGTCCATCACTCCCGCCCTCCCTCCCTGAAAGCGCCGGCGGGAAATCAGTTCGCGCACTTTTCCAGTCATTGACAGCGCAGATGCCACAGCACTGCGAGCATGGAGCACGCTGCGACCATCGCTGCAGTTGTGGCCGCTCTCAACGCCTCGCAGCTTATACAGGTTTCCCTGAGGCAGATGCAGAAAAGTCAGGTGAGGAGGCTACGTTACCGCGGTGATGTCCTGAAGTCTGAGAGTAGCACAGACCTCTCAGAAAGCAGGGGACCCAGCGCCGAGGACATCACGATGGCAATGGGTCATGTTGATGCCGTGGAACGGCGATTCTGGGCACGGGAAACAAGCACTGAGTGGTGGGACCGCATAGTGCTGCAGGTCTGGGATGAATCCCAGTGGCTGCGAAACTTTCGCATGCGGAAGGGAACTTTCCTGGAACTTTGTGAGTTGCTGTCCCCTGCCCTGAAGCGCAATGACACCCGGTTGCGAGCTGCACTGAGTGTACAGAAGCGAGTGGCCATAGCCCTCTGGAAGCTTGCAACGCCAGACAGCTACCGGTCAGTCGCGAACCAGTTTGGGGTGGGCAAATCTACCGTGGGGGTTGTTGTGATGCAAGTAGCCAAGGCAATCGTTGATGTACTGCTGTCAAAGGTAGTGACCCTGGGAAACGTGGAGGCGATCATAGATGGCTTCGCAGCGATGGGATTCCCAAACTGCGGTGGGGCCATAGATGGAACTCACATCCCTATCCTGGCACCGGACCACCAGGCCACCCAGTACATTAACCGAAAGGGCTATTTTTCCATGGTGCTGCAAGCACTGGTGGACCACAGGGGACGTTTTACCAACATCTACGTGGGATGGCCGGGCAAGGTTCATGACGCTCGTGTTTTCAGGAACTCTGGTCTGTTTAGACGGCTGCAACAAGGTATTTACTTCCCGGACCACAAAATAACTGTTGGGGATGTGGAGATGCCTATAGTCATCCTCGGGGACCCAGCCTACCTGCTAATGCCCTGGCTCATGAAGCCCTATACTGGCGCCCTGGACACTGAAAAAGAACTCTTCAACTACCGGCTGAGCAAGTGCAGAATGGTGGTGGAGTGTGCTTTTGGCCGTCTCAAGGGGAGATGGAGAAGCTTACTGACTCGCTGTGATCTCAGCGAAACCAATATCCCCATTGTTATAGCAGCTTGCTGTGTGCTCCACAATCTCTGTGAGAGCAAGGGGGAGACCTTTATGGCGGGGTGGGAGGTTGAGGCAAATCGCCTGGCTGCTGATTACGCACAGCCAGACAGCCGGGCGATTAGAAGAGACCAGCGGGACGCGCTGTGCATCCGGGAGGCTTTGAAAGCTAGGTTCCTGAGTGAGCAGGGTAACCTGTGACTTTTAAGTTTGTGTACAGAGAAGCTGAACCTGCCCCCGTTTCTTTACCCAGTTAATGTTGACTAACCTCTCCAGTTACATACCCCCTTCACCCCCTTCCAACACACGTTTCGAAATAAAAATAGTTCTACTTTGTTAATGCACACCGTTTTCTTTAATACTGTTTTCGCGGGAATTTTTTAAAACTGGGACGCAGACTGTGGTGCGGAGCGGGTGTAGTGTAGTGACGCGAATGAAGCTTCTAAACTCAAGGATTGACGGGCTCCGCTGCGGTGGGATGGTTGTTTCAACGGAGCCTGTCACCCCTCCTGATCGGGACTGTGTGTATGGGGGGGCTATGTGACTTTGTGGCAGGGGGAGGACGGTTACAGATCCCCTGCTGCGTGGCTCTGTGATCCTGCATAAGGACCGCCGCTTAAGATCTGTAACTGCCCTCCCCCGCCACAAAGTCACAGAGCAACACACCCCCCACCACATAACATGAAAACAACCTCCCAGACTAACCAGGGTAACTAGTCACTGCATCACTGCACTGTGTATGTGCCCTGCTGCTGTGCCTGCCCCCGCCTATGTACCCTGCCAAAGGTGACTGTCCTGTCCAATTACCAACCCCCTTTCCCCTCCTCCTCCAAAAGAACATGATTGAAACAGTAGTTAACAGAAACGTATTTTTTATTATCAACTACACATGGAAGTGGGAGGTGAAACTTGGACGGGGGCTTGTGTCAGGCGGGAAGGAAAGAACTTTTCAAGTTTTGGGGAATGAGAGCCTTCTGCTACTAGAGCTCTCTGCAGGGGTGGAGTGAGAGTTAGCAGGGACTCTGCCGCCTCTCCTTCTTTGCACTTTGGGTGAGATGGGTATGGGACTTGGTGGCGGGGGAGGGCGGTTAGAGATGGACTGCAGCGGGGCTCTGTCCTCCTGCCTCCGTTCCTGCAGAACATCCACAAGGCGCCGGAGCGTGTCTGTTTGCTCCCTCAGTAGTCCAAGCAGCGTTTGAGTCGCCTGCTGGTCTTCCTGCCGCCACCTCTCCTCCCGATCCATGTTTGCTTGCTGCATTTGGGTCAATTTCTCCCGCCACTGGGTCTGCTGTGCTGCCTGGGCTTGGGAACAGGCCATAAGTTCAGAGAACATGTCCTCCCGTGTCCTCTTCTTCCTATGCCTAATCTTCGCTAGCCTCTGGGAGTGTGATGCCAGGCTACGTTGTGAGACAGTCGCAGATGTGGCTGTGGGAATGGGAAAAAGGGAGTGAATTCCTCAGAAAGATAAATGTAGTTGTGAACAAAGAACATAGTCTTTCTCTGTGAACAAGACCATGCACAGCACCTATCACATGCGCACTCAGCACAAGGTCGAATTCTCGGCCTTCGCATTCAGTGCCTGGGGTCTTGCACAGCACATTTGAGAAGCGGGGCAGCACAACGGAATTTCTGTTGCAGGTAGACATGGTAAGCCGTAGACTTGTGGCAGTTTAAAACTTTTATATTACCACTGGCCTCATTTCACATTTAAAGCAATGTCAGTCCCTGCTGCCAGCAATCCGGCAAGCGGGAACTCTGCCCCTGTCCCACCCCCTCGCGGCTGTCCCCAGGAACGATCCCTTTCGGCAGCCCCTCTCCCGCCTCCACCGCGTGGCTGCAAACCAGCGGTTACAGTTCTGTAAAGGAACGAGCAAGCAGTCCCAACACTAACATTCCCCTACCTAATTCAAAGCAGGTCACCATGGGCGACATCACCCTGATGAGGATCTCTGACAGCGAGAGAGAGAGAGAATGCTCCGGGAAAGCCTCCAAAGACCAGGGCCGTATGCCGCCCTGCTGTGCAGAGCAATGATTCCCGAGTACTTGATAGTCTCGTGGCGCGGCAACGTCTCGTACTTCGGAGGACCCAATAAGGCCGCTCTCCCCAGGAACCTCATGCAACGGCTTTCCAATTACCTCCAGGAGAGCTTCATCGAGATGTCCCGGGAGGATTACTGCTCTATCCCTGCACATATAGACCGCATTTTACTCTAGCTGCAGTAGCAGGGACTAAACAGTAGAGCGGCTTGGGCAGGACAATCACGGAAAACCGGACATTGCTAGATTTTTTTTTTCAAAACTTGCACTGCCCATGACTGAACCGTTAAGTGCCTAGGGCAAAGTAATCATGAACAACCCATTCTTTTAATTGTTAATATTCCTGTTCTGTTAAAAATAAATGTTTAGATGTTTACAACACTTACTGGCTGATCCTTCCCCAGATTCTGTGTCCGGGGTAACGGCTGGGGACGCTTCGTAGGGGATCTCTGTAAGGGTGATGAAGAGATCCTGGCTGTCGGGGAAATCAGCGTTGTGAGCGCTGCCGACTGCCTCGCCCTCCTCATCTCCTTCCTCATCTTCCCCGTCCGCTAACATGTCCGAGGAACCGGCCGTGGACAATATCCCATCCTCAGAGTCCACGGTCAGTGGTGGGGTAGTGGTGGCGGCCGCACCGAGGATGGAATGCAGTGCCTCGTAGAAACGGGATGTCTGGGGATGGGATCCGGAGCGTCCGTTTGCCTCTTTGGTCTTCTGGTAGCCTTGTCTCAGCTCCTTGATTTTCACGCGGCACTGCGTTGCATCCCGGCTGTATCCTCTCTCTGACATGTCTTTTGAGATCTTCTCATAGATCTTTGCATTCCGTTTCTTGGAGCGCAGCTCAGAAAGCACGGACTCATCGCCCCACACAGCGATGAGATCCAAGACTTCCCGATCAGTCCATGCTGGGGCCCTCTTTCTATTCACAGACTGCACGGCCATCACTGCTGGAGAGCTCTGCATCGTTGCCAGTGCTGCTGTGATCGCCACGGTGTCCAGACAGGAAATGAGATTGAAACTGGCCAGACAGGAAAAGGAATTCAAATTCAAATTTTCCCGGGGCTTTTCCTGTGTGGCTGGTCAGAGCATCCGAGCTCGTACTGCTGTCCAGAGCGTCAACAGAGTGGTGCACTGTGGGATAGCTCCCGGAGCTATTAGCGTCGATTTCCATCCACACCTAGCCTAATTCGACATGGCCATGTCGAATTTAGCGCTACTCCCCTCGTCGGGGAGGAGTACAGAAGTTGAATTAAAGAGACCTCTATGTCGAACTAAATAGCATCGCAGTGTGGACGGGTGCAGGGTTAATTCGATGTAATGGCGCTAACTTCGACATAAACGCCTAGTGTAGACCAGGCCTGAGGGTGCCATTTAGGGATCTGGGTCAAAAAACATAATTGGGGATTGGCCCTGCTTTGAGCAAAGGGTTGGACTAGATGACCACCTGAGGTTCCTTCCAACCCTGATAATCTATGATATGGTTAATTTTCAAGCAGGTTTTCCCCACTCCCTGACAACATGGGTGCTTCTGAAAATCTAAGATTTAGGAGCAAATTCCCAAATGGACTTGCTCAGGCAATTTTGAAATCCCCACCCACATGGGTGTTAACATGTGCAGTACTGGGTTTGAGAAACACTCTCTAGAGAGCCTTTGAGGACGGGAATACAGGCTCAAGCTTCATGTGGAAAAGGAAGGAGAAGGTACATCCTGAGACCGCCCCAGAGGATGTTAAGCATAGCTTACACAGCTAAACGAGAAGAGGATGCACCAGGCTTTTTTTTTTTTTAACTGCTATTCTTTCCTGTGTTACTTTCAAGGAAATATCAAGGTTTTGAGGAGATTGACTCCTTCCTTTTCAATGATGAGCCATGTCCTATCACTGATCAGAGAGGCTGCTGTTCCCTTGCATAGCCCTTCTGAACTTTCAGCATTCCTTGCTTTAAATTTTTGAGGAGCAATTTTGAGCCTTAAGACATTTTTTTTTTCCTGTCTGGCTGTTCACAGCTTTTTGCATTGCTGAACGGAGTACCAAGCCAACTCCCCATGTGCGTGTGTCATCCTCTGCACACACGTCCATGCTCCAGGGAGAGACACCTGGTTTGACTGCTGCGAAGAGAATATTAATTACAGAGCATGTTGCTGCTACTTGTCTGGGATCCCGTTCCAAATGGTTAATTAGGCAAACTATAACTTTTTGAAAGTTATAATAACAGGCATTTGAACTTTGCTGTGTTCCTGTGAGTGCAGCCATCAGAAGCCAGAGGAGGACTTCTGGAGAAGGCAGTTTGCATTTACTGCTCAGCACCTGCTAGCTCCATGGTTGTGCATTAGCAAATCACAAGGCTCTAATCAGCACCTTCTCTTGCAGGTGCCAGACATGGTAAACATGGCTCTCACGTTGCACACAATGATAGGTTATGTTAATGCCAAGATAAGAACAGCATAAATTGTCAGATACAAAATACTAACTTTGTAATAGAGCTCCTGAACAAAGGCAGAGTTTATCATGACAGATGGGGCCCAGGCACACAACCTGGATCTGGATTTCCAACACTCCATAGTTTGGAAAAGTTCAGAGCCAGGGGTTTGCTTCAGGTCCATCCCTAACTGTAATGGACTCCTTGAAAGGTGAATCACATGGGGCTTCCCAGAAAGGTGGGAGACTCTGGGGAAGCTTTGGGGTGTCAACTTTTTTAATGCTGGCTTTGGTGAAATATTTCCCAGGCCCTTGTCTTTCCCTCATTAGAACCCCTGATTTTAGTTTTCCCTGGGGGGGGGGGGGGGAATCTAAAATGTTTCTAAATCAAGAGGGTCCATCTCAGCCTTCTAATACAGGAGCACATCTTATTTTGGTTGTCAGGTGCATGCATCCAGAAGCATCCTAGCCCAGAGATGAATGCAACTACTTGCTCTGCTTCTAGGAGTAAACTTAGACCTACCGCAGCCCCAAATTTGCGTGTGTCTGAGCCAAGCAGAACTTGTACTTCCAAAGTTTCAAATTTTCTTTATTTAGAATCCATTTTTGGATGACAAATGAGTTTTCCCCCTTCCTTACCTGCTCCACCAGCCTGACTTCAGAGGCACAAGCACCTAGAAATCCTGCTGAAATAACTGGGAGATGTGAGTGCTCAGAACCCAAGTGCTAGAACAAGAGGGATCTAGCCCCCTTCAGAAATCCTCCTTGCTTCCTTTCTCTAGACATGCTTTGTCTTAATAAAGCCCACCCCCAGGCCATGCTGGGAAACATTTTCCTGCGGGTTTACAGGCCACTTACAAAGCAACATGGCCTGATTGTTATCTTCCGCTAGGCTCATCTTGGTGCAGCATAATCTCCTCCTGTAGATGAGCCATTCTGGGTGGGTTCACTAAGGCAGCATGTGCAGTACTGGGATCACAATCGTATTGCTTCCCTTTAATGTTCACCTCTTTACCTTTCTGGGCCTCTTCTGCATTCCCCACTTCAAGCTCCCTGCCCCTCTGATTTTCTACAGCCATTGTGCATGTCAGTCTGAATTCAGTACCGAAGTGGTGGTTTTGTCTCCTCTGATCCCTAACATGCTTATATTTTCCTTCGCAGATTGAGAGCTTCTTGTGCCATCTCTTGAAATGTCAGATCACCGTTTTCTCTTCCTTGCCAGGTGCACATGACAATATTTGCTTGTTTCTTACAGCAAATTGTTTATTTTTCCCTGCCGGCTGGTTATGGGTGCATTGTGTGTTTGTGTTGTAAGTAACTAATGCAATGTTCTCCCATGTGCTCTCTAACTCTAGAATGTTAATCATAGTAAATTACTGTCAGTAAAACTGGGTTTGTTCATGGCAGAGCCAGAACTTCAAATGCTTTAGCACAGGTTTTAGAACTTCTCAGGCTTGCAGAGACTTTTCAGCTAGACTGTAAGCCTTTTATGGATGACAGTCTTTGTTATCTGGGTGCCATGCCTAGCACAATGGGGTGTTACTGATTAGGGCTGCAAGCAATACACATAATAATAAACAGACCAAGGTCTCAAACTGCCTGCAGCAAGCAATGTGGAAATAGATTGGATGTGTTAGACCCGCTGGCCTCTTACCTTTGAAAGATTTCACAGTGATAGCTGTGTTAGTCTGTATCAGCAAAAAGAATGAGGAGTACTTGATGTACCCTAAGGTGCCACTACAATCGATTGGGGATCGATTTTATAGTGTTTAGTGTAGATGCGATAAATTGATCCCCGATCGCTCTCCCGTTGACTGCTGAACTCCAGCTCGGTGAGAGGCAGAAGCAAAGTCGACGGGGGAGCCACAGCGTGCCGCGAGGACGCGAAGTAATTTTAATTCGATCTAAGATACGTCTACTTCAGCTACGCTATTCTCGTAGCTGAAGTTGCATATCTTAGATCGATTTCCCCCTTCCCCCCACAGTGTAGATCAGCCCTTAGAGACTATGCCCAAATAAATTTGTTAAGCTTTTGTGGGCTAAAACCCACTTCATCAGATGCATGCATGAAGTGGGTTTTAGCCCACAAAAGCTTATGCCAAAATAAATTTTAGTGTCTAAAGTGCCACAAGTATTCCTGTTCTTTTTACCTTTGAAAGTTCAGCCTTAGGTGTTTCTCAGCCAGTCTCCTCTTTCTGCACACAATCACTTGCACACATCATTTTTGTGCCCTAAGGCTTGCATATACGTGACCATAACCTTCCCCTTCTCCCCCCCCCCCAATATCTTGTTTGCATGCACAAGTGAAAGGAGGTGGAAAAGATCATACACAAGTGATCTGCACACCCAACACACAGAGAATCTATGCTTTGAAAAATCCTCCCTAGCGTCTACACTTCTACAAAGAGCCCCTCTCTAGGCCTGCTATCCGTGCTTGGTTGAGAAGACTGGAGGTGTGGGTGGATTGTTTGATTTTTATATTTATAAGCAGTAAGATGTTTTTGAAAAATCTTTGTAAACCGCAACACTTTATTCTCTGCAATTTACAGGTATTGATGTGGCAGGAAAAGGAGGGAAGTAAGGGTTTTATCCCTGAGAAGCATAGTCTAATAGATGGAAATGTTAATGAGCCACCATTCCAGGATGAGGAGCCTTGGTACAGGTGTCCTTGTAAGAGATGGACTCTGTTTTGTGGCAATTCACAGAGCAGAAACGGGATTTGGAAAGTCTTCAAAGGACCTGCCTGAAACCTCATTATAAAACACACAATCTGCTTGTTGGCATTGAGGCATAGCCAAGATCTGCCTGGGTCTTCAGTGAATTCTAATCAATGCTAGGGACCATCTTGGGACCCCAATTAATAAATAAAAGGGTGTTTCTTGTACTAGGCTACATTGTAAACAGTTGAAGGATGGTGCAGTTGCTAGGTGTTACTAAATGGTTATTCCATTTGTTTGGGTCCAACAGATGAATAATATTGCTTATAACAATCCTCACGTGACTCATCTGTGACATGCTGATGAAATTAGACCCTTTTCTAACCATTTATAATGGTATCCTATTAATGTAAAATGTCACCAATAAGACACCAAAATTCCCAAACCTGGCAGCCTGAACATAAGCACCTCAGGACGTAGACACTTGGGATGCGATTTCCAAAAGTTTCAAGGACTTGGGGGCACATAATTCCCTCAAAATCAAGGGATTTTTGGCATTCAAGACCTATTATTTCCTTCTGGAAATGCCACCATCTAAATAAGAAGCCTCACTTTCAAAGTGCTGAGACCCACAAATTCCAGACTTCAGTGGAAGCTGCTGGGTTCTCATTGCATGTGAAAATCAGACTGCTTTGATTCTAGTGCTGAAATATGCCCTTGAGAGCCTATCTTCAAAAATCTTGGCCTGGGCATCCATATCCTCTATGCAGCTCTGCAAATCCCACACATAGCTCATTGTGGTGTTCACCTCCCTTTGCAGTTCTGGGGCCTCTGCAGGGCTTCTTCCTGCTGAACAAATCCTAGACTCTATATCCCATTTCTGTTTCTTTGCACCCTCATCTTCTCTGCATCTGCTTAGCCTTAAAAGGATTCCCCCTGCTGCCAAAGATCCAGACACACTCTTAAGCTCATTTAAAGCCCCCCAAAAAGAATTCGCATTTTCTGAAGGGTCTGGCAATGTTAAATACCACTAGTCAATAGACTGGGCAAAACTAGGTGGTGAAGCAACATTGCTCACATCTTACTGATCTCAGATGGGGCAGTGAGCTGAGAAATCCTGTATTGCAATATCAAGAGTAAAAGCACTCTGCATGCTGGGGTGGGAGACTCGTGCGGCTGTATTTCAAACCCTGCCTGTCTGTTGAAGGATTTTTTTCCTCCCGTTGCTGTAATAACTAAGCGCCTTCTGTAAATCAATAGCAATAACCAGCTCCTTAGTGGAACTCACGGTCTCTTCTCCCTTCTAAGGTAAAACCTTAGAGGTATTTCCCTTTTTCCCCCCTGTAGCTCACTGCTTGATTTTTTTTTTAAATGGGGCTTTTAACTTGTAAGGGGTCATGCTTGATAGGTAGGGGTCAGTGTTGAACATCTCTCTTGCACTGGCGGAAGGGGTTTTTTTTTTTGAAGAGGAAGGTTCTGCAGTCTCTCCTAATGACAGTTGAATGCGGTGCCTGTCAGATATTTTTCTCTCCGAATATAAACATCGTTGTGGATGTTTGCCTGCTTGGATTCTGCTGCTGAGATGGGGCTATGTTTAAAAAACACTCCTATTTCTTTGCGAAAGTGAATCCGTGGCACCGGGCTGAGATCAGCAGAGACGCTCAAGCTGGAGTCTTAGGGTACATCTACACTACAGCGGGGAGTCGATTTAAGATATGCAAATTCAGCTACGTGAATAGCGTAGCTGAATTCGACATATTGCAGCCGACTTACTCCATTGTGAGGACGGCGGCAAAATCGACTTCTGCCGCTTTTTGTCGGCGGTGCTTACTACCACCTCCGCTGGTGGAGTTAGAGCGCCGATTCGGGGATCGATTGTCGCGTCCCGACGGGACGCGATAAATCGATCCCCGAGAGGTCGATTTCTACCCGCCGATTCAGGCGGGTAGTATAGACCAGACCTTAGTCATATCAACATGAGGAAGCTGCTGCCCGTCAGTGGGGGCACAACAGGGGTTTGGGATTCACTGCTCCCTTTGGTCCAAAATAGCTTGACTCAGAGGTCATCCAGGCCTGTTGCAAAGCCTCTTTTTCCAGTCACTTAGCCCTCTCCCCTCATTGCTGACTAGCTCTAAGGATGCGTGTTGGAGGTGGAGCGGGATCTGAATGCTGGACTATAGTAACAAGGTGTCTAGTCTGACACTTGAAAACACTTAAAATGCACATTGTCTGTTCCAGACTAGTAACTCCCGGGAGCAGAGTGTTTTCCTCTCCAGTTTGTACAGTGCTGAGCAAACATCCGGGATGTCTCTCAGAATGAGGCGATGGCTCCATCCCCTTGTGTGGTTGTCAGTAGCTCTTGTTGAGCTCTGAGATGTACCAAAAGCGATATGAAACCCCAGCATGTTAGAACCTCCATGACCTGTGAAGCTCCTTTAATCTGAGTCCCACTTCTGATATGATTCATGGAGCTGGGGTGTTCCTTGGCTCTCAGATGTCAGATTGCAGGGGCACAGGGCACGCATAATTAGGAGTGGGGGGGAGGGTCCGGTTTAGAAGAGGCAGGTGACAAATTAATTTTTTTTTTTTTTTTTAATGCAAGAGAGACACATCTCTTGAGTTTCCAGGCCCACTGAAGTTCTCTTCTTGTATCACTCAGTGCCCTCCCTCATGCCCTGCTGTGTTAAAGATCCTCTGTGGCATAATTACCAGCTCCTCATTTAAACGTGACGGTTGAATGGAGCCTGAGAGACTGAAGAAACAGGACTCCAGTCCTGAGCAACACCTCGCTCCACGTTAGCTTGTTGTTTAAGCCTAGGTATGGCTGCCTAATTGGATCTGTTTGCCTGGCGATTTGCCTGCAGGCTGCAAGCATTGCTGAACACGTATAGCTAAATCCCCAGTGACTACAGGCATCTTCCACTGCCATTGACTTACTGTCTGTGACTCCTTATCTGTCTGACTAGCAGGGAGGGGGGCAGGATTTGTGTTAGCTGCTGAGGATTGGTAAAGAACTAGTCCCCTTGCTATTCTCCACCCAGGTTCCAGAGTGGAAAACAGAGAATAATAGACATGTAGGGCTGGAAGTGACCTCGAGGTCTTCTAGCCCATTCCCCTTACTGAGCCAGGATTAAGTACACCTAGGCCATCCCTGACCGATGCTTGTCTAACCAGGTCTTGAAAATCTCCAGTGATGGGTATGAGGGATATGGTAACTTCCTGCAATATCCTGGACAAACCTTAATTTAATAAGATTATGTATCCCTGTTTACCAGGGATCGTATGTAATTCCATAGGGAAGGGGGACTACAGCCCTCCAGGGACTAAACTATGGGAGGTGATTGGGCAAATTGACTTGGGTTGTTACCCCTCCAGGTGGTGGTACCTCCCTGGAGAGGATTGCATATGCTGCTTGAAACTGGATTCTCTAGAGACCAATAGACCAAGAAAGGACTTTCGGTAAATAGCCAGAGTTAAAACTGACTCAGGATCTGCTTTCTGATCCACCAAATGGACAGGACGTTCTGTCCAAGGGAGGCCCCAATCCTTCCTGAGCAGGGATAGAGGGACTTGATCTATTCATGGGAGGGGGTCTTGTTTTGAGCAAAAGCCATTATGAACTTGTAACCACAGAAGAACCCTGTCGTGGGGTTTGAAGGACTGTTGACTTGCCAGACCCTTGTTGGAGGTTGGGTGACCTCCTGGTAAGCTGTATGCATGTTGGCTCTTATTGTTTTAAGGTAAAAGCATTACAGAGAAAACATTAAGAATAAATGTGCTTGCTTAGAAAGAGCTGGGTGGTGACTTCACTGTAGGCAATTAAGCTGTTTATAGCTTTTGAGGAAAAACCACAAAGCAGGCCTACTTAAACAGGCTGGCTCGCTGGGGAATTCACAGTATAGGCAGGGAACTGTGCAGCCATAGAAAACCCCAGCCAGCGGGGAGAGCTGCACATCTGCCCAATGAGGTGATGGCTGGGGAGACCAAGCCTGAGAGCAGGTGCCCTTGGTGGACCATAGAGTAGGGTTACCATACGTCCGGATTTTCCCGGACATGTCCGGCTTTTGGGGGCTCAAATCCCCGTCCGGGGGGAAATCCCCAAAAGCCGGGCATGTCCGGGAAAATCGGGAGGGCTGGGTGGTGCTCGGCCGGGGCCGGCGGTGCGGGGCTGGGGGCATGGTGCCGGGCCGGGGTCCGGGCCGGGAGCCGGGCCGGCCGGGAGCCGGGCCGGCCGGGAGCCGGGTCGGCCGGGCCCGCGGGGGGCCGGGCCGGTGGGGGGCCGGGTCCGCCAGGCCGGGCCGGCGGGGGGCCGGGCCGGCCGGGCCGGCGGGGGGCCGGGCCCGCGGGGAGCCGGAGTCCGGCAGTGCTGGGCGGGCCGGGGGTGGTGGGCCGGGGCCGACCCAGGCTGGAGCCGCCGGGGGGGCTAGCCTGGGCTGCGCCTCCTCCCCCCCACACCCTCCTTACCTGCTTCAGGCTTCCCGCGAATCAAATGTTCGCGGGAAGCAAGGGAGGGGGCGGAGACTTTGGGGAGGGGGCGGGGTTGGGGAGGGGGTATGGGCGGGGCTGGGGGCGGGGGCGGGGGCCGTGGAGTGTCCTCCATTTGGAGGTACAGAATATGGTAACCCTACCATAGAGGGGGAATATAGGTGTGATTGTTCTGAGCTGTGACAATGGGGATTCCACAACCTCCCTAGGTAGGGTTACCATTCGTCCGGATTTACCCGGACATGTCCTCCTTTTTGTGCTAAAAATAGCGTCCGGGGGGAATTTGTAAAGCACTCACAATGTCCGGGATTTCCCCCCTCCCCCGGCAGAGCAGAGCGAGCGGCTGGGAGGGCTGCAGGAAAGTCCCGGGCTGGACTGCAGAGCAGCTGCAGAGGAGCTCTGCCCTGCATTCTGAGCAAGTGTATCAGCAAAAGTGCAGCCCTCCCCTTTTGCAACTGGGAGCGGTTTCTGCCATGCAGCATAGCAAAACGGGAGCGAGAGCACTTTGTGCTGATACAAGGGCAGCTCTCCCCTGCAGCCCGGTCCGGCAGCACTGTGCAGGGCCAGGGACCGGGTTTTGTTGTGCTGGGGAGCGCAGCCACGTGTCCGGCTGGCACAGAGCCCAACACCCTGTTCTAAGCAGCAGGGTAAGGGGGCCAGGGGGCAGGAGAAGGGGCAGGGAGGTTCTGAAGGGGGCAGTCAAGAAACGGGGGGGGGCTTTTTGGGGGGAGTGGAGAAAGTTTTGGGCAGTCAGGGTACAGGTAGGGGGTAGGGTCCTGGGGGGCAGTTGGGGGGGGGGTCTTAGGAAGGGGCAGTTAGGGGACAAGGAACAGGGAGTCTTAGGTAGGGGGTGGGGTTCTGGAGGGCAGTTAGGAGCAGGGGTCCCAGGAGGGGGCAGTCAGGGGACAAGGAGCGGGGGGGTGGGGGGCTGGGAGTTCTGGGGGGGGAGCTGTCAGGGGGCAGGAGTGGGGAGAGGGATCGGAGCAGTCGGGACAGGGAGCAGAGGGGTTTAGATGGGTTGGGAGTTCTGGGGGGGACTGTCAGGGGGTGGGGAGTGGTTGGATGGGGCGTGGGAGTCCCAGGGGTCTGTCTGGGGGTGGGGGTGTGGATAAGGGTTGGGGCAGTCAGGGGACAAGAGGCAGGGAGGCTTAGATAGGGAGTGGAGTCCTGGGGGGCAGTTAGGGGCAGGGGTCCCAGGAGGGGGCAGTCAGGGAACAAGGAACGGGGGGAGGGTTGGGGGTTCTGGGGGGGTGGGCGGGAAGTGGGAGGGGCAGGGGCGGGGCTAGGGCGGGGCTCCTCCCGTCCTCTTTTTTGCTTGCTGAAATATGGTAACCCTATCCCTAGGTAACCAGTTCTGGTACTTAACTATCCTTCTACTTAGCCAGAAGGTAAAACCTTTCTAACTTCAATCTCCCTTGCTGCAGATTAAGCCTATTGGTGCTAGTCCTACCTTCAGTGGACATGGAGAAGAATTGAACGCCATTCTCTTAGAACGGCCCTTACCATATTGGAAGACTACTACATTTTATTTCAAACCCAAAGGCAAAAAATAAGATGGCCTGGGCTGTATCCCCAGCTGGTTTGTCACTCCATTGAAATTTACACTGTTTTTACTCCAGTTTACACCAGCTGGGGATCTGACCCATGGTCTTGTTTGCTTCCTGAGCCAATAGATCATATCTGCTGGAGACAGGCTCGCACTCAACCACTCACTCTGAGCAGGCCTGGACTTTGGGATGGCAAAATTCAGCCCTTTGAGCTCATCTCTAAATTCTTTATATGATTTTAAAAAAAAAAAAAATCTTTCCCTGTACTCTGGACAAAGGCAGCCAGCTCCCCAAACACTTGATTGACTGACTTGCTATCACCTGTCAAATGGCAACTGTTTGCAACAGAAGCATCTTCTTCTGAGCTCAAGCACAGTTCCTGGGCAGCAACTTGACTAATACCTCCCACGAGTAACACTCTCTGCCATTCAAGTGTCCTGATGAGTGGATATGCAAGGATGCTTGAGCTGTTTCTGAGGCGATGCGTTTTTCCATTGCACTAGTCTCTCTAGACAATGTTCCCTTCCTAGCAAAATGCAGAAGGGCTGCAAATGCTTATTAATAAATCATTTGCATAAAATTGCAATTGCATCAGTGTTCTGAGCACTGCAGGCTGAAATGCTCCCCTCGAAGTGATAGTGTTTCTGGCCACTTTTCCCTCCAAGGACAATTTAAATAAAAATCCAGCAGTAGCCAGCTGGCTTGGATCTTAAAGGACAATTATGCAATTCCCAGAGGGAGGCATGCTGTGGGTACTTGGACATTTTTAGGCACCTGTCTAAAACTTCCAAGAGGATCAAGACCATCTATCAAGAAACGTTCCTCCTTCCCACTCCCCACCCCATAGCAACCCTGGATGCTTGCACATGCGTTGGAGCACGTGCTCACTCAACGTTCATGTGCAAATTATCTGTCCAATGCCTAAAGTATGCAATGTGCTGTACAGGGCAAATAGAAGGCCCCAAAGTGCTTATGATCCCTGTGTAGACAAGACCCGTTTAAGAGCAATGGTCAGTGGGAGAGGGGGAGAATAGGTCTTTCTGCCCCTTTTCCATGTGTGGATCTTGGACTTCACAGGGAGGCCTTTACAAGCCCCAGGTGCGGGAGTGCTGTTGAGGACTCTGTGTTTGGATGGGGAGGAGGAGTCAACATGCAGACGTAGGGGGGCACAGTAATAGTTATGGGTCCAGACCATGTTGTGGTGTGTTCTTTGCTTGCTTGTGTGGCTAGAAGTGTGTCATGAGTATGTCTGAGAACCATGCTGTAACCCTGTTTGATATCTGTGTTAAGAGGGTTACGATGTGTGTTCTGTGTCGCTATACTAATGTGATTTGGCTTAAGGGCTAGCTTTTCAAAGGTATTTATGCACTAGAGATGCAGCAGGGGAAGGGGCATTAGATACCTGACCTGCTTAGGTCTCTAATGTGATTTCAAAAGCTTCTGTGACAACTCCCTGACTATCTTTAGGTGCCCAAATAACTTTTCCAGTCCATAGTGACCAAATCTTGCAGTTTCACCAGGGCAGTCCTAGTTTTCCATATGGTGTGCCAGGCTTTTCTCTCAAACCATCTGACATGACCCAGTTTTTAATGTCATCAGCCCACACCTTTGTTGTAAAATTTTCTAAAATGCCAAAGCGAGTTAGGCTCATTTTCAGAAAGACGCTTAGAAGCTTATTTAGAGTTTATTGCTTGATTAGAATTTGCTCTGTATTTACCAGGGGTGGAAAGTGCAGTGGAACAAGGGTGAGGAACAATGTTTAGAATTAAGGTGCAGGAGAGACCCTCTCAGAGCTGTTCTTTTGCTCCAACTGATTAACTAGACTTGTTCAGTGTTGCATGACAAACTCATTCAGCCACAGTTACTAGGAGTTAGAAGCTATTGTTTGTTTGTGCACGTTCTCCGTTGCTCATAATCTCATTTTCCCAGGTCCATGCCCCTGAGATGTGATAGCAGGTGCTATCTTTCTAGTTGTTTTCCTGCATGCTGATCACTGTTTTGACCTGACTTATAGTGTTTCTTGTGTGACCTGCCAGAGTCGAAAATGTATGTTGTTTCTCAGCTCCACAAAGACTGCATGAACATAATATCTAACCTCAGCCTGCTGTCAGAGAATAAAGCGGAGAATAAATTTGTAATGGCCTGCGTTCTTGACACATTCCCTGACACTACATGTGCTGACTTCACAAACCCCGGTTTCAATTCAGGTATTCTGTTCTGTGTCTCTTTAAAACAACATCCCCACAAGTGCAGAGAAGACAAGTGATCCAGCAACCCTTTATCCTTGGAAACCCAGAGTGCTACACTAAGAGATGGGAACATGTTCAGTCAGCTGCACCCAAGCTGCTATTGCTAGAGATGAGTAGGCAAAACTATTCTTCCCCCTTGCCGGGGCAAGTTCATGGTTAAGTATCTGCCAACAACTCCCTGACTATCTAACCCACCAGTGCTTTCATGAGGTGCCTTCCCTATCACCACCTCCTTGCTGCAGGGATGGTCCTTGGAAGGGTGGGTTTGGGGTGAGCGTTTCTCATGCTGTAAGGATGAATGCTCCAGATGTTCTGCAGTGTTAACAACGGGATTTGTGTCCCATGAGGGCCTAAAGGCTCCACTCAAGGATCAGGGCCCCTTGGTGTAGGGGATGTATAATAAGAGTCTCTGTCCCATTGAGTTGAGGCTAGAGTTTCAATCTAGCTCAGGGCATTGGGCCATAGGTGTCACAAGGGGAGCTGCTGGGTGCTAAGTCTGAACAGGAGTTGGACGCTATGGCCCCTAACACATATTACTGCCGCTGTCCTGTTTTCAGCCCTAGATCTCTGAGGACATGACAACCTGTCCCTTTTTTGTTATCCCCATTTCCAGAGGGATAGTCTAAGGCACAGAGAGGCTAAAGGTGTCTCTACAATTGAAAAAATTAATCTGAATTAACTAACAGTGGATTAGTTAAACTGTGTTAACCCCATGTGGATGTTCTTGTTCAGAATTAAAGTGTCTTTAATTTGGTTCAGTTAATTTGTTTTAATTCTGAATAAGAGGGTCCACACAGGTTTAAGAGGTGGAAATGAGGTTTGACTAATCTGCTTTTAAAAGTTAATTTGGATTAACTTTCCTGAGTGTCCTTGGCAGCTCAGAATGAAACCTTGCTCTGCTGCTTATCTGTCCCCTGCCCTATTCAGTGGGCCCTGGCACCTAGCTCCCCCTCGTTTTCTCTTAGAACAGCTGGCCAATCACATTGCAATCTTTCTCATCTCTCCATCTAAGTATTTCTACAGCTCCTATCACTGTGGTACCTAAGCACTGGAGTCCTCCACTTTCTCCTCCCCCCTGCTGGGAATTATTTTAAATCACAGTAGGAAACACAGGTTTCATGTCTCCCAAATCTCTGCTTTGGCCAAGCAATGGCAAAAGTAGTGAACTATTTAGGTGATTCTCTGTTACTGGGGTAGTGTAAAAGGGCCTTAAACTGTCTGCAAACCGTACGTCCGTCATATTGGACAGCTTCATCTTCAAAGCCACAGTACCTGCTGTTCTCTACAGCTAACTGAGAAGTGCAGCATCAGAAGGGAGGAAGAGGCAACATGCCAGAGCCCTGTGACCTATTCTGTACTGTGACATATCTAATTACTAGGGCTCTTCACTGTTACTGTTATAACACATCTCCTAAGCAGATGCGAGGCTCCCGCTGTCGGCAGTGACTGCATTTCAGTGGACGGGGCAGACTGCGCAGATGCTCAGCGCCTTGCCATTGTACTCTTTACCCGCAATCAGAGTTTCACTGTGCTCTGGAAGTCATGGACCCAGGCATGTGCCCTCTTGAACATTAATTTAGTGGCTGTCAGGGAAATTCCTGCCTTCAAAGGGTTGACTATTTTGGAATTTTGTTTGACATGCAGACACAGCCTGACCACTGCCAGATAGCGGGTGGCACTAGCGGTGTACCACCGCTCCCAGGGGAATGTGCCTTGCCCGGCTACCTGAGCAAACCTGATAGAGTGATCAGAAGAAGCCCACATTATTACACGTAGGGAACCTGCTTGGGAGGCTGCAGGATTCAGCGCCCTAGGGAGACATACACCAACCAGATCTGTGCATTTATTAGTCCAAAGTGGATATGCCTGAATAATGTGGACGTGCTTATTTCCCCCTGACACCTTTAAATGAGTCAATTTAATTGGGCCTGGCTTGTTCAGACCACGCTGTATGAATGTATGCTTGTTCTTTAGATCTTATTGGCCAAATTCTGCCCTGGTGTAAGCAGTTCCAATCACTGATGTAAATGGCATCAAGTCCTCTTATACCAGTGGTGAATTGAGCTTTACCGTATATATTCCGCACTAGCTCTATCCCCCGACAGCAGCTTCCTGTGTCTGAGTTAGCAGTGGGAGGGAGGCTGCCAAAGCATACATCACTGTTTCCAAGGCCGTTCCCCTGGATGTTTTTCTAAAAGATCGGCTCTAGGAATTATTTTGGGGAAGTTCAATGCTGGGGTTATGCTGGAGGTCATGATCACACTGGTCCCTTCTGGCCTTGGAATCTATGAACCTATTCTTGTTTATAGTTCGTTTTTTGGAAGCCTGAAACTGGCCTGTTTTTCTTATCCATGTTTTCCTCTCTGTCAATGCAGGGCTGTCAGTGGGCTGGTTGGTTGCTGCAGGGTGGGCAATGCATTATTGTAGAGTTGCTGTGAAAAGTGTTTTGACTCGGGTACAAGAGGGCCAGGCTAAAGCCACACCTGGGAAATGGGATAGATCTCAGCATGCACTTGGAAGAGTTGCAAATCCCACATAACGGTAGAGGACTTGCCGCTGTGCTGTGAGGTTCATGGATAGAATCTATTCCCAAGTCTAGGGGCAGGCTCAGAGCTCCAGTGCAGGCCCTCTGGGCCCACTCATGGCTTCAGTTTATGGGCTGAGAGGCACCTATTGCTTCTCACCATGCCCTGTGCAGAAACCCCACATCTTCACCCGAGGCCCTCCCCTCACTGTACCAGCCCACTAAGAGCCAGACTAGAGCCAGGCCTTCCTAGGGCTTAGGAGATGTAGAAGCCTCCCAGTGCAGCGGCTCTGCCCATGCACTCCTGGGGAGACCCCATTGAGCTGAGATACTATGCTACAGGGATGGGAACATGGATAGAGCTTTGCAGCATCTCTGCCAACTGGCAAATTCCACAACACCAATGAGAAGTGTCCTTGCTTCTCTCGCAGATGGTAGCTGCCAATGGAGGACACAGCATTCTCATTCCCTTGCATCTACGAGTTTACCATCTTGAACAAACCCCGGGGGCTGCTCAGAAATGACTGCTGCGTGATACATATTCAGCACTGCGATGAGCACAGCATATCAAGCCATGCTGGGCAGAGAGGAGCAGGCCTAGAGCAAGGACATTGCCTATCGGCGTTATTAGAATTGCAGCAGATTTACCTATGACAAGCCTGTAACTGTGTTCTCTCTCTCAAGGAGCACATTTTCACAGGCTCACTCATCTACCAGACTGCCTGCTGCTCTGTTTGCGCAAATGACGTACGACTGGAGGGTGATAAATACACAGTAAAGGATTCAGGGAACGCCCTCTTGGTTACCTACATAACTCCCAAATCAGCGCGAGGGCCTTTCACGTCATTCTCGCTCTTTCTCCTTGACTTCTTCTTGCATCTGTTTGCTCTGGGCTTTACTCTTCCTTCCCTCCATTACAGTCAAGCCCTGCTCACACCGCTTTTGCTAGCAGGATCTTCCACATCCAGGGGGACGGGGAAGTTTCCCTGAGGCCTCTGGAACCCCATTTTTCAAAGGAAAATTCCCCCTCCATACAAGGTGGGAGATCCTGCAGGATCTGGCTTGTAGGGTTTGCTCTTGAACTAAGTTTGTGAGTTGAAAACCGAAAAAGTTCTAGCAGGAAGCTTGAGCAGCATGATGTGAATGAGACTGTGAGGGCTCAGATCTCAGGGGAGTAGACCCCTCAGCCACAGGGAGGGCTTCTCACTTGCATAAATATTTGCTAGCTTGGGACATGCCAGCTATGAAATTCTTTAATCCATCATAAAATGGAGTAATTGGGTGTGATTAACTGCACACAACACAGCTGTTGCTGGCATGTTTACACGGCAGGGTGCATGGGCAGAGCACAGACAGCGGAGCTGCTTGCTTTGTCTGGAATGAATGGCAGGACCGATCAATCCATGTAGAAGCGGGTGAATCCAACATGCTGGAAACACCATGGGAGCTTTCAGTGCTATTTTGCCAAGCCATCTGGAGTCTCTGCATTCACTCCTCCAACGTGTTTGCTACCAAATGAATTTCTTAAGCTCTTGGTGCTTGAATTGGGGGACAGGAGAGTGCTGGCTGACAAGGCTGGCAGAGCCATATTCCCTGCTGGAGGAGCTTGTCAAGCGGCCCTGAGTATCCCTGCAGTTAGCTCCTAGAACTGTGGATTTAACATTTGTGGCTTGGCTGCACTAGAGTTTTACCTCCATTTTCTCCAAACCTTTCCCTAGGGGAAGCCACAAACGTTTGGGCAATGGGCACTGTCCACACAAGCCTTTACAAGCATGCTGCTAACTACCTCGAGTGAAACGTCAGCTGGCTGGAGGTAAACGTACCCCTTGGGAGATTCATTATCGACATGCCAGCTATGAAATTCTTTAATCCATCATAAAATGGAGTAATTGGACTGCACCCAGCACAGCTGTTCCTGGCACATTTGCACAGATGCATCCTGATTGCAGAGAGGGGGCAAAGCACTGCCAGGTCAGAATGGCAGCACTTCACACCCACTGCACACTTGATTTGTACACGGGCAAAGGGCTACAGGAGGGGCGGAACAGTGGAAAATCTGGCCCGTATGTCGTTCGTTGGCCAGAGCACAGGTCTGGTTCTCCGCTCTCGCACCCCAAGGTGAATGAGGACTAACTCCACTGAAGTCAAAGGAGCTAGCCTGGTGCAAGATCAGAATCAGGCCCCAAGGTTGTAATTTCTCATTCACCAACTTCACTACTTAGTCACTGACTAGTGAATAAGACGCAAAGCACGGAGTGGTCAGGATACAGGTCCTAGCGTGCCCGTTGTCCGAGTGCTGCACTGATGTTGACACATTCCCAGCTTTCTGCTTGCATTGATTCACTCTGCGTTCTGAATCTACCTTGCAGTGAAAATGATTTGCTGCTTTTTTCCCCCCCAGGTGACCCCAGGTTTGTAGCAAGTGTGATGTCCTCTGCCTCCGCTTTACCCCTACAGGACTGAGCAGTGAGGCGCTTCCACGCTTTGTCGGGGGCACGTTCAGCTCAGCCTTCAAAAACAATGACCCCCTTCAAAGTGGCTCACAGCCACACAATTCCCCACCTTGGCTTAGCCTGCTGCTGCCAAGATTTCCTTTGTTTGCTTTCTGCAATTATCTGTTGCCCTAACTGAATGGCTGTTCGGAATTACAGGAGCTGGTGATAGTCTCTGTGGCAGTGCTGGGATTCCAGGTGTCTCTGAGCTGTGTGGAGATGGAAATTCCAGCTGATTGTCTGATTTCCTCCCCCCCCCCATATCTGAAACCTGCATTTCAGTTACTCAGTGAGGATTCATGCTTCAATATGATGGGTAAGAAACCCCTATTTCAACAATATTCTTTCTTCACTGGAATGGAATCCACGGGCACAGCATGAGAGGAAGGATTCTGTGTTAACATACTGGATGGGATTCGCAAGGTGCTCAGTTAGCCACCTGGCTCTGCCACAGACTAACTGCCTGACCTTGGGCAAGTCACTTCACCTCTCTGTGCCTCAGCTCCCCATCATTATCATGTGGTGGGGGGGGTACAGTGCTTCCTCTCTGCCTTGTCTATTTAGGCTGGGATTTTGAAAGGAGCTAGGCTCCGTTACGTTCCTTTGACAATCCCACTGTGAGATTGTAAATTCTTCAGCGCAGGGGCTGGAGTTTGCACTGGTTTGGCTACTTCAGTAGCTAAAAAACCCATTGCAGGGCTGGAGCTCCAGGTCCAGCACCAGTGCAAGTTGACCCCCACCAATCTACCTGCACACTGCATACCCCTTAGGGTCGGTCTGCACTGGGAATGCACATCACTGTAGTGACATGTCTCTCTGGGATGTGAAAAATCTCTGAGACCACCAATAAAGGGCTCTGCAGGATGGGGATAGGTTAGGTGCAGAGGCGCTGGCTCACTAGTGGGTGCCTGGGTGGGGGCACTGCCACGCTGTGGCTTCCACAGTAGCGGTAATGGGGACGCC